>NW_017732131.1:436849-442507 GCF_001890085.2 Hipposideros armiger | reverse complement strand
AAAATCTTAAAAAAAAAAATAATCTTCAAGGAAGGTGAGATCACTGGCAACCTATTATGTCTGCCTCATCTCCAGGTCTAGTCTACTCTACTGGGGATGGATGGCAGTGAGCCTGCCCTTGAGACTGGCATCACTCTCCCTCCTCATTCTTCCCAGACTGTCTCATCAGGCATTTTGTTCAATAGGAAGCTTTGCTCTGCTTCTGTGGTCACATGCAAAATCCAGATAATGCTGGCAGTTGCAGTTAGTCCTGGAGGTGATACTAAGGCAAAGAGGCAATTCCTATCAGCATATCTGCCACTGCACAGGAAGAATGAGTTTCATGCCAACCATGGAAGCATAATTCCACATACCTAATTTCAATAAGGCAGGTGGGCACAATCACTTCTAATTATGCTGGTTATTGATTTTTAGCATGGGGGAAGGTAACTAAGATCACGTAAAAGCAATATTTCAATGGAAAAGTACCTATTTTTTTCCCTGAGGATCTAATCAGAGATGCCAAGGCAGAGATACCCAGAACTACACAACTGCCTACATACACACACGACACACACGCACACCCCACTACATCTTCACCAGTCTATTCAGATGCCCATATTAAGAGTCTCAGACACACACGAGCGCACACATTCAGACACTGAGGCATACATTGGCATACAGTAAAGTATTCTCTTAATAACATATTCAGGTATTATTATGTAGCCTCATTAACTCCCTCCACACACATGCAGGCACCCCACTCCAAGTCCATCCCTGACACCACTCTGGTTAGCCTTACTGTTTCAAATGCAAGACTCCCTTATTTGGACAGATAAGGTCACCTCAATCTCACAGCAGACAATCAAGAGTCTATTTATCTTGGACACAAAAACCCAGCTCCCCAATCACAAAAGCGCTACGTGTTCATGGAAAAAAAAAAAGATGCAATTTTCAGGTGCCAGTTTAGCTAACACATAGCAGCAAATGACTGAAGCCTGTTTTCCTCCCATTCCTTATTAAAATTAAATAGATGGATCAACAACTAAAGTATTTTCACTCTCAAAAGCATGCATCCATCTTATTTTAATACATAGAAATTAATGTGAATATCCAGTAAGGTCTCCAATTCACGCCTCATTGAGAAACGTATCTGCACCAAGATTACTTATAAGGACTGCATTCCCTTTTAGCAAAGGAAAAAAATACTTTGGAATTATCAGGAAGTGGGAGGAGGGGTGGAAGAACCACCAAGGGAGGTTCAGGCATAAAGCAGCAGGGGATGGGGGAGGGGGCGTTTTTCCAGTCTCAAAATCCCAGCTTTCATGGAACTCCTATGCATCTCCATGTCTGGCAGACATCACAGAGGGAAGCCAACCAGGGCTTCTTTTTGTCGCCGGCAACATCAATAAGTATTATTGTTAGCATTGTTACTGCCATCTGCATCTTGCATGGCAGGGTGCTGGTACTTACCCCAGAAGATGAGCACGAGGGAAGGCAGGGGAAACAATCTGTTGAAGGCGGGCATCTTCTTCGTCAGGGCAGCTTCCGGGGTTCGACGGAGAGATTCCCTCGGTCAAGAATTGCGCCCTCTCAGACACTTTCGAGGAAACCCTTTGGGACAAATTGCCCCAAGGGGGCGATTTTCTGATTGAAAGAAGGTCCAAGCACCGGTGACAGGAGGCTCTGTGGGATTTCTGAGCGGGGCTTGGGATTCCGCTCGAAGCTACCCTTAGAAGACCGCCTCAATTCGAGGCAGCGGATCAGCAGCTTTTGCACGCTCTCCCCGGAGCTCGCTGTTGGGATCCAGCTCAGCACCACGGACAGTACTTTCCCCGCCCACCCCGGAACTTCGAATTCCAGTTGCTCTGCTGCTTCCCTGGTTCGCACCTCAGTGAAATCTCAGCCCAGAAGTGAGCAGCATGGCTGGTTTTAGGCGGCTGGGCTGTCGGAGGGGTCCATGTTGATCCACCTCTCACTCCCTTAGCAACAGCTACGCTCCGACCAGGATCCACCAAGACTCCGGAGCTGCGGTTTCATCTGCCCTGCCCGGCTTCTCTAGCTGGACGTGCCCAAACACCCGAAGCCACTGAAGCCGTCTGAGCTACAAAATTCGTTCCACGTCGGTGTCGTCCACACCCACCCTCGGCTTCCCCGGGAGTCCTCGAAGGGCCGCCGGGAAGGAGGCAGAAGCTCCTGTTCGGCCGGCGATCTCAGAGATGGGGTGGAGGGAAATGGAGGATGGCCCCTTCCCGGGACCACGCCCCTGGATCGTGCCGGGGCCCCGACCCTGGGTGGCGGGTGACCAACTACCCTCCTCCAGGTCCCCCTTACAGTGTGTGCTCAGTCAGCCTTGACATGCGCAGGCGGCTCTCCACCCCCATCGCCACCACCGACCCATCCCCTCGTGCACACACTCCCCACCCCCAAGCAGGCGTGCCCCTCCCAGGGCAGAACCCGGCGCCAAGCGGGGGCGGAGCTCGGAGCGGCGCGTTTACCTCCAGACCCCGCGATCTCTTGGCTCGCAGGCTGTCTTCAGGTCTCTCTTTCACATCTCCTCACCTCTCCCCAGCACGGGCACCCCTTCCCACCAATTCACACCCTCCAGGCAACCCCACTCCTGCTCGTGCACAGACATGTTGGCCTGTAGCTCCGGGAAGGGGAGGGCCAAATCTCTTTCAGACAATGATGTCATATGCAGTGTACACCGTACATGGCTCCCGGCTTCTCTCCCCCGACCCTATCCCATCCCCTCCTTGTTCTCACAGTCTATCCTTTGTCTAGCCTTGATTAATTGGTTCCGGGCACACTGAACGCAGCAAGATAACCCTTGCTTAGAAGTGGCGTAGGGTGAGACACACCTGTTCTCCAGCTCACCTCACCTAGTGAGATGATCCAAATGTCAGCTCAAGAGCCATGTTGGGGGTTGAGGCAACTCCCTCTTGCTCTAATCACCTTTTATTTATTATTATTATTATTATTATTATTATTTAGTTGAAAAGCAGATAGATTGTGGTTTAGCTTCTTCCAACTATTAGCCACTCCCTTGTCTTAGCAGTTGTTTCAGCGTCCCCACCCCATCTCTGGAAGGGAAACCTGAACCTTTAAATTCAGTTATAAACGAAGATTGACTTAACAGACTAGGAATGTCTGGAATTGAAATGAAAGATTAATACAAGAACCTACCTCCCCCCCCTCTTTCTCATTCCCTCCTGCTCCCTGTCTAAAAGGGGAAGCTTAACACTGACTTTCCAAAAAAGAACGACCAAGTAACAGCTGACTGTAAGTGAACCATTGGCAGGAAATTCTCCCCGCTAAGGTATTACAGACCAACAGAATGTCTCCAAGATAAAATTTTCTTCTTGGGCAAGGAGCCCCCAGGCCATAAACTGCATGCTGTTTTGAAGACGAGCCCTTGAAACACAGTGTGTTAGACTGGGATGAGAAGTTAAAGTTGATGTGATTCAGTCTTCTTTCCGTTTTCAGTGAGGAAAGCTTACAATTTCATATGTTAGTCCCTTTTATTGTTTAAGGAAACTCTTCTCTATATTTGGTTAAATTCTCTACAGTCCTTCCTTCCCAAACTCCATTAAATGGTCCTCAATCTATTTTCCTTAAAAGAGCTATGCTTCCCCACACTTCACCCCAGACTTTTTTGTTTGGGGCTAAGCTTCATAAGTTTCTGCTGGTGTATTTCCTAGTAGTTTCCAACATTTAACCACTCTGATCACTTTCTCAGGAGGATATTTAGTTTGTCAGCATGGTTCTCAAAGTGACATCCAGAACAGGAACTGATTGTTCACTGCATGGTGTGACTAGCATAAATCCAAGGGAATTAGGGCCACACTTGCTTTGGTGGGTATGTCTATTCAAATACATTTACAACCATATCTCACTCATGAGTTTATAGTCAATTTTTAAATCCCTAAGTATTTTTCACTTGACCTATTGCAGTCATTTTTTACTTATACAGGGGATTTTTAAAAGTTATTTAAAAATCTGTACTTATTGCTATTAAAATTTATTAGTTTCAACTATCACTTTCATTGAATCTGGATTAAATCATCTAACATATTTCTCTTTAGCTTTGTTTCATCTCTAGGGTTGACAATTACGGGATCCAAACATAGATTTAAAAAAAGAGGTGAAAAAAAAAGGAACAGTTTTTAAGCATGATTTTAGAGATCACACTCTATCTTGAAGCTTGATGAAGAGCTACTAACTTGACTTCTTTAATATGGTTGCCCAATCACAAATAAATAGCCAAACATATCTCCCTATTTTGCATGTTTATAGCATGACATATTCTGAAAATTTCAAAGAGTATATGTGAGAGGAATTACTTATAATGATCCAGAGAAAAGAAGTAGGATCAAAGTTTATGTTTACATGGAAATAGATTTTCAACAATGTATTTCAGGAACAGCAGAGTGGCACATTGGTTAAGAGCTACGTGGAACACCAGAGGGCCCCGGTTTGGATCCCACATATGAGAGCCAGTGACACTGCCCTCCACAGCTAAGATGCTGAACAACAGCTCAACCTGAGCTGGACTGTTGTGAGTTGCCGGCTACGGCATAGGCTGCAGCCCCTGCTGCAGTGGGTTGCCATGGGCTACTGTGTGTAGCCAGCAGCCAGCGTGAGCGGCCATCCAGAAGCTGGCAACTGATCTGCCTCCCCTGGGAAGAGCGCAATGATGGTGCCAACTTGGGCCAGTGAAGCAACATCTTCCACAACTAGACTGAAGAACAAAAGGATAGCAACTTGTCTGTTCCCCTTCCCCCAATTCCCCAATAAAAATCTTAAAAAAAAAAATAATCTTCAAGGAAGGTGAGATCACTGGCAACCTATTATGTCTGCCTCATCTCCAGGTCTAGTCTACTCTACTGGGGATGGATGGCAGTGAGCCTGCCCTTGAGACTGGCATCACTCTCCCTCCTCATTCTTCCCAGACTGTCTCATCAGGCATTTTGTTCAATAGGAAGCTTTGCTCTGCTTCTGTGGTCACATGCAAAATCCAGATAATGCTGGCAGTTGCAGTTAGTCCTGGAGGTGATACTAAGGCAAAGAGGCAATTCCTATCAGCATATCTGCCACTGCACAGGAAGAATGAGTTTCATGCCAACCATGGAAGCATAATTCCACATACCTAATTTCAATAAGGCAGGTGGGCACAATCACTTCTAATTATGCTGGTTATTGATTTTTAGCATGGGGGAAGGTAACTAAGATCACGTAAAAGCAATATTTCAATGGAAAAGTACCTATTTTTTTCCCTGAGGATCTAATCAGAGATGCCAAGGCAGAGATACCCAGAACTACACAACTGCCTACATACACACACGACACACACGCACACCCCACTACATCTTCACCAGTCTATTCAGATGCCCATATTAAGAGTCTCAGACACACACGAGCGCACACATTCAGACACTGAGGCATACATTGGCATACAGTAAAGTATTCTCTTAATAACATATTCAGGTATTATTATGTAGCCTCATTAACTCCCTCCACACACATGCAGGCACCCCACTCCAAGTCCATCCCTGACACCACTCTGGTTAGCCTTACTGTTTCAAATGCAAGACTCCCTTATTTGGACAGATAAGGTCACCTCAATCTCACAGCAGACAATCAAGAGTCTATTTATCTTGGACACAAAAACCCAGCTCC
>NW_017732131.1:429723-433114 GCF_001890085.2 Hipposideros armiger | reverse complement strand
TGGGAACAGCGCTGGGGAATTGGGGGAAGGGGAACAGACAAGTTGCTGTCGTTTTTGTTCTTCAGTCTAGTTGTGGAGGACGTTGCTTCACTGGCTCCAGATGGCACCATCATTGCGCTCTTCCCGGGCGAGGCAGATAAGTCGCCGGCTTCTGGACGGCCATTCACTGCAGCTGCTGGCCGCTCACGCTGGCTGCTGGCTACATATGGTAGCCCATGGCAACCTACTACCACAGGGGCTGCAGCCTACGCCGTTGCCGGCGACTCATAGCAGCCCAGCTCCAGGTTGAGCTGTTCAGCATCTTAGCTGTAGAGGGCATTGTCACTAGCCCTCATATGTGGGATCCGAACCGGGGCCCTCTGGCGTCCCAAGCCAGCTCTTAATCAATGTGCCACTCGGCCGGCCCATTGTTTTCAATTTTTTTTTTATTTTTAAGGAAATACATACAAGAGAAGTTAAATGACTTGGTCACTCAACTTGTATATGTCAGAACTAAGTCTTAGACACAACACTCTTTGTCTACAACCCTTGAAGGATGTTTCTTCCTATAGTTCTGAACTCTCAAGAGACATATGCATATGCAAATCATTCAGGAAGGTAATTACTCATTATGCATTGTAAAGTTCTAAGATGAGTGCTGTGTGCATGTATGTGTATTTACTTGTGAGAAAAATAGGCATACTCCCTTTACTCACAAAACTTCCAGTATGACAGAAAAGTCCAGGATCTAAGGAAATACACAAGAGAAAATTCAATATAATTTCTTTTCTTTTTTTCTTTCTTTTTTTGGTGGTGGAGTCTTATAATCACTTATCGTTTAGAGAGCTGACACAGGTTAACAAGAATGAAAACCTCCTTGATGTTAAACTATTTTTGGCTTTGCTTTGTTTTGTTTTTTGGTAAAAGAAACAACTTTTTGACCTCATCTAATGGTTTTATTTTTAAGACACACAACATATTTCATTGAATTCTCATATCTGTGAGATATGAGAGACTAGTAATCTATTTTAAAGATGACAGAAATTGATGGCTAGAGATATTAAGTAACTAGTGTACTGTTACATTTCGTTTATTCATTCATTCATTTAGAAAACTTTTACTGAGTGCTTATTCTCTGCTAAATACCGCACTAATCTCTGGGTTTTAATTGTGAAATTGTGTGGTAAGAACTAGAACTGTTGTATACAAGTGTCTTGGAAGATGGAGTCACAGATTATTCTTTGGGGCTGATGGAGAGGGGAATAGCTGGGAAAGTTTTGAAAGAGGTAATATTTGATTGCAACCTTGACAAAATGAGTATAATTTCCCAAAGAAAAGGAATGGTAGATTGGGGGTTAATGGGTGTTCCGAGAGTCCCACCTTGTACATGCAGCTGTCACTCTCCACGTTCCTAATTTTGGGCATTTGTTACCGAATGACACTGACATTTTCAAATAAGATTGTGATTTGGTATGAAGGAATGGAGTGGTGTAAAACAGCGTTATCTTTGGATATTCTGCTTAGTACCTCTGTAACCCTGGACAAGTTGTTGAATTCCTCTGAGCCTTAGTTTCTTCAGTCATAAAATGAGAACAATAATACCACTTATCTTATAGTTATTTATGAGAATTAAATGAATTCCACATGTAAGTCACCTGGTACAATGCCTGATCCTTAGCATAAACCTAATAAATATTTTTTTTCCTTCTTCATAAATAAGGAATAAGCACTATTACTATCTGCCTTTTTATTTATTTATTTATTTTTAGAAATATTCAAGAGAAGTTCAATGACTTGGCTGCTCAACTGGTATGTGGCAGAACAATCAATTCTTTGTTTTTCATTCTTTAATGTCCCTCACTCACCACTGTCACTGACCCAGATTTCCCTAGCAGCTGTGCAGGAAGAGCCCAACTCCAGGACTTGAGGGAGGAAAGGGGAGGGCCTCTGTATCCAAATCATATGAAATAATAACATAGCTTCTAAAAGTTACTGCATTTCTGTAAGTCCTTGCAAGAGAATGTGACTATGTCTAGTGTTTGGGAAATTTGTATTTCAGAATAATTAATGAGGTCACGCTGGGAAATCCTCAGGGAGTTGAGTAGCTGACAAGTTCCTTCATCCTGCCTTCCCGTCTTATTTTTCCTGCTTCCACTCCATGATGGAGATGACTCCCACAGCACACACTTCTACCATAACTTATGTCAAATAAGTCTGTAACTGAGTGCTTTGGGGTCTGTCTTCATCACTAATCTGTGTTCTTTCCTGTAGGGCAAAGATTTGCATTCTGAATTCTAACATAGGGATTTGCGAACATACTCTCCCTTGCCATAACAGTAAAGATAGTCCCACTTTCTTTATGTTCTTTACCCTTTCGGGAGGAGCAATAAGAATTATATCAGCCTCTGGATGAACGAGAAACCTGAATTGGGAAATGAGGATGAAAAACACAAATACAGGCTTTCTCTGGATAAGAAAGTTTTTAATTTCCCAGGGAAAGTAGGAAAATGTTTATTCATCTTTGAATCTGCAGAAATTAGCAAAGTACTTGGAAAGCAGTATGAAAGACACAATCTATAGTGAAGATAAGACATCAATAGTGAGATGGTGGCACATTCACGAATGGTTATGATACAAAGCAGATTAAAAAGTAAGATGTAGAGTATCAGATGAAAGGTAGTTACGTCTCAAGCAGTAAAAGGTACACAAAGAAGGTACATTTAATATCTTTCTGAAGCAAAGATACGATTTCAACAGAAAGTGATTGAAAAGTATGACATTCTTGACAGGAAAACAACATGAACAAAAGCAAAGAAGCAGGAAAGTTTCAGACCTGAGATGGGGAAATTAAATGACTGTGTGTATCTGATCATTGGAAACATTTAGAGAAACAATGGTGGATAATGCTGGAAAAGTAAGTTAAGTAAATAGTCTTTCATGCCCAAGAAGGAGACTAGACTTGGTATGATAGTTGGGAGTCATCGGAGATTTTAAAGTGTGTGAGCAGGTAATATAAAATGGGTTTAGGAAATTTAATCTGGCAGAATAAGTGACATGGAATGGAAAAAAACAGGAGAAATGACTGTAGCAGCTGTAGGAAGAGGAAGCGAGGGGATGATGTAGGGCAGTGTGAGTGTGAAATGTCTAATTCTAGAGAAAATATGAAGGAATAATACATTGGATTTAGCAAATGACCACATGTGGGCAAGAGAGAAAAAGTTACTCTAGTCATAGCAGATGGGCAAAATTTTTTTTTTAAAGATTTTTTATTGGGGAACTGGGGGGATGGGAACAGTGTGCTGGGGAATTGGGGGAAGGGTAACAGACAAATTGCTGTTGTTTTGTTCTTCAGTCTAGTTGTGGAGGACGTTGCTTCCCTGGCCCAAGTTGGCATCATCATTGCGCTCTTCCC
>NW_017732131.1:422044-428398 GCF_001890085.2 Hipposideros armiger | reverse complement strand
ACAGCGGTTCGAGTCCAGCCCGAGCTGAGCAGCCGCTGAGCTGCCAACAGGTAGCAGGATGGCTCAGCTAAAAAAAAAAAAAAAAAGGAGTTTCAGTAGAGAGGAGAGAGGGGACATTACGTAATGGAAGATGTTAGGTGAGCAATGTTGGTGCAAAATTAGTGGGTGCGATTGGTTTGACTATACTTTCAAAACACTTGACAGTGGGAATGAAAGAGGAAGAGGAAAGTGATGAGAGGAGATTTTAGGGTAAGTAAGGGTTTTCTTAGGGAAGGTCGTATAGGAAAACACTTAGAAGTTACCTCAGAGGGAAAGACCAAAGATGCACGAGAAGGGTGAGAACTGATGGAAGAGTTCAGTACGAAGGAGGAAGGGAGTGGTTCTTGGACCAAGAGCACTAGCTGAACTGGAGCCTTGAGGAGAATGAGAGCGAGATTGAAAAAAAAAAATCTCTAGAAAGTGGGATGCTTAATTAATAAAAGGCAAAAGAAATTAGATTTTGAGTATCAGTATAACTAACAAAATGAATTTGTGGTAAATCCAGTCCAGATGGTTTCAAGGCTTCCTCCATTAACACTTGGCAACCATTCCTGAAAGCTGGGGAGTGGCAAGATGGGACGGGGAATTCAAGGTGTTGAGGCATCCTCCTGGAGTGGCAGTTAATATGTTTGTGAAATGGTAATTATACCTCAAGTCTAGCAAATGTAACAGAAAAGAAGTATAAAGTATCAGAACATGACTGGTGGTGACAATAAGAAACAATTTTAGGGGTTGCACGCAGTTGAGAGGGAGGGAAGGACAGGAGATAATTGTCAGAGAGGATACTTTGGGGATTGGCATCTTCAGTGTGGAGCCACAGTAAGGGCTAAGCAAGTCTGTATTGTGGGAGTCCTACTAGGTGACTGAGTACATTGCAAATGGAGGGCATCCTGGAGTTAAGGAGATCAAGAATAGGTAAATTTTCAATTTATACACTTCTGTACAAATTTTAATTATTTCTCCGACAAGCAAATACTACTGCCAGACTTTTTTTTTTCTTTTGAGCAATAAAATCAAAACAAGTAAAGTTATAGTGTTCAAAGGAACAAAACAGAGAGAAATTTCAAGTTAATATCCAGGTCAGTAAATCAACAGTTCTTTACCAAACTCTACTAAACATTCAGCTGGGCTAGATTGAAAGTTGTTAGATGTTTGCAGATCTCTAGAATTATAAAGAAAGAAAAAGAACATGTTAGGCCAGAATATGAAAAACATTTTTAGCATAAATTATTGACATTTCCAAAGGTGATGGTGGGGATGAGAAGAGAGAACAATGATTCTTTGGAGGAAGAATTCACTGAATAAAATGGGCAAAGAATAGGGAAGTTGGTAGAGAACTCCGAGGAGGATCCAAGAGAGTGACATAGTGACTTTTATGAATTCCATAAAAGAAGAGCTAGTTGAGTCATGTGGACAAAACTATGGTCTGAATATGCTAATGGGAAGCAGGGATAATGAATTCTTCACTTCCAGGGGAGCGAAAGTAAATTGAGCATTCCGCCTCCTTTGAAAGGATTTCAAGAGATTTAGTACTGTTAAGGGCTGGGAGAAGGGATAAGCAAAGACTCAGTAGAAGTGAAAGATGGAAAAGTCAAAATTGGGGGAAAATTTATTCATAAGAGAAAGATGAATTCTAATAACATCCTAGTCCCTCTGCAACAGGCATTTGTGATGCATAAATGTAGCCCAAATCAATAAGCAAGCAACTGTGCATCATAGGCAGTCCCCAAGGGCCTTGAAAGCCTTGAGGGTGGAGTCAGATCTCAGAAGGAAGAGAAAATGCCTCTTGCTTTTATGCAGGAAGAAAGAGACTGACACTTGGTATTGTTTTTGTGTGCAGCTCAAGCAGAAACTATGAGCAAGGAAACTGCTTCTTTTTAAAATCTCATCACAAATGGCCCACTGCACTGCTTTGGTTTTCATCTTCAGGATCAGAGTGAAAAGAGCGAGAACTAAAGAGCCTAATTTATACTCAGCTTAAAAATTATACTATAGTGCCAGGTACATTGCAAAGGCCATATAAGTGTTTGTTATTAATATTATATTTGTAACTGATGTTAATTAAGTTTGTAATTGTGGAGATTTTATATNCAGCCCCTGCTGCAGTGGGTTGCCATGGGCTACTGTGTGTAGCCAGCAGCCAGCGTGAGCAGCCAGCAGCCGCAGTGAGCGGCTGTCCAGAGGCGGCGACTGATCTGCCTCGCCCGGGAAGAGCGCAATGATGGTGCCAACTTGGCCCAGTGAAGCAACGACCTCCACAACTAGACTGAAAAACAAAAGGACAGCAACTCTTTCCCCCAATTCCCCAGCACTGTTCCCATCCCCCAATTCCCCAATAAAAATCTTTAAACAAAACAAAACAATGTATTTCAAATCATTCCAAAGTAAAATGAATTACCTTTTGTTATGTTCAGGCAATTTTTATCTAATTACTAGGATGTTGTAGGAAAAGAAAAAACCCTATAGGTTAGACATTTGAAATAGATTATTGATAAAGTTCCAATCACCTTTGAGATTCTATGATTTTATTGAAAGGCTCATCCAAATACACAGAATGACTGAGATATTTTCAGTCTGATAATCCCATCAACCATTACCACTACACCCACCATCACAACCAGCACCACCACCACAGCCACCACCACAACCACCACCATCACCACTACCACAGTGACAGTTGGCTTAGTTTTACATAATTTTTTCTCATTTCTGTTTGTGCTGACTCCTAATCATCACAATGTTCTTTCCTACATATGTACCAAGCCCATTTTAAATAGTCACTTTGAGGATTTTACATGAGGTTTTAGGAAAAATGTACTTGCTTCTCTACGATTGAAAATAAGAGAATTTGGTCTTTTCAATCTTCTGACATTTCCCTTGAGTTTTGGCAGTGGCTTTCAGTCACTTTTGCAAGTGCCTTAGTTCCCTGAAGTATATTTGGCCTTGTTCTGAGAGTTTTTAATTCATTTAAATTGTTATTCCTTCCTCTTTTCTCCCATTTTGACCTCAATCCTTGCTGGAGTTTTTTTGTTTCATTTTTTTACCTTTTCCAGTTTGGTGATCATCTCCCTCTGACAGTTGATGGGTGAAACCATCTATTTTAGTCTCCAAACAGCAACCAGAGCACTTGTTGCATTCTGTAAGATCATGCATCTTTCTTGCTGAAAGCCCTTCAATGACATTTCATTGCACTTAAATAAAATCTAGACCATAGCCTTACAAGGCCTCCCTTGAGCCCAGTCTCTCTCTTCATACTCATTTCTACCATTCCCTGTCTTGTCCACAGTGTTTCACTTACACTTAATTAAAAAAAAAAAAGTTCCTCAAACTTATCGAGCTTTTTCCCATTATAGAGCTTTTGTATCAGATATCCCCTCTGCCCAAATTGCCCTTCATACTATGGCTGGTTTCTTGTATTCTGGTCTTGCCTCAAATGGTTTCTTCTTAGAGTAGCACTCCCCGGCCACTTTTTAAAAACTGGTTTCCCGCCCAATTCCCCCCCGCCCCATGAAGCTATTCTCTATCTCACTACCCTGTTCCTTCTTCTTCATATCGTCTCTCATTATACAAAATTATTTTATCTGAAATTTATGTACTTGCTTATTTATTTCCATCAGATGAAAGCAGCCTTGGTTGTCCTGTTCACTGTTGTCCTCCTACACCTGGATTGGTACCAGGCAGATATCAGATCCTCTATGAAACCTGAATGAATGAATAAAAGAATAGTGTGGAAAGAGTGAAGAGCTGAGGCCATAATCAATAGAGAGAACAGAAAAAGAATAGTCAGAGAAATGGCAGAAGATCCAGAAAGGTGCAATGCCACAATTGGCAGGAAAAGAGAGAAGCTCTAGACTTGAAGAACACTGTGCTTAGAGGAAACTCCACCTAATTATGCTCAAAGATTGAGAAAGAGAATAGGGAGTTTAGAGCCTGAGGTATTGAGAGATTTTGAGGGAGGGAATGACTTTGATAAGAGAAAAAGGAATAGTACATGAGATATGCAGGGAGAGCTTAGCTTTCCTGAGGAAAGAAATGCATTCACTAAGATTATGGGAGAAGCATTAGAGACAGCAGTTGTGGCAATGATACTGTGAGTAAAGATAACATATGAGACCTTTAGATACACATATTGATCTTGGCAAAGCAGGAAGCAAAATTATGCACTGAGAGTAGGACATGGGGAGGGACAGGGTAACTGGGGGCAAGGGAGATGATCTGGAATCACTGTGGGCTCCTCCTTGATGCATAGAAGAATTCCAAGAGAGGCATTTCATGATCAACACATGTCTGAACTAAATCAAGACGCAGAAATCAGAGCCCAACATAGACAAGTCAAGTGACCTGCTTTTGCTATTCTCAGTGGATTTTGAAAAATAGTGCACACCACAGGGGACAAGGAGAGGGAAGAAACATGTTTATTTTAAACTGTGGCCAAAGAACACATATGGGTCTGAGAGATATTGGTCTCCCCCAAATTGTTCTCTCATTCTGTCTGTCAGCTGTGTGGCTACTGTCACTGGCCAAGGGAAGTTTGGGATTAGAATAGGAAACAGTGACTTGATGATCAGACTATGCAGTTCCTTCCTGGATCTGCACATGGCAAAGAATCTGGCAGATAAGATGAGGCCAAAAATATTTGTTGAATTTAATTGAATTCCATCTGAATTATTAGGGAAGCCAGAACTTTCCTGCCACCCAGGAGTGCCCCCTTCCACCCATAACTCCCTGTGTACAAAAGAAGTCAGTGTCATACAGCCAATCTTCACCAATCTCCAGAAAGCCTATGGTTATACTTCAATGAGAAAATTGTTCATAGGTGGCTATGATAATTCAAACATTTGAGTAAGAATAAGGAAAATATAATTGGTGATAAGGTACTTCAGGCTCCTCAGAGAAAACTTATAATGTACTTCAAGTACTGCTGTTACCCTGGCATAATTTTTTTATGCATTTCTGGCATGCACGTGGCTGGAGCTTTTAGTCTAGGCAGAAGGAAAAAAGTCTCTTGGAGAAATAAGTGTCATTAGTCCCTTCGCTGCTGATCTAAATACTATTGTTGTTCTGATGTTTGGGGCAGGAGAAACAGTTGAACCCTGCCTGACTCGGTGCTCACCAGAAACATTATTGAAGAAGGAGACAAAGAAACCACAAAATGCAGCCCAGGAGGGGGACAGGAGGCCTGTGTCCCAGGTCTAGTGTTACTCTGAGATAGTACTGACATTTTTCACTTAACCTCTCTGAACCAATTTTCTCTCTCTCTAATTGTCTGTCTCCTAGAGTTGCTGGAAACACAAACAAGATAATGTATGCAGATGTGCTTTAGATTTTGTGAAGCCTGTTGCAAGCGCCTGAAAGGGTAGTCACCACATTTTAGTCTTTTCCTGAAAGTCAAGGGGACATTAACCTCTCAGCAGGGCGCTACGTCCCTGTGTGGTACTTGTGACACGAGTGGGGAACAAAGTCCCAACAGACAGGCTCAGATACAGTGAGGAACAGCTGTATTTGGGAACCAGTGTCTCTCCAGAGGCCAATGCTCTGGTAAGCACAGAGGGTAATACAGAATAGAATAGAATTTAATAACGAACCAAGTCCCAGAGTCAATCGAGATGGAGAAGGTCCCTGGTCCGGGAGAGATGACTGGGCCCATGACAGGCCTGAGGCAGCTGGTCTTGCAAGGAAGAACTTCGGAGAGTCCCGGAGCACTGTGGCTTGCCCCTCGCAGAGGGTCTTACTTTGCCAGAGCGCCCAGTCAGGCTGCTCATGGCACTGCTATTGAGCTCCGCTTTTATCCTCTTTACCTTGGGCTTGTTTACTTCTTAGGTGATAACCAGAAGTTGTTTTGGTGAACGTGTTTACCTCTCAATTTTGTTATTCTCAGTTTCACACATAAACATAACCATGTTTATTTTCATATATATACTGTACACACAAACATGTTTACTTTCACTTTACTCATATCAGTCTCACACATGTGCAGCCTGGCTTGTGTCCCTACTAGTAAACAACTTGTTTTGCAAACCTTAATCCAAAAACAACATTGTTTATAGTATATTTTATATGCTCTATATGAAGTCCTATAAAACCAAGAGATGGAAGGCTCCTGTTTAGATTATTTCTTTCTTCCTTACAAAGTTATGCTCAGCATGAGAAATAATCAGGTTTCCATGATTTATCATCACGCTATTATAATTTTCATCATCAATATCATGATTATAATAATATTTGAGGACATTCTTTGGTCCCAGAAAAATGCTATGCACTTTATATGGATTAACACATTTAATCCCCCTCACAATTTTAAGGATTAGGCACTAT
>NW_017732131.1:405674-413682 GCF_001890085.2 Hipposideros armiger | reverse complement strand
CCTCACCCGGGAAGAGCGCAATGATAATACCAACATGGGCCAGTGAAGCAACGTCCTCCACAACTAGACTGAAGAACAAAAGGACAGCAATTTGTCTGTTCCCCTTCCCCGATTCCCCAACACTGTTCCCATCCCCCAACTCCCCAATAAAAAAAATCTTTAAAAAAAAAAAAAGAAAGAAAATCAAAGATAGATACATCTTCCTGGAGTGGTTTAGGTTTTTCTCCTCCCCTTCTTTCTTTTCCTTTCTTTTCCTTTCCTTTCCTTTTTTTTCCCTTTGCTGGCAGAAGGAGGCAGAATGAGAACTAGAACCGTTCCAGCTGATATAATCTATTTGTTTTGTTTCATGACGTGGAATTGAGAAGCCCCAACTTTCACTTCTCAACCTGCAGATTCAGCTGACTTGACACCCCTCAGTGGAGCGAGCGGTGGCTTCTCCGCAGCTTTCTTAGCAGTTCCTGTCCCAGCGGCATAACATTCATTCTGATCTAATGAGGTAACATGAGCATTCCCGACAGCTGCCGCGTTTGAGAGCTTTATTTAGATTCCCTTAAAAAGTCACCTCCTGCTCTCAATTTGGATGAGAGTCCATTCTCAACTGGACAAGCCTGGGGCTGGAAGTTCTCTACTTGAGCTGTGGAACTGGAGCTGCCTTTGCCGGTTGAATTCATAATTGCAGTGGGAAAACAAGGGCACCAAATCCTCCAGCATGATTATTCCTTAGGAGACAGACTGGCAACTCCTCACCTGACCTAGGTACCAACTGGCTGTTGGTCTTTGCCCAGCTCTGGGTTTGTACCCTCTATTCTGCCCCCAGCAGTATTGTCATTTTGACCTTCATATGGGCTTTACTATTCTTGTCAGGCAATAAAGGGAGACAAATCTTTCAGGAAGCAGAGGTACAAAAGTGGACTCACAGGCAGAGAAGAATTACTCAGAAGTTTTTATTATCACATAGACCAGAGCAAGAAGAAAAGGAGGATAAATTGTGAAAGAGTCTTAGGTCAGATACAATGTAAAAACATTTTATTCTACCGTTATTAAAGAAAAATTTAGCTAAACATATCTTGGGTGAATACAACCATATCCTAGAGAAGATTTAAAGAGCTTTATTTTCCTGTCGCTTTACATTTTCCAGAGTCCCTACAAGGAGAACATATCTCTTTGAAATCAGAAAAAAGAATGCAAACGAGAAAAGATAAATACGGAGGTGCAGACTAGTGCAGTCTCAGCTGGTCAGGCCTTTTGCAGCCTATAATGATGTTTTATACAGGTACTGTGAACATGCTCCTGAATTCTCCAGGAAGTGGGATGGTTAGTGCAGTACTGACAGAGCAAGGCAGCTCAGAGGGCCCGGGGAGGGTGTGGGTGCCACACGGTGGCATTCCATAGGCTTCTGTTCACTCTAAAAATAGGTCCTTCAATTCCTGGGGAAAAGTCTCTTTCTAGGAAGAACTGTCCATCGGAAATGAGGCTTCTCCACGCCCCCCACCACCACCACCAATATAGGCTTGAAGAAACAAGTGCAGATGAGAGGTTCCTTCTGACTGTATGTCTGGCCTAAACCTGAGAGTAAAATTTTACCTGTATTTCTATCAGAATAACCCTAAGGAAAATCAAAATATTAATAATGATAATAACACTTACTAAATGCTAATTATATACTGGGAAGAGAATATTATTTTATTTAACATTTACACTAACCCTATGAGGTAAATGTCATTATTATTGTGTCCATTTTACAGATGAAGAAACTGAGGTTTAAAGAGATTGGATAATTTGCTCAAGGTCCCATAGTTTATAAGAGGTCAAGTCCAGGCCCTCTCTGATCTGGGTGGAACTCCAAAGTCAGTGCTTTCAACCACTGCACTACTCTTCTCCTTTTAGGGTTAAAGCGTGCTTGATTCTCTTGTCTAACGGTTGAATTCTCTCTAATATATTTTCTAGAAAAAGTCCAGATTATAGTTATTTCCTAGGAATAGTTCAGATTATAGTTAACTCCCCGGATTCCAAAGTGGCCCACATGCTATCTGGCCACTTTAAAAGACTTAATGAGGGCCGGCTGAGTGGCGCGTTGGTTAAGAACTGGCTTGGGACACGTGCTCTGAGCAGCAGGGCCCCAGTTCAGATCCCACATGTGGGCCAGTGACGCTGTGCTCTCCACAGCCAAGATGGTGAACAACAGCTGGACCTAGAGCTGGGCTGCCCTGAGGCATTGGCATAGGCTGCAGCCCCTGCTGCAGTGAGCTGTCATAAGCTACTGTGAGTGGCTGGCAGCCAGTGTGAGCTGCCGTGAGCTGCCGTGAGCTGCCGTGAGCTGCCGTGAGTCGCTGTGAGCAGCCGTCCAATGGCTGGCGAGCGACTGTCTCACCTGGGAAGAGCACAATGACAATACCAACATGGGCCAGTGAAGTGATCCCCTCCACAACTAAGCTGAAGAACAAAAGGACAGCAACTTGTCTGTTCCCCTTCCCCGATTCCCCAACGCTGTTCTCCTCCTCCAATTCTCCAATAAAATCTTTAAAAAAAAAAAAAAAGACTTAATGAAAAGTGATGCCAAACATCTTTCTTTATAAGTAAACTTTTTAATTTGATCTTTTGTGGTCCAGTTAACTTGGATCCATCAATGCTTTTACCCCTGGACAGTCAATCAAACATATTTATTTGGTACCTAGTACATAAACAGAATGGTGTCATTGCTGTGGCTATGTTCTTTGTTCTCAAGGATCTTACAATGTATCTAGACAAATGAAACTAGTAACCTAAATTATATCATATTAAGCTACTGTGAAAATCCTTCACTGGTTCCCCATCATAATTAGAATAATGTGTCCAGTGTGGCTTTCTTCATGTCCCACCCCATCTCCTCAGCATTCACCTTTCCACGTAGAAGGCTGCTCTTCATACACCTATAACTTTCTGCCCCTGGGCTTGTGTTTTGGCGTTTAGTATGCTAGGCCTGCATTTGGCAAGCCAGAGTGCCAGAGAATTAATGCCGTAAGGAGCATAGGAGGCTGGTCCATAAAGAGCCCAGCTTCCTGGCCCTTTTGGGTTGCTGATACACACTGTGTCCTGGAGTTTCCCAGGGGGATGTTGAGATCCAGGCCCCCCCAGTGGTGATCTGTTCAATAACAGCCTATATTGCCTTCATTTTCTTCCCTCTCTCTCACTTCTCCATTCCCCTACTTCCTAAATAAACTGTAAGTGCTTAAAATCTTCTCTCAGGATTTGCTTCTGGGAGAATCCAACTGAAGTCAGAGTTGTGGTTTGGTCCTGGCCTACTTCTCTGACATCACTTCAGGCCATGTCTCTTTCACTTACTGTGCTCTAGCCACACTGGCGTTTCAGGTGTTTTTCTCCCCAATTCAGGGTGTTAACACCTGCTGTTTTCACTCTAGGGGATGTTTTTTGTTTTGTTTTATATTTACATGATTGGCTTTTTCTAATCCTTCCTGCCTCTGTTTAAATGTCACTAAAAAGAGAACACGTTCACCACACAAGCGAAACTCAATCTTTCATACTGCAAACTAATCTTTACATTCACAGCATTTGTCACCATTTGTACATCTATCTGTGTGTTTACTGGTATGAGGTCTGCTTCTTACCTAACTGCAAGCTCCTTGAGGGTATGAACATATCAGCTTTCTTCAGTGTTTTACAGCCAGAGTTTAGTACAGTGACTGAAAATAATTTGCATTTGTCAAATGAATAAAAAAGAAGAGAATATAAAACAATTTGAGAACAATTAAGTAGGGCTCTGAGTGGTATTGGGTGAAGTGAAATTGGAAAAATGAGAGAGAGGTTGGGGAGGGTGGCTTTGTGTGGAACTGCACTCAGCCTTGAGGAATAAATAAGATTTATAGATGAAAAATGGCATTTTTTGAGCACCTGCTATGTGCCTGGCATTGTGCTAAACATCTTTAAAATGTGCATTATATAATGTAATTTTTACAACCTTTAAAAAAATTCCAATTTTTAAAATAGAAGAAATGGAGCTCAGTGAGACTAAGTAGCTTGCCCATAGCCACAAAGCTAGTAAGTGATGGGGCATTCCTTAAACCCAGGTCTTCTTTTTTTTTTAACCAAAGTACATTCTTTTTTTACTGCTACCTCAAAATTTGTATGTTGATCATACAAACTACCAGGTGATTAAGTGTTGATGCAGTGGAGCACTGCATCATCACTCCTGGGGAAAACCAAATAACAGCAGTCAGTTGCTTAATTTTTGTTACATCATGCATGATGAACTGGAAGACCTCTGGGAATAGCAGGTTGTTTAAAAGCCCGGAGACCAAGTTTCCACAGCTATAAATATGGTGATATGAAATCTGTCTTGCTCACTTCATTGCATTATTTTGAGACTAAAATGTGAAAATTTCGTATAGACTCAGATTGTTACAACTCTGTTCTGTCTCTCCAGATATCGCCTATCACCCTGCATACATGTATTATTAGGAAATAGCAATAAAAGAGTTTCATGCCATAGGAAAATTATAGAATGAGAAGTGGGAGGGACAATGACAAATAATTTAGTTCATCTACCTATTTCTAGTATTCCATGAAGATTTACTGAAGTCAACCCAGAAAGAAAGCTCCAGGACAGCACTTTAATAAATTACGTGAAGAAAATTTCTTAGTATGAAATTCTTTACAATAAAAATAACCATGGAGGTCCAGCCGAATGGCTCGTTGGTTAAGAGTTGGCTTGGGGCCGGCCGAGTGGTGCGTTGGTTAAGAACTGGCTTGGGATGCCAGAAGGCCCTGGTTCAGATCCCACATATGAGGGCCAGTGACACTGCCCTCCACAGCTAAGATGCTGAACAACAGCTCAACCTGGAGCTGGGCTGCCCTGAGTCGCCAGCGACGGCGTAGGCTGCAGCCCCTGCTGCAGTGGGTTGCCATGGGCTGCCGTGTGTAGTCAGCAGCCGCCATGAGCGGCCAGCAGCCAGCATGAATGGCTGTTCAGAAGCTGGCAACTGATCTGCCTCGTCAGGGAAGAGCGCAATGATGGTGCCAACTTGGGCCAGTGAAGCAACATCCTCCACAACCAGACTGAAGAATAAAACAACAGCAACTTGTCTGTTCCCCTTCTCCCAATTCCCCAGCGCTGTTCCCCTCCCCCAACTCCCCAATAAAATCTTAAAAAAAAAAAAAAGAGTTGGCTTGGGAGCGCAAGCTCTCAGCAGCAGGGCCACCGGTTCAGATCCCACATGGCTGCACCCTCTATGATCACAATACCAACATGGGCCAGTGAAGCAATGTCCTCCACAACTAGACTAAAGAACCAAAGCACAGCAACTTGTCTGTTCCCTTGCCCCAATTCCCTAATAAAATCTTTAAAAAAATAAAAAATAATAAAAATAACCATGGAATTTTATAACCAACAGAATTAGAATGACAAGATTTAATGAATATATCCCCTTGGGAGTAGATTCTTTGGAGGATTAGCTAAATTGTAACATTCCATTTACCTTGCTTTTTTTTTTTAGCTGAGCCATCCTGCCACCTGTTGGCAGCTCAGCGGCAGCTCAGCTCGGGCCTGGCATCGAACTGCTGTTGCTCAGAGCTCACACTCTTCAGCGAGCTCTTAACCAACTGAGCCACTCAGTTGGCCCCTACCTTGCTTTTTGATTAATAAATATTTAAAATATGGAGTAGGGAAACACCTAACTTAACAATCTGTCAAAGTAAAAAAGGAGCAATGTGATAATTCTCTTCTTCTCAATTCCCAGCTTTTAACAGCATCAGGCTGACAGATAAAATTTGACCACAATGTAACTGCCCTCACATGTTTGTTCCTGTCTCTCAGCAGGTTATATGGTTCTTCATATACTTCATATTCCTCTCTGGGTTTGCACTTCATGTCACTTGCTTCTATCTGCACACTCCTAGAAGATTATGTTAGATTGTACTATGTCAAATTGGTTAAACTGGGAACTGTACTTCTCAGAGTTTCCTACTCTGTCTGGTTGCAGTTTAGAGTTGATGAAAAGAAGAACTTGCATGAGATTTGGAAAGTCAAAGTGAAGCAGCAGCCATTACTCACAGAAGTTCCTAACGTCAAATGGACACATAGGTTGCTCGTGGGTCCCAGGTTGTTCTCTGCTCTGTATCCAGCTTGTCTTCCAGAGAGCTGGGCATGATGACCAACAGCAGCCCTAGGCTTGGCTGTGCACCCACTGAGGCAGTACCTAACATAAAGGCAACGGCTTCCCGTAGACCTCTCCACACGTCTCCCCTTCGTGGTCCCACTTTAGCAGCTAATCATGATTACTTCTCAGAATTCCCTGTAAGCCCTGACTTGTCCACTGTACAGGGGCTTCAGAAAGACTGTTTACATTTTTTTTTTCCTGATTCTCCAACACTCCCTTCCAGACCTTCACTTCCTTAGCTTCTTCTACTTTTATGTGTAATTCCTATAATAAAGTTTAAGGTCTATAAGAGGCCTACTTCTTATCATAATAAGTCTCCTATAGCCATAGTACAATGGTTCTCTTTCTCTGACTGAGAAATGTGGATTCAGAGAAACAGACCCTAAAGGATGAGAATCTGAATTGCTTCTCTGAACTGACTAAATTTAAAGCCATAATTATGCTGCCATTGGTAAATAGGATACCAGCAGTCAAGAACATATAATGGCAAAACAATTATTTAGTTATCACATGTGGTTACTTGGAGTAAGTGTGTATAGAAGCTAAGGCTCTGGTTGGCTGAGATGTTGCTATAGAACATTTAAATGTAAATGAAGGACCCTGGTGGTGCTGGGTTTCATCCAAGTTCACTGGAGGACTTGGAGACAAATAAATAAATAATGAGATCAGGGCTTAAATTTCCAGCTCAAGGTTCAAATGAAGAACCAGGGAGTTTTCTATAACTTCCCTGAAATAAGCCTTTGTTTCCTGTAGACTCAAGATTGAGATTTCTGAAAATCAAATACAAAGTTTAATTCTTCAAAGGCTGAATTGCAACACAAATTGAATTCACAGTCTCATAGGATCTCTCATGGTAAAGCTAGGGCATTCATAGGGAAGACCATGGACCCTGAAAATTAGGTATGGGCAGATTCTGATGAAACTGAGAACCTTAAACCCAAAATTTCTGCTGAGCTTCCTAGCTTGTAGAAATAACCTTTCCTCCCCTGCCAGAAGAACTAACTTACCTTGCCTGAAGAAGCTTTAATGACCTCTCCGGAGGTAATTGTATGGGAGTACTGATCCCCCTCAAGACTCACTTTAACCACCTCTCATTGCTTCTAGATTTCTATGTTTAGAGCTCTAAACTCGAGTTCTGGCAGGCCCCAGGCTTGTGGCCCCTGAGAAGATACTATGTGTATCAAAATGATACAATATTTTAACAATTTTTATTGAAAAAAAGCCTGAGGAATACATATGAGAATGGTTGGATCAGGGTGAATTTATTGATATGGGTACACTGACCAAAGATTACATAGTCAGTGTTCTATTGGGTTGTCGGAAAAGTCATGACACATTTTTGCAACGAAAAATACAGAAAAGATACGTTTTGACTTTTCCGACAGCCCAATAGCGTGAATGGCTGTGAGTGGCTCTAACAGTTTGCAATGAGGGTTGACTTTTTAACCTGTGCAGAAGACAGGTGAGTCTTGAAGAACAATAGTGATCATTGGAAACTTAATCTGTGCTGAGTTCTGCTGCAGCTGCTGTTTCAGGTGTGGTTTCTTCATGGGAGCAAATCAGCGTTATCATCAGGGACCTGGTATATGGCTATTGATCTGGGAAATGCTTTTTTCCCCCGTCTTAACACTTGTTAGTAAAAACTACCCAAAACATAACGGCATTGTGATAAACTAATATTCTATTGAGCATTCAGCACAGTATTCCATACTTTTTTTTTTTAGATTTTTTTTTTTATTGGAGAATTGGGGGAGGGAAACAGCGCTGGGAAATCGGGGGAAGGGGAACAGACAAGTTGCTGTCCTTTTGTTCTTCAGTCTAGTTGTGGAGGACGTTGCTTCACTGGCCCATGTTGG
>NW_017732131.1:399746-403344 GCF_001890085.2 Hipposideros armiger | reverse complement strand
CCATCGCGCCACTCAGCCGGCCCAATAGATTTTTTTTTTAATTGCATTTCCGGCTTTGTCCGTGCTTGTTGTCTTTGTGTTCATTGTTTTGCACTTGTTACCGGTATATTAGGTTACCTTTTGCCACGTTCTGCCCAGAAATGGCTCAGAAAAGATTTTTGTACAGTGCTGAATTCAAGTTAAAAGTGATCCAGTTTGCAAAAGCGAGTGGAAATCGTGCTGCTGAACGTAAGTTTGGTCCTCCTCCAACTGAGAAAACAATCCGAGACTGGCTACGGGAAGAAGAAATCCTACTGAAAACACCACAGCAGAAGAAGGCCATGAGAGGCAATATATGAAAACAGTGATTCGTCATCAGACACAGATGAGGACAAGCTAATGGTTGGGAGTTTTGACAGTGATGAGTTGTATGAATTTTATGATGAATAAAACTTGAGTTCAATAACTTTATGTAATACATTATTTTTTCCAAATTTTGGGCCCCAAAATTAAAGAGCATCTTATACATGGGGAAATAAGGTATTTGTCACAAGTACTGGGCATTTAGAACTAGGTGACAACATGGCATAGTTTAAAAAGGTATCAGCCAATTTCCTATCTTGGCTCTACCATTAATATGATTGTGTCCTTGGGCAAGTTACTATTGCTTTCCTGGGGGTCATTTCTTACCAGTATAATGACTGTTAGATTATGTCTTGGCCTTTCCAGCTCTCACATTCATTTATTCCTTCAATAACTCATTCACCAAATATCTGTTGAGCACTTGCTGCATATCAGGCACAATACTTGATACTAGGGATACAAACACATATAAGAAAGAATCTTTGCTCTCAAGGAGATGCAGCCTAGTGAAGGTGGCATGCTTTTAAAATAAAACTGCACAGTATGATAATAGAGGTACATAAAAGTTTCAAGGGTGGTAAAAATTGGAGAAGAGACCTGGGTACCAGTGTCAGATGTGAATCTGAGTTACTTTATTTCTTTTGGACTCAGAGATACCTATAACCCAGGAATATTTGGAAGACAAAGTATTCAGCATCAGATATTAAAGCTTCTTAGAATTCTTGAGAAACGTAAGTTCTCAGTAGTGAACTGGTAAAAAACTGAAAAGCCCTGATCTGTAGGATTTACCAATTTCAGTAGTGTAAATACCCCCACAATGGCAAATTTTAAGCTACCAACATGACATCTCTGAACATGGACTTGGGAAGAGATGCACACATAGGTCTTGTGAACCAATACAAGGCAGCTCGAGCACAGCAATGTTTCTGCTACCATTGCTCCTGATTCTAATCTAGGTTTCCCAGCCATCCTCCAAGGAGGGGCTGAGAAAGATCAGGCTTTAGGTGACAAAAAATATTTTCTTTTGTGTGCTTGGACACTGATCTGCTGGGGAACACACTTCACATCTCAGGGCACAAGAAATCTTGGAGCAGAGGAGGTTGGGCATGTTCAGAGTCCCAGAGTACTCTTATTCTTCTCTGGGAATGGCTGGTCTGCTTTAGTTCCTGCTTGCAGTCACTACATTATAAAGGGAGATGTTGCTTTCCCTGCAGGAGTTTCTATGGCAACCACACCCAGCAGGCAAAGAACAGCACTCTAAGCTTCAGCAGGAAGGTTCAGAGATAAAAATAAATTTGGATTAATCCAGGACCCATGTATGATTAAGACTCAGGAACTACCTGAAAACATAAAACCAGTCAGGATGAAAATTTTATATATTTTCTTTTCCTTTTTTAAGAAAAATAAAACCCACAAACAAATGAACCGATGATTTTTATCATTGTGGCTTCTTAAAAAACAGAGTTCTTTTTATGAGGCTGGATTTTGCTGGTACTTTTCTCTTTGAATTTCTCACTCCCTGTAAATCATACTGCAAAAGGGTATGGGGACTGGAAGTAGACATCGTTCAATAGGATAACAGTGAACACAACTCATATTTCAGAGTTGATTGTCACAGCACAGAGATCTGAATTGTAGCACCGTATCACATGAGTCAGAGAAACCTCTGTATTTCTTAATCCTCTTACCTTAAAAAAAAAAAAAAACAGAAACAAAACAAAACAAAAAACCCACTTTCCCTGACTACCTTACAAATAAACATTGAGGCTCAAATGAGGTCTTAGATGTGAAACATTTTTGAAAAAATGAAAAAAGATTCTATGCAAATATAGGTTGTGATGATGACTATTTGCCAAGTGCCTTGGGCTAAGGTGAAGGGAAGAATTTAGGGAGCGAGCAGAACTCCTGCTGTCAGAGACAGGCTGGGGCTGCAGCTCTCCAGGTGCAAGGGGTTGATTCCCTCTCCACAAGTGTTCCCATTCCAGCAAGATTTTCTTCCTGCCTCTCAGAGATGTTCTCCTCCCACGACAACTCCTCAAACCCAGATTTGCTCCAGCCTGTCCCTGTGATTTTCTCTGTACTGAGGTGTCAGTGAACACACAGTCTCCTTCTAACTTAAACTCTGTAACTCACTTCTTTGCTCAAGGCGTGTTATTTTCCTCCTGTAGGTCCCAGAGATTTGACCTACTTATCTCTTTTCGCTTCAGCTGTTGCCTTCTTTTTGGTCTTTCTTTCCAGGACCACATCTATCTTCAGCACAAGGAAAAGGCTCTCTTACAGTTATTTTAGTCTGCTTTAGCAGGCTGAGGCCTTTAAAATTTTGAGATTAGTATGTTTTTATTTTATATTTTTCATTTTTTAGGTTTCCCTGTTTTGTTTTTTAATGTTCTATTTTGAAGCAATTATAGACACACAAGAAATTGCAAAAATAGTAAAATTGTCCTGTGCACTTTTCAGCCAGCTTCCCATGGTGAAGATGATAATATAACGGTAGTACAATATCAAAACCAGAAAGTTGACATTGGTACATTAGTGTTAACTCGACTACAGATCTCACTCAGTTTTCACCATTTTAAAAACTACATTCATTTGTGTGTGTGTGTGTGTGTGTGTGTGCGCGCGCATAGCTCTATGAAATTTTATCCCGTGTATAGATTTGTAGAAACATCTACAATTAATATCCAGAACTGTTCTATCACCATAAAAAACCTCTGTATGAATGACTACCCTGACCCTACTCACTCCACTCCACTCCCATCGCTGTTCCTTAGCAACTATTCTTCAACCTTTTTTTTTGGTCATTTCTAGAATGCACTATTTATGGTATCATTCAGTATGTAACATTTTGAGATTGATTCTTGTATTTTTTGAGATTGACTCTTTTTTCAGTAAGCATAATGCTTTGAGGTCCGTGCACGGTGATAAGTAAAAATTCCATTATATGGATATATCACAGTTTTTCCAACCATTCATTCAAAGAAGACTTTTGGGTTGTTACCAGTATTTTGCTATTTTGAATTAAGCTGTTAAGAACATTCATGTTTAGGTTTTTGAGTGAACTTAAGTTTTCATTTCTTTTGGATAAATGCCTAAGAGTGAAATTACTGGGTCACATGGTAGTTACATGTTTAATTTTATAAGAAACTGCAAACTGCTTTCTATAGTAGCTGTAACATTTTCTTTTCCACAAGCAATCTATGAGTAATCCAGTTTCTCTACATCCTTGCCAGCTTTGGTGTTGCGACTTTTTTTTTTT
>NW_017732131.1:347235-396936 GCF_001890085.2 Hipposideros armiger | reverse complement strand
TCATAAAATGTGCTTGGGAGCCTTCCCTCCTTCTGTATTTTTTGGAATAGTTTGAGGAGAATAGGTATTAATTCTTTTTTGAATGTTTTGTAAAATTCACCTGTGAAGCCATCTGGTCCAGGACTTTTGTTTGTTGGAAGCTCATTGTGATTTTAATTTGTTGATGGCTGTGATGTCAAACATCTTTTCATAGGCTTATTTGCCATTTATATCTCCTTTCTGGTGAAATGTCTGCTTATATCTTCTGCACATTTTATAGTTGTTCTATTTGTTTTATTAATATGAATTTTGAGAGTTCTTAAATAGTCTAAATCAGGGGTCAGCAAACTGTGGCTTGAAAGCCACGTGCAGCTCTTTGGGTTTGTTCTGTCTCGAAAGTTTGCTGACCCCTGGAAAAGCCAATCCTGTCCCTCACAACAATTTAAAAATTATTCGACAGCCATAAATATATTTTTACAAATAAGGAAAATTTAAAGTAATATTATAAATGCAACTATGATAGTTTTATTTTCATTTCCAATTTTACTTCAGAGCCACATGTAGACACCAAAGAGCCGCATGTGGCTCACGAGCTGCAGTTTGCCGACCCCTGACTGCTCTTCCGTCTCAAAAGTTTGCCGACCCCTGATCTAGCTATAAGGCCTTTGTCAGGCATGTGATTTACAAATATTTTCTCCCAGTCTGTAGTTTTTAGTTTCATCCTTTTAACAAAGTTTTTCACAGGACAAAAGTTTTTAGTGCTGATGAGGTTCGATTTATCAATTTTTCCTTTTATGTATTGTGCTTTTGGAGTCATATTTATTAAGTCTGTGTCTAGCCCAAAGATTTTCTCCTATGTTTTCTTCTAAATGTTTTATAGTTTCATCTACATTTAAATCTGTGATACATTTTGAATTAAATTTTGTGTGTGGTGTGAGGTTTCTGTCAAGGTTCATTATTTTTGCCTATAGATGTCTAATTGTTCCATCATCATTTGTTGAAAAAACTATGCTTCCTTCATTGAGCTGCTTTGGCATCATGTCAACAATCAGTTCAGCATATATGTATGTTGGCTTATTTCTGGGTTCTTTATTCTGTCCCATTGATCCATATGACAATTCTTCCACCAATACCACACTATCTTGATTATTGTATCTATGTAATATCTTAGCATAAGGTACATTAATTCCTCCTACTTATTTTCTTTCTCAAAATTATTATTTTTAATTTTTTTTTAAAGATTTTATTGGGGAATTAGGGGAGGGGAACAGAAAAGTTGCTGTCCTTTTGTTCTTGAGTCTAGTTGTGGAGGACGTCGCTTCACTGACCCATGTTGGTATTATTATTGCACTCTTCCTGAATGAGGCAGATCAGTTACCGGCCTCTGGACGGCCGCTCACAGCGGTTCTTGGCAGCTCACACCAGCTGCCGGCTGTTCACGCTGGCTGCTGGCCACTCACGGTAGCTTATGGCAGCCCACTGCAGCAGGGGATGCAGCCTACGCTGCCCCGGCGACTCATGGCAGCCCAGCTCCAGGTCAAGCTGTTGTTCACCATCTTAATTGTAGTGGGCAGTGTCACTGGCCCTCATGTGGGATCCAAACCGGGGCCCTGCTGCTCAGAGCTGGCATCCCAAGCCAGCTCTTAACCAACGCGCCACTCGGCTGGCTCTTCTCAAAATTATTAAAGCTATTCTATTCTTTTGTCTTTTCATATAAATTTTATAATAAGCTTGTCTATATCTCCAAAGGTTCTTGCTTGGATTTTGATAGTAATTTCATTAAATCTACAGATCAATTTGGGAACAATTGATATCTTACTATATTAAGTCTTCCAATCTTTGAACATGATATGTCTCTGCATTTATTTACATCTTTTTTTATTTCTTTCATCAGCACTTTGTATTTTTTAGCATACAGATCTATATGTGTTTTGTTAGATTTATACTTAGGCGTTTCATTCTTTTGGAGTCATTGTAAATGGTATTGTGTTTTTAGTTTTTGTTTTCCATATGTTAATTGCTAGTATATAGCAATGCAATCAGTTTTTGTTGTTGATTTTGTATCCTGTGAACTTGCTGAACTTACTCATTAGTTCTGTGAACTTTTTTGTTGATTCCTTGGTATTTTCTACATACTCATAGATATCATGTCATCTGCAAATTTGGATAGGTTTATTTATTCTTTTCCAATTGGTGTGCCATTTATTTCTTTGTCTTGCCTCATTGTTCTGACTAGAACTTTCATTATTATGTTGAACAGAAGTAGTGAGGGTAGACCTTGCTTTGTTTCTAATCTTAGGAGGCAAGAGTTCAGTGTTTCATTGTTAAATGAAAGTTAACTGTTTATTTTAACTATGAAGTTAACTGTTGATATTTACAGATGCTCTTTATTAACGTGAGGAAGTTTTCTTCTAGTCTTCTTCTTTTTTTTAATCTTTATTGGGGAACGGTGTGTTTTTCCAAGACCCCTCAGCTCCAAGGCAAGCAGTTGGGTTGTGGAACAAATCATCTGAGTTTCCATTATTTCTTATGGGGAAATTCACTTTGATATACAAGTGCTTTGGATTACAAGCATGTTTCTGGAAGGAATTATGCTCACAAACCAAGGTTTTAAAGTATGTATGTATATATATATATATATGTTTCCTGTTACAGTGGAGGAGGGTTTAGCACATTCACACATTGATTTCCCCTTCTCTGTCCTCCCACTCTGGTTCCAAGAGTGATATTCCATTTAGTAATAGCTAGAGAACAGCAGAACAGTTGCTGGTTGCCTGGCCATCTCGGTGCATTTCAGGTAAATATCACATCTTTTGTTTGTTTGTTTTTAGATTAGTAAAAATCTAGGATAGTAGAAAAATGCTGAAATTCTGGAGCTAGACTTCCTGGGTTCAAATCTAGCTTCTACTACTTGTAGCTATGCAATCTCAGGCAAATTGCTTAATTCCTCTGTGCCTCTGCTGGAGATAACAATAGTACCCACTTTGCAAAACTTTTGTGAGGGTTAAATGAGTAAATGCAGGTAAAGCACTTAGTGCTATAATAAACCATATTTGCTATTTTACATGTTATTATTTTACATGTTATTTTCTGATTATATTATTATGTGTTATTATTATATTATATTATGTTATTATTTTCTGATTATATTATTACTACTATATAAGACCCTCTTGCTGAACCAAGAGAATATGGTAATTATCTTTCCTTTCTTGTACAATTTATTATTTCTTCTGAAGTTAATAATTGCCTATTTTAAAATTTGTTTACTTTTGCATGAACCTATCACTGCATCTTTCTCTCTCCTCCTGAGCTCTCCGTGTGGTCCCTCCAGCAGAGTACACAGACTTCTTATATGGCAACTTGGGGCTTCCAAAAGCAGAAGCCGCCGGGTATGCCTAAGGCTTAAGCCAAAAGCTGGCACAGCATCCCTTCTGTGCCATTCTATTGGTTAGAATGAGCCACAGGGCCACACCAGATTCCATGTGGGAGGAGACTATACAAGCTATTGGGAAGCATGGTTCATTGGGGTCCATGTTTGGAGACTAGCTACCAAAGCTACCATAATTAAAAATTCCTTCTTCACTGAACTTATGTCTTAATGAGGTCTAGGTGTGTGGTTTACATGTATTTGTAACCATATTTTGGCAGGGTACCCCCTTTGCCTGTCTGGTTTAAGATTCCTGACATAATACAAACTGGAATGATAACCCAAGACTTTCTTAGAGAAACAGCAAAAATCCTTTTGGTTGGGCCTCTCAGATATCAAGATGTATGGTCCTAAATAAAGAGAAAATTCCTCTCAAATTACATCCACCAAATCGACTTTCTGAAAGAAACAGCAACATTCAAAAGTCAAATTCAACCTTAAAAAAACACTACATACTCGTTGGGGTTAACCCCATCACAGCTCATTTCTCCCTTATGTTGTCAAGATCAGTGAGAGTTAATGCACTGGAGATATGTTATCCCCTTGTCTCTAACATACTGGAAACCACCCAGATATTGATGATATTTCTTCTCACAGACCTACAGTGGGCAGCGGTTTGAATAGGCCATCTGCTGGTTTTGTGTAAATTTCTTTCTACAAAAAGTCTGTGAATGAAGGAGTATAGTGTATCTGTCTAAAAGTATTTTTCTAGCCTCTTTTGAAAATGTCCAAAGAAGAACTTCGTTCTGGTTTTGACTGTTCTTTAGTAGAACCAAAGAAAAAGGACCTTGGTTTTCTAGTCTAGATAGGTAGAAGGGAGCTTATGTTCAGTCCCTGTTTTTTACCCAAAACCCAAGGACCTGGCAACAGAGCTTCCTGAAGATGGACAGGCAGGCTAATATGAATACATGCTATTTCCTGATGCCTCTTCATAAATCTCCATGATAAAACATCAATGCAAGTAAGCAATAAGTATTTCACAGCCCACAAATGGATTTTACTAGCTTACCCTTTCCTGAGTAGCAGCTAGGAATAAATCACAAGAATCAGTCTTTGTGTCCATTATCTAATAAGAGAAATCGTTCAGGAGTCCAGGTAATCATTTACAAATCTTTGTTGAATACTTTTAGACCCAAGTAACTTCTTTAGTTTCCTGCTGCCTGGATGAAATATCCTCAATCTCGAAACTTCATTCAAAATGTAGATCATCCTTCAAAACTGGGCATTGATATAGCAGGCAGCTCCTATTTTTACAATGCACAACGGTCCTTGTAGAAGCCATAATTAAAACACTTCTAGGTAACTAATGCATTTACAACTATTGGAATTGTGGCAGAGAGATTTCCAGAAAAAACAATACTAGCACACTACTTCTATATTGCACTGAATTGTCTCTAATGCTCCCATATGCTTTACGTTACTTAGATTTCACCATAACTGAGAGATAGATTACCCCCTATTTTGCAGATGAAGAAACTGAAGCTTAGAAAGTTTAAATGACTGTCATTGTTAGCACCTGCTTGAGGTTGGACTTGAAACCTGTGTTTGTTTGTTTTTTAAAGAAAACTTGTGGTAAATAAAAAACAAACCCATAGCATAAAATTTATTATCTTAATCACTCTAAGTATACAGCTCAGTGCTAAGTATATTCACTTTGTTGTGCAACAGGGCTCCAGAACTTTTTCATCTTGCAAAATTGAAACTCTGTAACCATTAAGCAATAACTCCTCATTTTCTCCTCCCCCCAGCTCCTGGAAACCACCATTTTACTTTCTGTTCCTATGAATTTGACTACTTTAGTTATCTCATAAAAGTGAAATTGTAAGTATTTGCCTTTTGTGACTGGCTTATTTCACTTATGTCCTCAAGGTATTTGTCTGTTATAGCACGTGACAAGATTTTCTTCTTTTTTAAGGCAGAATAATATTTCATTGCATGTATATAAATAAACATTTTGTTTATCCATTCATCTGTCAGTGGACATTGGGTTTCTTTCACCTCTTAGCTATTGTGAATAGTGCTGCTGTGAACGTGGGTGTACAAATATCTCTTGGAGACCCGGCTTTCAATTATTTTGGATATATATGCAGAAGTGGAATTGCTGAATCATGTGATAGTTTTACTTTTAATTTTTTGAAAATCTGCCATATTGTTTTCCATAGCAGCTGCACCATTTAACAGTCCCACCATCATTGTATGAGGGTTCCAGTTTCTCCACATCCTCATCAACATTTATTATTCTTCATGTTTTTGGTAGTAGCCATCCAAGTGGGTGTGAGGTGATTGAAACTTTGTCTTTTAATTGCAGACCCAATGTGGATCATACCACAACACAGAAACTACTCCACATCACACCAACCACAGCTGCCTACAGAAAACACAGGAGAAACCACCACAGAAATATGTGGTCTTGCACCTAATGGACCCTTCTGTTCATATAGCCTTAGAGAGTATCTATGGTACAATGCTGCTATAGACTGAACATGTTCCCTGGTGGTGATGTTCCTACCACCACCACCACCACTGAAATGTTGAAGACATAACTCCTGTGATGGTATGTGAAGATGGGCCCTTTGCGAGATAATAGGTTTGATGAGGTCATTAGCATGGTCCCCTCATAATGAGATTAGTGTCCTTATAAGAAGAGACACTAGACCACAACATGTTCACTCTCTCTCCCTGTGCATGCACCAAGAAGAGGTCTGTGAGCACACAGTGAGAAAGTGGCCATCTGCAACCCAAGACAAGAGCTCTCACTGAAAACTAACCATGATGGCATCTTGATCTTGAACTTGTAGCCAACAGTATTGGGAGAAAATATATAAATGTCTGTTGTGTAAGCCTCCCAGTCTATGGTATTTTGTAATGGCAGCCTGAGCCAGTTGAGATGAGTGCTTTGCCCATTGCTTTCCTCCTCAGATTTATCCAGTGTCTACTTCACCAGGGATGGTGAATGGAGCCTGCTTTTTAGTCACAAGGCTGCTAAGTTCCAAAATTTTATTGAACAGAAGCTCAGGATAAAAGACCATCAATAATAAATTAACTTAGATGAATAAAAGCTGGCTATAGTAAAGAAGTCCTTCCTAATGTATATAGACAAGATTTTAGAATTGGGCTTAAAAATTAAGGCTTATGAGAATTTTTAGAGGTAAATGCAGATGGTTAGTAGTTATGTCTGGAAATACAGGGTTTGATCATTTCATAATCTCCACCCAACGAATCTCTCATCTCTTCTCCCCATCTTTTTCCAGAATGGATTATGTAAGAGCTCCCAAGATACAAAGGAGATTTCAGGCTGACTCCATGATACTATTCAACTCTTTGGATTTAAACTTCCTTGGCTCTTATTCTTGGCAGAAAATACTGTTTGTGTCTGCCATGCCTGGAGAGAGAAAATGGCGTTCAGCAGCCAGCTGCTCTCTGATCACTACTGGACGCTTTCTCCACTTAGATGATCAAGCGAGGGAGGAAATATCTTATTTCACTGGCTCATATTGATTTCCTGGTCATGCCTGATACCTGCCTGTGGACAGATTTATTTGCTACAGAGAAATGAGTCTTATTCAGCTAGTGGGAAAGAAGCTGAAAAAAAATCTCCTAAAAATAGGGTCCAAACAAACCAACAACCAACCAAACAAAAGTGAGGTTTTCATACTGCACTTTACTGTGGCCCAGCCAGCCTAGGCACTGGGGAGAACTTAAATCATAGTCACTGGACTGCTGACTTGTGGATGAAAGGCTACGGATCATGTGTAGTGAGGCACAAAGATGAAATTCAACTACTACCACTACATAGAGTGGGCTGAAGGTGAAGGGACAGCCGCACAGTTGCTTTGCCACTCTAACCCTCTTAGGTGAGCTCCTTGTGCCTCTAATGGGCTCCCTTTAATACTGAGATACTGGGCTTGGTGCAAATGATAAGCAGGAACTGTTTGGACTGTGTCGTGAACAAAATTCTTCATTCTTTCCCTAATGCTAGGCCTTTGCTGCATGATAAATGTTCGTGGCACTCAATCATTGCTCAGCATGCACTGCCTAGCACTCCCTTTTCTAATCTGTCTGCAATGAGATTGCAAGGCCTTTGCATGCAAGACCAGGTCTTGTGCTCTGTGCATCCCAGCATTCTCCCCATAACATCATATGCATGAGCAGAGCTGGGTATGATCTGCTTAAGACAGCAGTAAAGGACAGAGGAGGTGGCCACTGGTGTGACACTAGAAGCCTTCTAGGAACAGGGACGGGACTGAGGGGGAAGACTTAGCTAAAGTCACAAGGAGCAAGTACTGTGTGGCACAAAGAACATGGCATATGATTAACAGGACAGCACATATTTGTATTATGGGGAGCGATTCAGTAAAGCACTTTTCTTCTGGGAGGTTCCACATGAGTGCTCCTTGGACAGACAGAACACAGTGATGGACTAGGAGTAAGCCATATTCAGGGCCTCAAGCAGATAAAAGGAAGAATCAGGGTATTTTTCATCAGGAGGCAGAAGCCTAGCCACTGTGTGGGTATCAAGGACAGGGCGCCAGCCCTTGAGGACTGAAGGATGGATTGACAAGAGCAGGACAGAATCCTGGATTCAGAAGGCCTCGAGGTAGAGAGAGTATCTGTTGGATTTGTGGGCTCAGAATTCAGTTTCCTAGATTTGTATCCCATCGCTAGCTGTGTTAACTTGGGACATTTGCTAAACTTCTAGGTGCCTCGGTTTCTCCATGTAACATATGGGGATCATATGGGGAGCACATACCTCATAGTAATAGACATTAAATGGCATGATCCATGTGCGCCAGAAAGGACAGTACCTGGCTCTATGAGAGAGAGAATATTACTATCCCCATTCTACAGATGAAGAAACTGAGGCACAGAGGGATCACACTGCTAGTGAAGAGCAGCTAAGGATATGAACCCTGGTTCAGAATGATTGCTGTCTTTGAAGGATTCAGCAGAAGGATGATATTTCAAAACATTTTAGAAAGAGAAGGAGAGAAGGGGTGAAAGAGGTGATAGGCAATTCCAAATACGTGGCCTTTGACCTAAGAGATCTGGCTGTTTTGCCATTGTTTTTAATTTATAAAAAGCTTGGCCAGCCGCTGAGCTGCCAGCAGGTAGCAGGATGGCTCAGCTAAAAAAAAAAAAAAAAAAGCTTGGCCATATGGCATCACCAGCAAGTTTAAACAAGGGCTTCAGAGGATAGGAACAAAATCAGAAGCCCTACAAAGGCCTAGCGTGAAAAACGCATTTCCTTAGGTGTTTTAGTGCCAGCACGTGCAGGGACCCTCAGGTGGACCTTGCATTTCACCTCCAGGAAATGTCCTCCTCTGCAGCAGGCCAGTGGGCCACCTGGCTGAAGTGTTCTGCTGGGAGGGAGCAGGGAATTTGGGGGCCACCGGCTGCAATGGACGGAAGAAGGCAAATTCGAGAAGAGGGCAGGGGACAGACATTAGTTTGATTTTATAGATAAGGAAACTTAGTTTCACTTACTGACTTTTTAAGAATACACAACAAGCAATATAATTGAGAATTCAAACTGAGGCTTGCCTCTAAAATTCTGTTTGTTCATTAATATGAGTATGTTATACTGATTCTCTACTTTATGTGGGTTTCTCCTGGCCACTGGGTGAATACTGTTTTTCCCTGAGGGTGGCGGTGGTGCTGGTGGTGGGAGAAGTGCCTGAAGTGGAAGGAGGGCATTATGGTTAAGCCTGTGCCCCACAGAGGCCCCCGGAAGGAATGTGGTCAGCATTCACACCATGGCTGCACTATTTATCAACTGCTGTCTCAAGTAGGGCATCAAATAGAGTGCTTCATGCTAAGAACTTACAGAAAATCCCAATAGGTAACTCTTATTTTAAAAACACATAGCATTTGTGTGTCACAGCAGTTTCTATAACACAAAATCAGCATTTTCTGCCCTTAGCCTGCCTGTCCACTTCCCCTTGGAGGCTGGTCAGAAAGTTGAGATTGGGGGTGGTGGCAGTTGCTGCTGCTGGATAGCTGACTTCAGTTAGGGCAGGTAGGCATGTCCACGCTGGGAGGAAGAGCAGCTACAATTACCTGAATTTGGGGTTGGGGGAGGGGCAGGAGGTCGCTTCTAAGAGCTTACCTTTTATATCCCAGACATCCACCCTGAAATCTTTAAATCACTCATTCATTCATTCAAAAAAAGATCTAACATGTTTCTATTCTGCCAGGCACTGTTCTAGGCACCAGAGATCTGGTGATGAACCAAAATCGGCACATTCCCTGCTCTCAGAAAACCAATATTTTATTGGGGGAAACAGAAATTAATCAATTTAGGCAAATAGATGCATACTACAATGTTAGGTAGTGACAAGTGCCTTAAAGAAAATAAATTGTGGTAAAGGGGTATAGAGTGGCAGAAATGTTATTAACAGGGTGTCTGGAGAGGTCTCCCTGAGGAAATGACAATTAAACAGAGACATGGATGTTCAGACAAGGAGCCAGCTGGGGAACTGGCTGGGGAGGAGTGGTCTAGGAGAGAGAACAGAAAGTGCAAGACCCAGAGGCAGGAATGAGAATGGACATTTGAAGAACAGTAGGAAGCCAATATGTTTGGAGTGCAAGGATCAAGGACAGAAATAACAAGAAATGACATTGGAGAGGTATCAGGGACTATGGTAAGGACGCTGAATTTTGTCTTAAATGTGATGGGAAGCTAGTGGAACATTTAGAGAAGGAAATTACATGGTGAGATTTGTGTTTAAATGATCATCATAGTTACATAGATTGTATGGAGCAAGACGTGATGGCAGCTTAGAAAAGGTGACAGTGGTCAAGGTGGGCAGAGGTAGTAGGATTCAGAATTTTTAAAAAGAAAGAACTAATAAATGTTTGCTGATGGACTGGCTATAGGATATGTGAGAAAGAGAAATCAAGAATGACCCCCAGTGTTTTGGACTGAGTAACTGGGCAAATACCGTCGTCTACTGAGATGGAGAACACTGAGGAAAGAGCAGGTTGGGGAGGGCAATAGAATAAAGAGTTCGATTTGGACACATTAGGACTGACATCCCTGTTAGACATTCAAATGGAGACGTCAATAGGCTGTTCTGAATCAAAGTTACAGGTTTAGACGAGAGGCTGGGATGGAGATGTGAGTTTGGGAATTATCAGTGTATCGGTGGCTTTAGAGGGTGGGGACTGGATTATTTCACTCAGGGAATGAGAAGAGATAAAGGAGGAACGACGTCCAAGGTCTGAGCCATGGGCGCTCTGATGCTCAGAGGTGGTATGAAGACGATGACCCGGGAAAGAAGGCTGAAAAGAAGTAGCCAGTAAAGTAGGAGGAAATGCAGGAGGGGGTAATTTCCAGGAGGAAGCGCTCTCCTGTGTCAAATGAGGCCAGAATAAGATAAACACTGAGAAATGATCTCTGGGTTGGGCAGCCTAGACAAGGGTATTTTCGGGGAATGGTGAGGGAAAAAGCCAGATTGAAGAGAATCTAAGAGAGGGCTTCTCTTTGATGATGGTGATATTTTTAGTGGGTTGTTGGAGAGGGTTTTTGATTTTTGAAACCTATCTTTCTGTAGTGCTTGAAAACTGTAATAGTAGCCCGAATAATGGCCACCCAAAGAGATCAAGTCTTAATTCCTGGAACTTGTAAATATCACCTTATTTGGAAAAAGAGTGAATACTGTCTTACGTGGTAACAGATGTGATTAAATCAAGTATCTTGTAACGAGGAGATTATCTGGGATTATCCGGGTGGGTCTTTGTAAGAGAGAGGCAAAGGGAGATAACATACACACAGAAGGCCCTGTGAAGATGGGGGCAGAGATTGCAGTGATGCAGCTACAAGCCCAGGAATGTGCATACACGCAACCACCTTAAGCTGGAAGAGGAACGGAACAGATCCTCTCCAACTCCCAGAGGAAATGCAGCTGCGCCAGCAGGGTTGATTTTGGCCCAGTGATAGTGGACTGGGATTTCCATTCAGAACTATAAGAGAATAAATTGCTGTTGTTTTAAGCCACCAAGTTTGTGGTAATTTGTTACAGCTGCCATAGCAAGCTAATACAATGCAAGAAAGAGTCAACATGGCCAACTATACCAAGACAAAAACCGTCAGTATATTAGATCAATGATAAATGAAATGCAACACTGACAAATAGACAAGGATTGCACAGGTCACAGGAAAAACTAGTAAGAAGTTCTGTTGGGGGAGAGGGGAGGGGCAGATGGAAAGTAGAGAGAGGGAGGCTGGGATAAGCTGCTGACTCTGGGCTGTGGCTCCTTGCCAGATTAGCATCTTACCCATGTGAAGACAGGCCTACCAATTTGATCCAAATTGGATTTTTTTATGCTTTAATTGAACTTTGCTGAAACTGGGCCTTTCTTTCTCCAAGTCTAAATTCAAGTCTTGAAATGATCCCTTGGTTTAGATTAGTTGGTTTCCCAATGCTGCTTTCTTTGTGCTCAAAGTCGATTTTGATTGGCCAGCAATTCCCAATTATCTGCCCAATTTGTGTGCGTTTGTCTTTGGCCTGATTTGACATGGTAAGCTTGCTAGTCTCCCTGTCTGCCTCCCTACCTCCAGTTTACTGTGACCACTCCAATCTCTTCTAACATGCTGACTCTTCAGTGTATTTTAGGGAGACAGGCTGGGGCAGTGGATGGAGCACAGGGCTTGGAGTCAGGACCCTGTATTGCACACTGGTTAAGAGGACAGGCTCTGTAGTCATACTACCCGGATTCAAATAGTGGCTCCAGCACTTACTTCTGCATGGCAGTTACTTAACTTCTCTGGTTAAGGTCAGCTATTTTCCAGTTGACTTTAGCTCTGTTCTTTGTTAGCATGAAGTGAATGTCATTGCCACTCAGCTTTATTTCCTTCACAAATAAAATAAAGGATTGGACTAGACTCGATGATCTCTACACCTCCTTCCAGATCCAGGATTCCATCATTCTAGTAGGAAGCAAGGAAACTGATAACATTTTGGTTGACTTGCTTGGTTCAAAACGTATCATCCTTTTCTTTGAAGTGTTTGTTAATCTTCTCCATAAGAAAGAATACATCCCTCCTACTGGGCCTTGTAAAAATGGGGGAACAAATAATGGACTAGAGCTCTGGCTTTATAACCAGACTGATCTGCAGTCTTCCTTTGCCACAAGCTCATTATATGCATCTGGGCAAGTTACTTAGCTCTTTAAGCCATAGTTTCCTGATCTGTAAACTGGGGTTAGCAATTGGACATCCCTCTTAGAATTGTTTTGATGACTCTAATCATCAGGAAAATGCAAATCAAAACCACGATGAAATATCACCTCACACCTGTCAGAATGCCTATCATCAATAAATCAACAAGCAAGTGTTGGTGAGGATGTGGAGAAAAGAGAACCTTGTGCACTGTTGGTGGGATTATAAATTGATACAGCCACTATGGAAAACAGTATAGAGATTTCTCAAAAACTTTAAAATGAACTACCATATGATTCAGCAATTGTACTTCTGGGTATATATCCACTCCTATTCTGAGATAGAAATACAATCACTATATCGAAGAGATATCTGTACTCCCATGTTCATTGCAGTGTAATTTACAACATCCAAGACATGGAAACCAACTAAATATGGTGTGTGTGTGTGTGTGTGTGTGTGTGTGTGTGTGTGTGTGTGTGTGTATATATATATATATATAGAGAGAGAGAGAGAGAGAGAGAGAGAGAGAAACCTTGGATTGCGAGTAACTTGGTTTGCGAGTGTTCCGCAAGACAAACAAACATTTCCAATACAGTTTAACTGGGTAAATGAGCGATGTCTTGCAATACGAGTAGTTTGTTTCCGGGACGAATTATGCTTGCAAACCACGGTATTACTGTGAATATATATTACCAAAAAGTATATACACATTTTAAGAAAGGGAAAAACTGTATTAAAATTGTAATACTCAATATATACCAATAACAGAAAAGGAATACAAGTAACGTTTGACTTCTGCAATTGCAAGAGGTGCTCAAAGTGGTTGTCATCAGCATAATTTTAATACAGTTTTTTTCCTTTTTTGAAATGTATATACATTTTTTTGGCACCCTCTATATATCTACAGGAATATTACTCAGCTGTACAAAGAAGGAAATTTTGCCATTTGCAACAACATGAATGAACTTTGAGAGCATTATGCCAAGGGAAATAAGTCCAACAGAGAAAGATACATGATGTATAATCTCACTTATATGTGGCATATATAAAAAAACCTGGATTCACAGAAACGGAAAACAGATTGGTGGTTGCCAGGGGCAGGGAGGCGAGGGGAGATGGAGGGAAATGGGTGAAGGTGGTCAAAGGGTATAAACCTCCAGGTATAAGATGAATCAGTTCTGGAGATCTAATGTACAGCATGGTGGTGATAGTTAACGATACTGTATTGTGTACTTCAAAGTTGCTGAAAGTAGATTTTAAAAGTTCTCAACACACACACACACACACACACATACACACACACACACAGTATGTGAGATGACAAATGTGTTAACTAACCTTATTATGGTAATCATTTTGCAACATATAACTATATAAAATCATCACCTCATATATCTTAAACTTACACAGTGTAATATGTTAATTATAACTCAATAGAGCTGAGAAAAAAAGAATTATTGTGATGACTAAGTGAGATAATATATGTATTGACAAAATGCCTTGCACCTTGTAAATATTTGATGATGTTAACTTGCTTTTTTATTTACTTGTTTATTGAAGAATAACATATATGGTGAAGTACACAAATCTTATAAAGTTCAATAAATGTTTACATCTGTATATACCTGTGTGGCAACCCCTACATCAAAATATAGAACATTTTCAGCACAACAAGGCTCACTTTTGCCCCCTTTTGTCAGTATCCATTGTTCTCCCCAAAGTAACCAATATTCTGACCATTATCATCATAGTTTTTCCTGTTCTAGAACCGTACATAAATTATAATCATATAATGTGTTTTTTAGGGTCTGGCTTCTTTCACTCAAAATTATGTTTGTGAGATTCATCCATGTTACTGTAAGTAGCAGTATTTTGTTCTTTATTGCTATGTAATATTCCATATACCATAATTTATTTATACTGTACTATAATGACCATTTGAGTTGTTTCCAATTTTTGCTATAATAATCTGCTTTGAACACACTTCTGCTTATCCTTGGTACACATAAGCTCTCACTTCTGTTGGTATATACCCAGAAGTGGAATTGCTGGGTCACAGGGTATTTGTAAGCTTAGCTTTAGTAGGTTTACCAAGCAATTCTCAAGTGGTTGTACCAGTTTACATTCCCCACAGCTGCGTGTAAGATTTCCAGTTGCTTCACAGCCTCATCATCAACTGATTTTCTGAGTCCTTTTCATTTTAGTCATCCTAATGGGAATATAGTAGCATTTCATTGAGCTTTTAATTTTAACTGTCTTGAAAATTAATAATGTTGATGACTTATGTGTCCTTTTGGTCCATTTGGACATCCCTACTTGTGAAGTGTCTTTCCAGGTCTTTTGTTCCTTAAAAAAAATGTTAGCTATTATTTTGTATCATCACCATTGTACTTTTAATTATCTGTATAACTGGCCACTCTGCTAATAGATTATAAACTTTTTGATGTCAAGGTTATATATCATTCATTTGTGAATTCTTTGTGCCTAGCATAAGCCTTCCACTCGCTATATATTTGCTGAATAAATTACCAAATGGTAAGGACTTAGTAGATCATGATAAAATACTGCCACCTGGTGTCAACAGAGTGAATGAGAAGTAGAAAATGCAAAGCCAGCTGGCTGGATAATTCCATTTGAGCTTTCCCTTATATTTAATTTTTTTTTTAAGATTTTTATTGGGGAATTGGGGGGATGGGAACAGTGCTGGGGAATTGGGGGAAGGGGAAAAGACAAGTTGCTGTCCTTTTGTTCTTCAATCTAGTTGTGGAGGACGTTGCTTCACTGGCCCAAGTTGGCACCATCATTGCGCTCTTCTCTGGCGAGGCAGATCAGTCGCCGGCTTCTGGACTGCCGCTCACTGCAGCTGCTGGCCGCTCACGCTGGCTGCTGGCTACATACGGTAGCCCATGGAAACCCACTGCCACAGGGAGTGCAGCCTACGCCGTCGCCGGCGACTCATGGCAGCCCATGCTCCAGGTTGAGCTGTTGTTCAGCATCTTAGCTGTGGAGGGCAGTGTCACTGGCCCTCATATGTGGGATCCGAACCGGGGCCCTCTGGCATCCCAAGCGAGTTCTTAACCATCGCGCCACTCGGCCGGCCCCCTTATATTTAATTTTTAATTTGAGCTTTCCGTTATATGTAATTTTTAAATTATATTTTACATTGTTTCTGCATAGTTGACTTAAAAAAGTTCCATATGTACTTTTATTTCTTCAAATCTATTTAGAGTTTATACTTTGAGGACTTTTTCTTTAACTTCTTCAGTGAATGTTCACATTTTCAAAAGTTGAGAGCGATATTCATAGCTAAAATAGTCAATCAGTGCTTACTAAATTCTAGCCCCATGGAAGCTACTAGTATATGCTCTGAAGTATATTCAAGAGACTTGAGGAGCTCATAGGCAAGTAAGGGAGAAACATAAAAAAAATCAGAGTGAAGTATTGTAATGAATGCCTTAAAACAGGTATTTGTTCATTCATTGTTCAACAGATATTTATTGAGCAATGGCAAGTTGCCAGGTACTAACAACCCAAATTTTCATGCTCTAAAACCTGACTGCTTTAAGAAAACCTGTAGCAAAAATATATATTATTTTTCAAGGATTCTGGATTTAGATATATTTTCCCTTTGAGTGTAAGTCTCTACAGACAATGGGCCATGTGAGACCCCAGCCTCATTAAGGTTACACTTAGAACAAGATGGTCCTAGGTAAAAATACTTTTCCATGCAGCATACTGAGGTGGAGGGATGGTGGCATAGTTCGGTTTTTCTTAATTCTTTTCCCCCTCTAATTCAATACTCCTCAATCAATTCACTGCCAAGGTGAAACATTGCAACAGTCGATAAGGTTTAGAAACATGATAGTGCCCCTTTGCCCATGGAAAAAGTCTCTGTTCAGCTTACAGGCTAGAGCTCACATGGTGTGGCCTCTCAGGAACTGCCACAGTTAGGTGACATAGGGTGACAATTGGGTGACAATTCCCTTCTGAAAAAGGCCAGCGGTAGGTGACTTAGACTTGCTATATTCTAAGCACTGAGACATAGGTTTCCTCTTGTACTTGTGATCCAATTTATTCTGAAATTTCTTCATGTTGGATTGGTAAGATCTGAGACTCAAATTGGGCTTGGGGGTGAAGGTCGGACATGATGTTCAGGCAGATTCACTCAAGTTCTGTGGTAGGGTTTGGGACTAAAACCTCAACTAATTATCTTACTGTCTTTTCTGCTTACATCTCCCCTAGGGAGCCTGTGGTATGCAGAAAGTGGTCAAATGATATTCCCCCAGTCCTCTCCCAAAATAACATCTTCATTAAATTGGTGAGTCGGGGACTATGTCTCCATCTTTTTACCTTTCATTATACCAGTTCCAAACAATGCCTATGACTGCATCAGACAATTTTTACACATCCTTCTACACTTTTTTCAGACACTAAATTACTCTTCAATAAACATTTCTTGATTTCTTACTATGTCCCAGGAATTGTGCTAGGTGTTGGGCAAACAAAATCAAGAGAAAAGTTGACAGATGATTACAATACAATGTTCCAAGAGCCATGTGAGAAATATGTGAAGAGAAAATAAGAGCATACTTCTTGGAGGATGTGAACCATAAGTTGAGTTTTCAAAATAAAAAGGAATTATCAGGTAAGAGTAGATAAGAATGGGGCATGGACAGAGTGAGGGATGGACAGAAGGAGCTGCACGCTCCGTGAATGTGCTGGGGCGTCGTTGAGCATTTTATGCTGAGAAGTAATAGGATGTGATTTAATATTTACAATGTTTGCCGGCAATCATGTTTTATGGAGGGGTAACAGTGGAAGCGATCAAATTTGTTAGAATTCCAGTGTAGTAACTCACATGAGGTTATGAACCTTTGCAGTGGGAGTGGGGGGGGGGGGGGGGGCTGAGGAAATGAGAGGGCCACAGATGTAAATCATTAAGGATAATTTAGTTAACATCACTGGTGGGATACAGAGAGGATCGCTTTTACTTATTTTACAGTATTTTCATTGTGCTTATCACCCCACTCTTCTGGAATGGTGGAATGTACAAATGGTACAATTAAAACTCAACTAGGTAAAATTTCAGAAGCTTTTAATCTCCCTTGGCCAAAACTCTCCTTATAGTGCTTCTCAACCTGAGATATTCCTTTTGGTAAACACAGGCTTTCGCCTCATTAGTCATTGTTCACCCTGTGTGAAGGGACATATGAACCAACCTTACTAAAAGGAGACACTCTTCTTATTATCAAGGACTTATTAATTATCTTAAAGAAATTAATAAATTAGTGACTGATTCACTTCAGTGTGCTCCCAGGAGACCAAGACTTCAAAGACCATGACTCACAACCAGGGACCTTTATCCATTGGACAAGACATCAAAGACTCTCCAACCTTGTCAGAAGGGACCTATCAGTGGATATCAAAGACTCCTCAAGGATGAGAAGCTGCCAACATCAGGGTTAGACAGCTAGCCCAAGACATCAAGAAGGCCTGTATACCTACATAATTGATATTGAACTGAAAATAACAATTTTTTTATTGTCTTTACCTGTCTGCTAATAATAGTCATAACACTTGTTCTTTAGGCTTTTCTCAAACCCCGTACTTATATAGCACAATTGTTAATAATTGCTAAAGGCATATAAGATAACTTCTTTATTATCAATAATTTTTTTATGGTTTTGAATTTAGAATGAATGTTATTATAGAAGGAAAAAAAGGGATGTGTGTGTATTTTTGAGAGAGGTTAAAAGGAAGGAATAGTTTGTCCTAGTAAGTTGATTATTTCTAAATGAGGAAAAGGAGACAAACTGAGAAGGATGAGTGAAGTTGTAGGTTAATGGAAAAGAAATATTGAGAAAGGAATTTTATATTAGAACCCAATTGTGCTTACCCCCTAACTCAACATAGACTATTAATTATATTAATTCAGATAGAAACTAAAGTGGAGATCTATATCTATCATCTATCTATCTATCTATCTATCCTGTGTTTCCCCGATAATAAGACCGTGTCTTAATTTTTGCTCCAACAATCTACATTTATTTATTCATGTACAAAAATCTACATTTATTCAAACAATCATGTCTGGCTGAAGATCTTAACTGGGGCTTATGTTTGGGGTAGGGCTTATATTACAAGCATCCTAAAAAATCATGATAGGGCTTATTTTCCAGTTAGGTTTTATTTTCGGGGAAACATAGTATATATATATATATATTTATTTATATATTTATATTTATATATGAGGCACAGAAAATTGATTTTACTTTACCTTACTGTCCTCCTGGCCTCTAGAAATTTTTAGGTAGTAGTTATAATTTACACCATTGTGTTCTTACAGCCTACAGCCTTAGCCCCATGTTAAACCTTTAAGTTACAGTTCCCAGTTATACAACTTGCAGAAATCAGATTAATGAATGACACTTGGGTGCTTCCAATATAAAGTATTGAATAGATAGGCCATATTAAATTGTGAAGGAAAATGTCCCCAGTCAAAATGGAATTCTGAATTCACCCAATCGTGGCCTATTGTATCCACCTCAACAAACAATATATGGTATATGGGAAGGAGATATTTTTGTTGGGAAGGGTTAGAAAATTCTTCTGTCATACTGATTTCTACTGTAATGACACCAGTTACAGTAAATACTATGGGAATATAGTATAATACTAAAATCATAGGCAAATTAACTTTGCCTGAGGTAAATAAAACCCACGATAATATTGATACTGAAAATCTCGTGCATTGGGAAATTGAACTTAATCCTCCCTATGAAGTCCATTTTATAGAAACTAATGGGCCAAAAGAAAAATTAGAACTTCTAGCTCATGAATAGTCTCATTCATCTGGCCAAATTTATCATAAAGTACAAATAACAGTAAACGAGAGAGAAAAACATACTATTAACTTAAGAAAAAAATTATAATAATGCATATAAAGGGTTCTTTAGATGGCTAAGATGTTTATTCTCCTCAGACTCATACATGTCTAATATTGGACATTTTCTGCCCCTAATCGGTGTTACTGGTTTAATACTATTGCTCTTGGTCCTAGTTTGTATGTTATACTAGGTACAAAAAGGAACATAGGACAGAGGAAAAAACTCGGATCATGATAGCTCAAAGATTAAAAATGATCCAGCATTTAATGAAGGCATATAGGATCTGACTGCCTCCCATTTGCTCACCTTTTCTTCTTTATTTTAAAGATTTTTTTTTAATTGGGGAATTGGGGGGAAGGGAACAGCATTGGGGAATCAGGGAAGGGGAACAGACAGGTAGACAAATTGCTCTTTTGTTCTTCAGTCTAGTTGTGGAGGACGTCACTTCACTGGCCCATGTTGGTATGATCATTGTGCTCTTCCTGGGTGAGGCAATCGGTCACCGGTTATTGGTCGGCTGCTCACAGCGGCTCCCTGGTAGCTCGCACCAGCTACCAGCTGCTCATGCTGGCTGCCAGCCACTCACGTAGCTCACTGCAGCCCGCTGCAGCCAACGCCACCACTGGCGACTCTCAGCAGCCCAGCTCCAGGTCGAGCTGTTGTTCATCATCTTAGCTGTAGAGGGCGAGCATCATTGGCCCTTAATGTGGGATCCAAACCGTGGCACTGCTGCTCAGAGCTGGTGCTCCCAAGCAAGCTCTTAACCAGCTGAGCCACTCGGCCGGCCCTGCTCACCTTTTCTTTTAAATAATTCGGCCTTGACTGCCATCTAAGGTCATAGTCTTGACCCACCCCAATGGTCTAATATTCGGCAAGATAAATGCTGACACTAACACTTTCTAGGAATGAGCCTTCCTAGCACCATGGGACCACATATCCAACCAAAAGGTTGGTCATCAGTGCACCCTTTGGATTGATTTATGACCAAAAGGAGGAAGTGTGGATGGAAAAGGGGCCACATATTAAACCTGACAAGCTCAAGAGACTGAAAAATAACCACATAAGATGGTCTGAACATAAAAATTCCTAACTAAAAGCGAGTCCTGGCCGAAAATTCTACAGAGGACCCCTTATGAGTTTAAGAACATCTTGTGCTCCAGCATCTCCGTATGTTCAGCTGTACTGTTTCTTGCTCATTCCAGGTTATCTCATACTGGCCCTGCAGTTCAAATAGGGACAGTTAGTGCTGATTTAGGAGACAGCATGTCTCTCCAGGAACTTACAAGAGACCAGAGACTTAGAGTCAGCATATGAAACTTTGCAGGGGGATCAGCAATAAAAGAACTAATTGACATTTCAACCAACTGGACCAATCTCTCCCTTTCCTTGATGTAGAATTTTCTTGACCAATTTTCACTTAATGCAATGATGCAGATAAATCAGCAAATAAAAAGTCAATTTGTTCTGTTACCTCCAGAATTTTGTAAACGGAAGTTGATACATGGTATGAGCTAGAAGAAATTATCTTTTGAGGCTGTGACATTTCACCCAGGACAAATTGTGTAGACCTTGGATCAATGGTTCAGAAATGTTTGTATTTTAGGATAGTCTCTTCTGCAAACCCCGGGCTCAGATCTTACCTGTGTGTGTATATTCCACCTGTGGCTTTGCTAACCTTCCTCATGGAAAACTATTCTGTACTCCCTGATCTCTTTGTGAGTATGAATGCTGTTCAGAAGAATCAAGAAACTGAAGCCCTGGAAAGTGAATAGGTAAAATGGAGTTTCAGAAACCAGGGAACTTGGCTGCCCATGTTACTTTTATTTTATATGTGTATATTTCCAAAGGACAATGGCTGAATGGTTTTAAAACCAAATTAATCGGAATATCATTACTGACCAAAATGAGAATTTCCTTGTTGAGCTCTTAAGAGTTGCGGCCTTGTTAGCTCATCCATATTCCCCTGAAGTACACTGGCACACAATGGATTGAAAAACAGAGCAGAAGAAACCAGGCACGGAACAGTCTCCCTTCTCATGCTTTAATCCCATACCCTGTGCTCCATTTATGGAGGACAGTCTCCCCAGTCCTTGACACTCCCACAATCAGAGCACATGAGGTTCATAATTATTCAGCCTCATCTCCATGGAAATTTTATCAGGCAACAGAGATCCTTGGGCCATGAGAACTACTATTTAGTTCTTAATTACATGAAAATGAAATCACATAAGAAAAAGCAAACAATGAAAATACATGAAAGCCGTTTTACTCCCAGTAAATTCTTCAGGGTCCCAGGTGCTGGGGTTTTTGTGATTTTCCCTGATATCAGAGAACCCGGGAAGGGATGATGGCGGTGGGGTGTCAGGAGAAATGTCTTGATAGCCTTGGCTCCCAGCAACAGCTTTTTCTTAATTTTTCCATAATTTGATGTCAGGTCTTCTCGTTTTCTTCATGTAAGTGAGGTGATCCAGTCAACCATGATTCTACAATTATGATACTGCCTTTGTAAGCTGACTGTTCCAAAATTCCCTCACAAACCCCTGTGAAAAGGTTGGGCTTGTACATATGTGGAAATGTAAATGATTTCATTATCCTTTACTAAATCCGTTGGCACCCAAATGCTACACCCCACTTGTAGTAGAAAAAAGTGCTAGGGACAAAACCAAGCGACTGGTAGAATAATGGGAAGGCTAATGGCATGAGACTTCTAACAGGAAAAAAACACACCCCACAAGGAAAAGAGGCTTCTGGCTAGGTTCTCCTTTCTAGCAGTGTCTGGCTCCTGGTTTCACTTTGACAATGGGGAAGTGAGCACCTTGACAAGGTCCATGTGAGGCAGCCTTGAGGTTTTCGCCCATCAAATACTTCTCCCACCTCTCCCCAGTATCAAGGCAAGTGCATGGTGAGGAAGTGAATCGGTAAGATGTGTACAGTTATCCTGTGAATATGTGGCAAAGCCATCAGGATGCAAATCTCCGGCCTCGAGTTCAGGGCTGTGTGCTTTAAGATCTGAGCCTAGTAAGGACAGGGTCCTACAGGCTGGTCCCGTACCAAACCTAAGGGGTTGTCCTGGGCCACTTTAAACTTGAGGCTGTTGAATAGTCATTAGGATATCTAACAGCCTATTCTGAGGAAAATAATTATAACCATAACCTCTTACGTCTTCTAATTCTCCTACTTCATACCCATGAGGTAGAGGCAAGAGCACTCCAGTTAAGGCAAAGCCTCAACTCAGGTTGTACTTTGGGCAAAGTAGCTCCTCAAGGAGTAAAAGAAGGTTGAGAGGTTCTGCCCAGGGATTTTACTTAATTGTGGGAAGAGGTTATATTGATCTGGGCAAGTAAGGGAGACTCCCTGGAAAAGGTCTTCCCAGGCTGACCACAGGGCTTCTTCTAGCTCATCTCTGGGTCAGGGCTGAATGCAGATCTCCTCACATGGGGACCTAGCTAGGAGGTCTTTTCTGAGTGGGTCCTCTGATGCCTGATTAAGTGATAGCCTCTGCTGAAACTTTTCCCACAGGTAGGGCATGTGAATGGTTTCTCGCCAGTGTGTGTTCTTTGATGCCTGACGAGGTGGTCCCTCCGACTAAAGCTTTTCCCACATTCATTGCATCGGCAGGGCCTCACGGAGGCATGTCCTCGCAGGTGCTTGGCAAATGCAGCACTATGGTTGAAGCACCGACCACACTCGCTACAGAGATACAGCTCCTCAGCTGCATGGGTCTTCCGGTGTGCCAGGTACCTCCTGTGGTCACTGAAGTCCTCTCCACACTCTCCACACAAGTAGGGTTTGCCTCCCAGGTGGATTCTTTGGTGTGTTGTTAGCACTGATTTCTGGCTGAAGCTTTTGCCACAAATAGTACAGAAGAAGGGTTTTTCTCCTGTATGTGTCCTTTGATGCCTAACAAGGTCTGAAGTCCAGCGGAAGTGTTTTCCACAATCGTCACATCTATACGGTTTCTCAACAGATGAAGTTCTCTTAGCCTGGACCAGAGGGGAGGCCTCATTCAAATTCTTCCGATTTAGGGGAAATTTATAAGGAGTGCCCATTTTGTGAACCTTTTGGTGCCTGGCAAGATGTGAACTCCGTGTGTAACTTTTTCCACATTCCATACACTTATAGGGTTTCTCTCCTGTGTGAGTTCTCAGGTGTCTAACAAGGTGGGAGTTACACGTAAAACTTTTTCCGCATACAGGACAGTCATGATGTCTCCCTAACAGGGAGTGGATAGGCGTAGTTTCTCGAAGATTTGTTAAACTATTAACTTGAGAAATATTTGTACCAAATCTTCTTTCACTATGTCTACCTGGATCATCCTCAAAGATTATCTCCCAATCTGGAGTCTGATGAATTTCTAAATCTCCTACAACCGACCTGTGTAGGTCCTCCAAACTCAGATCTTCTTGCTCAAGAAACTCTTCCTCATCTTCACTCCTATCTCCTAAGAGAGGGTGAGAGGAGACAAGGGGAAATTATAGAGGTAATGACGCCTTCTGCGCAATGGGGGAATTTTTAAATGGTTTTGGAAGGGCCAGACCATACAGAGAAGCCCATATTGCGTAACTATAGGTTAGGAAAGAAGGAAATAATCATGCAACTGAATGCCTGTCATGTGTCAGGTACTTTCTTATATGTTATCTCAAGCTGTCAATAAGCCTTAATTTGGAAAAATATTATTATTCTCATTTCACAAATGTAGAGACTGAGGATCTCGAGTTTAAGCGAACTGCTTAGTAGATGGTATAGCCGTAATTCCCAAAGTCCCGGCTCCTCGTCTTTCATCATTGTGCATTCCCTATACCTTAAACAAATGATGGGACGGAGGGAGAGGAGGAAGAGGATAGAAGAACTTGGCATTCAGACAGCAGTAATGGCTGACATCTTAAAAGAACCAGTGAGAGCGGCACCCCAGAGGCAGAGTCAGGCTAGAGGAACTGCCAGCCCAGGGGGAAGAAGATTCCTTGTGTCATTCCTCACCTGTGTAGGTAAAACTCAGGATCTCCGGCTCTTGAGGCTCTTGAAGTTCTAGGCTATCTCGGACCAAAGGCTCTTCTTCTCTAATGTGGGAGATCTCATCTAGTCTGGGGATTGGAAATGCTGCTCAAGAGAGGGGGAAACACGACATTACAATTGGTTCAACAATTTCCTTTGTTAAGAGCAGACCTTTTCTGTTTGGTAGATTGTAGAACAAATATATAGCCAGGTCAGTAGATCAAACCTTTGATCTCTCTAGCTTGAGCAACTCCAACCAAGTACTGCATACCTCTTGCCTTTCACCTACAACTCAGTAATTATATAACTGTAAATGCTACCCTTTCTCCCCATACTCAAGTATGTAGATTATCTCCAACTTGTATTGCTTGTTTCAAAACTCATATGCTTGGGAGCTGGCTGAGTGGCTCAGTTGGTTAGAATGTAAGCTCTGAGCCAACAGGGCTGCTGGTTCAATTCCCACATGGGCCAGTAAGCTGTGCCACAGCTGAGCTGCCACTGAGCTGGTGAGAGTGCGTGCTCTTAACAACAAGGTTGCTAGTTCAACTCCCGCATGGGATGGTGGGCTGCGCCCCCCGCCCCCCGACAACTGAGATTCAACATGGCACCTTGAGCTGAGCAGCTGCGAGCTGCTGACAGGCGGCCGGATGGCTCAGTGTGTAGCAAGGTTGCCGGTTCGACTCCCGCATGGGATGATGGACTATGCCCCGACCCGCAACTAGATTGAAAGTGGCGACTGGACTTAGAGCTGAGCTTGCACCCTCCACAACTAAGATTGAAGGACAACAACTTGAGATTGAAGGACAACTTGACTTGGAGCTGATGGGTCCTAGAAAAACACAATGTTCCCCTCCCTAATTCCCCAATAAAAATCTTAAAAAACAAACAAACAAAAACTCATATGCTTAACTCAACTAAACCAACACTATAATATTATAACTATTTTCTTATTAGAAATTTCCAACCATGTTCTAAGCATTTTCTCTTCCCTTTAACTTGGAAGGATAGCATCTTCCTCAGCTAATCCTTCAATCTCATCGGTGGATAGGTGTAAGAGACGTGTAATACATACTGTCTAAAACCCCCATAATTTCCAACAGGAAAAAGATCTCTGTGCTCAGAACATTCTACAGACACTTGAAATTACTTACATAAGGAGACCACAATTCCACAGTCTTCTTCCAAGACATATTCTCCATAGAACTCTTCCTGCGCTGGATCCAGGTCACTCCACTGGTCCTGGGAGAAGCATACAGCCACATCCTTGAAAGTGACCAGTCCCTGAAACAACACCAGGATGCAGTTAAAATGTGGTGCCTTGTAGAGCCTCGTATTTTGTTTTGGAGTGAAGGTCTTTGGTATAGGCAGAATCCATCCAGGACACAAAAGGAACTCAGATGAGATACTTGGTTCCTTTTCAGGAAATCTGTGTTTCACCTCGTCACTGCTTCCCAACTTTCTACGTTGGCACTGGCCCTACTCCTGCTCCAGTCCCACTGCTTTCTCTCAGAACCAGCTAAGGTTCTTCCTCTTGAAAATGTTGTTTAAATACATGAAAACCCTATTTGATGCTTTAATGCTACTTACATTTCTGTAAAAGGCTGTCTTTTCTAGGAAGCTTTCCCTAAGTGACCTTCTCTAATCACCCTTATCATTTACAAAGTCTACACGGCATAAAGAGGACTTTTTTTATTCAGCTGGACTATAATCTAAAAACACGAATGAAATTCTACTCCTTCTTCCTCTGGCCACATAGCTTAGTTTCCAGGTAGGCCCTTACCATGGTGAACCTTCATAAACGTCATGGCCTGGCTGAATATAGTCCCTGGAAGAGTACACCACGCAATTTCAGAAATCATTTCTGCAGCAGTCAGTCAGCCTTACAGATGACTATCAACTCTATCTCTGAAACCCAAAAACAAACCCTCACTGAACTGCAAAGTTGCACTGCAGTGTTACAAAACAAGCCCATTCTGTTAGTCCCTCTGGTCAAGTGGCAAATAAAGAGGCTTTGGAGCCTCCACATCCTACTGAGACTAGTGTTACAATTTATCTCATTAGATGCAACATCCCTGACCCCTCCATATGTGCAGAACTGAGAAATGAAATTGGCAAAAGGAGTAGAAAGTTGTGTCCTGTCTGACCCGCTGAGTATATGGCTGACACCTCAGGGTTCTTCAAATTCTCTGTGGAACAGAGGGTAATGAAGGCACACCTGTGATAGAGCTGTGAGAAGGGCAACCATCTCTGGGTTTCCAGTGCTCCTCTCCTCAGGAAGGTCTGGGTCCTGGGGTACCGGAACCTCTATGAAGAAAAGATGGCAGAGATCAGCAATATGCGGTGCACCCTTGTAACTGGCAAAGCGCTGAGTACTCCCAAACATCTCTGGTGGGAAGATGGGAATCAAAAAGCAGCGTAAGGGCAGCTCAAGTCATCTCGACACCACCACCTAGAACACTATCAGATGCCAGGAGAATAACCAAGAATATTGCTCTTTAAGCTTAGCTCTGTTGATGGGGGACTCTAGCTAGTACTGTCTCCTCTCAACACCCTAGAATCTGTGACTTCTTTCATTTTACAATCTACCTAGCCTCCCTGGTATAGGAGAAATATCCCCCTCCCCGCACTCTGCCAAGATGCCCCCTTTCTGTTGAGGTTTCCCACCGCTCTCCTGCAGAGGCTGGAACTCCAATTCATGGCACAGGCTCTGCTCTTCTGGTGTCCCGAGATCTGGGCTCTGTGTGGTCTCCTCATGGGACTCCTCAAGGGTCAAGGTCTGCACAGGATCCTGCATCTCACGAGGTGACTCAGGCTCTGCTCCTGGATGCACTGTCTCCTCTGACAGGACTTCCTGGCCATGAACATGGACAGTCACCTGGGAATAATTCCAACTTCCAGTCACCATGGAGTCAGGAGGAAAGTCTTGGTTGTCATCAGGACTTATTTTAGGAGAAGCTGCCAATAGAAAAACTCCCAGAGGGACCCAGATGAAGAGGGGAAACTTCTGTTCCACTGGGGCATGCAAGGAGCTGTTGAAGGTTATCCTCACCAGGATAAGGCAGGGAACATTCAGATACTGCACAGCTTTCTCACTTCCCTCAGCCCTGTCCCTATCACTCAGGGCTCTGAGGTCCTGTCCTTCCCATCTCCACCTATCCCACCTGCAGCAATCCTTGTTGTTTGCTTCCCTGTCTTGTTATCCTGGGTGGGGGATCTGTGACTGAGGGTTTATGAGAACCTTTGAGGAAGTGACAAAACTCTCCTCCCCAAGAGCTGGAAGTTCGACATCCAAAGGGAAAATCAAACCACGTGACCCTGGGGTGGCTGAAGTCCCTAGGATAGTCCCTAGGCAGGCGTTTCAAAAACCAGAAAGTCACACTCACACACACACACACACACACACACACAAACACCTCTGCCCTGTGGGAGTCATGAATCCGGCACAACCCGAGGGCAGAGCCAATTAAATTTAAAGGGTAATTTATGGGGCCCTGTAAGCCCTACCCCCAAATCCATCCTTCCAGCAAATAGTCCCCCTCCACGTCACACAGATCAGGTCTCCCCCTCCTCACCCACCGCCTTGGTCTCCTGGGTTGTTTCTGCAAACCCTCTACCAGTGTCACTGCCTCCTCGCCACTTTCTGGCCGCTGGCCCCGCACCCAGCTCTGCAGTTCTCCAGGCAGGACGGTAAGGAACTGTTCCAGCACAAGCAGCTCTAGGATCTGCTCCTTCGTCCGCCTCTCTGGCCTCAGCCACTGACGACAAAGTTCTCGGAGTCGAATGAGAGCGTCTCGAGGGCTTGCTGCTTCCTGGTAGCGAAAGCATCGGAAGTTCTGGTGCGAAGTCTCAAGCACTGGCTCATCCCTCTGGGAGATAGGTTCTGACCTACAGGTGAAATCATCTTCCAGCTTCACCATTAGAATCCCCTCTTCTTCCCAAAGATCCTGGTCCTCTGGTTCCAAGGTTGTGGCCATTTTACAGCTAGGGGGTGGTCTCTCACCAGATCTCACGCTGTCATTACACCCCAGTCTCAGCCCGGGCACCTCAAGGAGTTTCTCCCAAGGGACCTGAAGTAGAGAAGTAGAGACAAACAGTATAAGCATGAAATTATATACAGGGATAACAGTTCTGAGTTCGATCATAATCTTGTACATGCAACACTTCCTCAAACTATTAAATCCCTTAATCTCCATAACCATGTTGTAAATAGATCTATTATAGTTGGAATAGGATGACCTATGCCTGAAGCTATGTTCCCCACCTCTGTTCCCAGGCAAGGTTCACACCCCATAGCAAAATACTGCATATCTACTTCATGAAACCTATTAACCTAAAAGGAAAATGGCTAGGGATAAGGACGCTGCTAAAAAACGTGGTACTGACTATGGTCTGTTTTACACACACACACACACACACACACACACACACACACACACACACACGATGTATACTCTCAGAAAAGACACATTAACATGGCTGAAATAGATAGGGAAAGCTTTATTGAGGTTCATTCTAAACTGAATTACACCCAGTATTAACTTCTGTAAAATGGGACTTTCAGATTTGATGGGAGGGTTGTATGAGTTAATAATGAGGAAAAACTTACTCAGTGGCTGGCACATAAGCACCTCGAGAAGCAACTTTCCTCTTGTTAAGACATATTTAGTTGCAAGACCTACAGATTCTCAAACCCAAGTGTTCAAACTGAATTCACCATTCTTACTCCCAAACCCTCTAGTCTTTCTGGAATCCTGTCTTGGCTGGATCAGCACTTGTTCAGTCAACACTCAATTTTGTAATTCTTGGATTCAACTTTGATTCTTCCCCATTGCTTACAAGCTCATTAAACCAAGTCTACCTCTTAAGCCTCTAAATCTGTTTCCTCTTCTCTCAGTTTGGGCCTCATCTCTTGCCTGGACCACTGCCCTAACTTTGTAACTGGGATCCCGCTAGTACTCAACTGTGAGCAAAATGCAACAGAATTACTGTGGAGCTTTTACAAAACACAGTATCACACATCATTCTTCTGGGTATTCTGATTCAGCCAATCGAAGCAACTGTATCTTTAGAAATGCTGTGTGGTTCTGATGTGCATCTTCATTGGGAAACACCTACGGTGTGTAAGGTTAAGAGAGTCTTGGAATCAAGCTGCTAGGGTTTGAATCCTGGCCCTGTAGTTCACTAGGCCTGAGGCCATGGGCAAGTTCTTATTCTCCTTATGCCTGTGGCCCCATTTACAGAATCGAAGGGATAATGCTATCTAATAGGGTTATCTATTACTATGAGGATTAAATGCATTACTATCTGTGAAGCAAATTACTATCTGCCCCCCAATGTTAACTTTTGTGTTGTTTCCAAATCATAGTTCCAACTGCATCACTCGACATTTAAAAAATAACTTCTTACTATAAGGTCAGTTCCAAAATCCTTGGCACCACACTTGAACCTCTTTACAATCAGCTCTCAATCAAGCCTCACATCCCACCTCTTCTCTGTTATCACCTGACTATAATAAACATACTGCTGACCTTCCTACAACACGATGTCTCTTCAGGCCTCCGGACCTGTCAAGGCTGCTGCTTTTGCACAGAATACTTCACCCCACCTTCAATGTTGCATGGTGTTCCTATTTCTTCCTGACCGGTCCCCCTCTTCTTCATTCCCATGATTTACTAGTTAAGTCCCTATCAGTTCTCATCTGGATAACTGAAACTGCCTCCAGATTTGCTGCCTTTAAGGTCCAGTCACAGCTTCCTCTTTCCGCCTCCACGCACTGCAAAGGTTCATACCTCATCATGTGAGTTACTACAGTGGAATTCTAACAGATTTGACTGCTTCCAGTGTTACCCCTCCATAAAACATGATTGCCGGCAAACATTGTAAATATTAAATCACATCCTATTACTTCTCAGCATAAAATGCTCAATGACTCCCCAGCACATGCAGGATGGACTACAAACACCTCAGCTTTGCATGCAGCTCCTTCTGTCCATCCCTCTCTGTCCATGCCCCATGCTTACCGACTCTTTCTTACCTGCTAATTCTATTTTGAAAACTCAACTAATGGTTCACATCCTCCAAGAAATGCGCTCTTGGGCTGGCCGAGTGGCTCCGTTGGTTAAGAGTTAGCTTAAGGGCTGGCCGAGTGGCACGTTGGTTGAGTTGGATTAAGGGCCGGCTGAATGGCGTGTTGGTTAAGAGTTGGCTTGGGAGGCCGGCTTTGAGCAGCACAGCCCTGGTTCGGATCCCACATATGAGGGCCAGTGACACTGCCTTCTACAGCTAAAACGGTGAACAACAGCTCGACCTGGAGCTGGGCTGCCGTGAGTTGCTGGTGATGGCATAGGCTACAGTGGGCTGCCATAAGTTACCGTGTGTGGCCAGCAGCCAGTGTGAGTGGCCAGCAGCTGGTGTGAGCTGTCAACAGCTGCCGTGAGGCCCGCAACTGATCTGCCTCACCCAGGAAGAGCGCAATGATGATACCAACATGGGCTAGTGAAGCAACGTCCTCCACAACTAGAATGAAGAACAAAAGGACAGCAACTTGTCTGTTCCCCTCCCCCAATTCCCCAATAAAATCTAAAAAAAAAAAAAGTTAGCTTAAGAGCATGAGCTCTGAGCAAGAGGGCCGCCGGTTCGATTCTCACATGGGCCAGTGATGCTGCGCCCAAGCTGAGCTGCCCCTGAGCTACCAACAGGTGGCAGGATGGCTCAACTGGTGAGAGCATGTGCTCCTAACAACAAGACTGCCAGTTCCATGGTGGGCTACGTCTGCCCGCAACTAAAACTGGACTTGGCACCTTGAGCTCAGCTGCCGCCCAGATGGCTCAGTGGATAGGGAGTGCGCTCTTAACAACAAAGCTTCTGGGTTCGACTCCCGCATGGGATGCTGGCTACGCCCACCTGCAACTAAGACTGAACTCAGCACCTTGAGGTTAGAGGCCACGAGCTGCTGACAGGCAGCCAGATGGCGACTAGCACCCTCTACAACTAAGATTGAAGAACAACAACTTGGCTGGTCCCCTTCCCATAGTCCCCAATTAAAAAAAAAAAAAAGTGTGCTCTTGGCAAATTTGGTGATGTCTCTTCTCTATTTGAGACCTTCAATCACTCCTCCCTGTCTTATAAGTGTAATAAAAACTTCTAAGTATTATATATTAGGTTGACCTTCACCTTACTCCCTTTGCCCTCTTCTCCAGTCCTTTCACACAGTGTGCACATGCAAAGCACACAAAAGCCCTAAGTTCTTTGGCTTTTGAACATGCTGTTCCTTCTGACTCTTCACCCTTCATTAGGCTAGACTTTACTTATCCTTCGAGACGTAACTCAGGCTTCACCTGCTCTGAGATGTTTTCCTGATCCCATTCCCCCCTATCCTCAGACATGGTTAGAAATCACTTTGCTTCCATAGCAACCTGGGCACATCCTTATCATAGTATCTGTCATATCAAATAGCTATTGTTTATCTTTCCTGTGAAACTCCTTGAAGTTTGGGACTACGCTTTTTATAAATCCTAATCCTATAATAAAGTGTACAATAAATGCATTTAAATGAACTTCTACTTCTTCCTACTCTAACAGGAACAATCAATCTTTTCCGCCATTATGTTTCTACTCTCTTTTATTCACCAAATCTTGTTAATGCTACCTTCTAAATGTCTTTCGATATCATCCACCTCATCTCCACTGCCAGTCGAGCCATTATGATCCACTAAATGGCATTAATAGAATCCTTTAAAAAAATGATGTCCGCCACTCCTATGCTGCTCTGGCACATAACAGGCACTTAAATGTTGAATGAATGACTTGGTTCAAGTTTCACCACTGGTCCTGCCCCGTCCAGGCCAGGTTGCAGTCCTCACATGCAACCTCAGTAATTCTTCATTTTCAATAGAACTGCCTCAGATCCACCTTTAAGATTATCAATCCACTTTTAACAGCTGTCTAGTGTGCTGCTGCCCATCAAATGAGTTTAATTACTGTTATTCATTTTTTATTATCTAGATCTCATATCGCTCTTCATTCATGCTATTTTTCTATTATCCTCAAGTATTTACTATATACTTTCATAGCCTGTTTTATTTAAATAGTTCCATAATCTCTAGATCTTCATGGGCTAAACTGCTTACTTATTAAATCTGCTGTCTCTACCTCAAAGTGGTTTGTTTTCTCAGATGGTAGTTTTTAAAATTTTATGCCCATCTTCGGTGAGATTTTTACTTGGAGTCCTGAGAGCCCTAGGTTATAAAAATAGAGCCTTTAAACGGAATTTCACTTGCTTTTACCTAAGAACTCATGGTTTCAATGATCTTGGATCAGTTTTTGTTAATTTTTCACAGTATTCCTGAATTATGCTGACAGTGTATTATTTGGGCCTATGCCTGTGAGTTTTCATTCTACTCAAGCCTATGGAGGCCTCTTTTCTTGTCCCTTTGCTTGATCACTAGACAGATTTTCATGGAGGGGGCAGCTCTTCAAGGCTCCAGGCTGTTAGATGGTTCAATTTCATATACCTTCCCCATCCCCACCAGTTTCCCAGTTCCTATCTCCTTGTTGGAGCACAGATATTAGAACCCAAAACTGAAGTCTTCATTTTGGTTTGAAATCTCCTTAGGCTGTAGTGGAGTCAGCTTGTACTTACTCCTCTAGTTTTTATTTCTGGAACCTATATATTTACCTTCCCTTTTTTTTTGGTGGTGGGGGGCAGGTGGATACAGGAATGTAATAATGGGCAGGAACCCCCTCCATATTAGTTGTACCTGCAATATTGCAGGAAGGTCTGAGTGGTGAACTTTCTAACACAAGAAATCAGCTAATGGCTTCACACTGTCCACAGGATAACATTTAAACTTCTTACAGTTTGATTCTCAAGGCCCTTCAAGACATAGTCCCTGTCTACCTCTTTTCTCCCATGATTGCCACACCCATTGAAAGTCACTGCTCGAAAGTACTGCTCTCTTTTTTCTGTGCCCTCACTGGGCTTTCAAGATGCTATTCACTCTGACTAAAATAGCCTTTTCCACTCCGTTTACTTGTATCACTCTACTCATCCATCAGGATCTCAGATTTCCCAGGAGCCTTCCCTGATCCTCCCAGATTGTTTCCACAGGAACTTGTACCTCCCCATATCACAGCACACATACATATCTATTTTTTGTATGGTGAAAATTGGTCATCTTGCCATTTAACTCACCAGACTGTAAAGTTCTGAGGGCAGGCACATAAAGCACCCAGTTCAATGCCTGTCACACAACAGGTTCTTGCACAGAAAACACTTGTTTTTTTAAGTCTCTCCCTGGAGGGATAGATACCATGTCTTATTCATTTGTCCAGCAAGTCATGTGGACAAAGGAATAAATAAGGAAAAACCATTTACTGTTTGGATTATGAGTAAAACAGAATAAGGTGGTTCATTACATGATGTAACCACAAGTCATCACAAGGAATCTTCAGGTTGTCTTGAGATATCCAAATGCAAGTCACACAAATCTCACAGTATTCCTGAATTATGCTGACAGTGTATTATTTGGACCTATGCCTGTGCATTTGGGGGAAAAAAAATCATTTTCCTTTGAGGATTTAAATCAACTTTAATAAGTACAAAATCAGACATCAAATAGTTCAATATAACTACAATAATGATTATTTACCCAAAGTTTCCCAATCCTGACCTCCAACAATCTTGCAAGGCAGGGAGAGAAGATAGAATTGACACATAGGGTCTTCTGGCTTAATGAAGGGATATCTATTATCTTAAAAGTCTGAGAACCCATGCCCAGTGAAGCAGACCAGGAACCTCAGTTTTCATGTAGCACTAGCTACAAGAGATTTCATACTATGGATTCTATAAAGTATGCATTGACAGAAGGGTTCCCACTCTCACAAGGCTTTGCTTTCCAAAGAAAAAAGAATGTAACAGCGCCACAAAAAAACCTGCCACTTTTAAATGCCCTTCAGAATCATGCACTGAGATTTCCATTGTTTGTCTGTATCTACTTCGGCAGCCTAGGAAAATGAGATGAAGGCAAAGAGCTCAGCAAAAGCGCAACGAAGGGAGGAAGAGGAGTCCCTGGTGGGACAAAGAGATGGCAAAGAACAGGAGGCAGGTGGTGCTTTGGGAAGAGCACTGGATTAGGTATCCAAAGATGAACCGTCCAGCCCCAGATCCCCAAGAAGCTGGAGCTGCTCTAAGGGTTTCTTGGGATGACATACAAAAGAGCCCGTGTAAAGGGTAAAGCCCTCTGCAGATAACTGCTCTAACTCACAGGATGAGCTAAGATCTGTGCGAGTTTGTGAACTACAATGTGCTGTGCAAATGTCAGATATCAATATTAGAGACAGAAAACAGCTTTATTCTACAATTCATGGGATGTGCTACACTGTAAGTCTGCCTTGCATTTTGTTGCCCTTGCTATATTTTAATACCCTTCCATTCAGTATCCGTCCTTGGAAGGGTTCCACAGTGACAGACAAAAACTGAATAGGATAATATAGAGACATGTGAAGCCAGGCAAGGAAGAGTGAAAGACTTGGTTCCAGAAGGCTCTAAAACAATGTCTACAGAGACATCTCATAAGCCTAGGCCCCATTATCTAGTCTCTTGAGTGTGTATTTCTAGGATATATGGGGCAGGACTAGGGAGAAGATGTGGAAAAGGAAAAACCTCTCTCCAATCTTTGGTCCAGCTATCTGCCTCTTTATCTGATTGTGTAACAGGCCTGTGAAGATGCTAATGCAATTCTGACAAGAACAGAAAACTAAAGACAATGAAAGGATATCTGGTTCTCTACCTTAAAATGTTACTATATGGGGTGATTTTTCTGGAGCCAAAATGACAAGGTTTATAGTCACGTTATTATCTATTTAAAGGAGAGATGGTGATCTACTTACTAGCAAATAATTTTCAGAATAGTGATCAGAGAGGTTCAAATGATTTTGTTTAGCAGACACCTATATCCCTTCAGTCTCCATTATTATATTTTACCCTACTGCAGGCCCATAACCTGGAAATATGAACACAACTCCTTCCTGGGTTACTGCCAAAGCTCCTCATTGTTCTAGAATAGAAATCAACTAATAAAAACTAAGTACCTTTTTCCAATGCAGTATTGCTCTTTAGAACAAAAAGTTATCTCAGTATGATCCTTCTACTAGAAAAATTCTTTTGTTAATTTTCCTATATACAAATATTTATTCATGCTTCCCACATAATAGATAGGGGTTTTGAAGCCCTGGCTTTGGATCCCTCTCCTGACTTATTAGCCATGTGACACTCCCTAAGTCTCAAGTCTCATCTGAGGCTTGTGGCTCATACTACCCACCTCACGTGGTTGTTCTAAGGAGTAAATTAAGTAACGTATAGAATCACTCAGCATAGAACCTGGCATAGGGCAGATGCTCAATGTATTTTGTTCTCTCTTTTTCAAGTTGGTCTAAATCCTTTTGGAAAGAAGGCAAGATTTAAATGTCGAACAAGCAAAAAGTCCTTTATTTCATCATAATTACAAAAAACTTAAAATGTACAGGAAAAATCTCATTCTGTTCACTGTTGTATCAAATGTCAAGTGTTAAACCAGAACAGTCCTTTCTTTGAAGGCACTTATAAGGTAGGAATAAATAAGATCATTGGAACAAAGATGGGCTGGAATCTTAAAGACAGGTTCTCTTGCTGAAGACCATATCAGTTAGCAATGCTTCTAATTATCAATATTATAGGTCCTTCCCCTCCCCTCCCTGTAACCGGGAGGAGGCAACTTGAGGCGAGTACAGTTAGTATATCCAAGAAGTTCCTTGAAAACAACCCAGAAGGCAAACAAAAGGGAATGCATTCACTGACTTTTGGCTTTCGAACACATCATGATTCGTATGCTTCAAACTACGAGGTGGACAATTAAGTTCGCGAACTCATCCTAGAAAAAGTGCTACATACTTCATTGCTGAATACCACTACAGTCACCTTCAAAGTACTCCCCTATGCACCGATGCCAGAGTCTAGTCCACTTCAAAGCAATTTTGGAACTCTTTTTCTGGAATGGCCATCAGTTGTCATATTATCCTTGGTGTCCTGAATGTCATCAAAATGTCTTCCTTTCAATACTTCCTTTATGTTCGGGTAAAGAAAGAAGTCATTGGAGGCCAGGTCAGGTGAGTAGGGAGGGTGTTCGAATATAGTTATTTGTTTACTGTCTAAAAACTCCCTCACAGACAGTGCAATGTAAGCTGATGCACTGTTGTGATGCAAGAGCCATGAATTGGTGAAAAGTTCAGGTCATTTAACTGTTTCACCCAGCCTTTTCAGCACTTCCAAATAGTAAACTTGGTTAACTGTTTGTCCAGTTGGTATAAACTCATAAGGAATAATCCCTCTGGTATCAAGAAAAGGTTAGCAACATCGTTGCAACAAGTCCTCCAGCTTAATTGTCACACCTCATATATTTAAAAACTATTTATTCAAAATATTTTTGCCACTTAAAGTTTTCCTTCTTCATAAGATTCAACATACAATATTTGAGTAGCATGGGGAGAAGCGGCTTCAAGCTTATCACAACAGGTTTCAAAGAAATAGAATAAGGTGTAGAGAAGGGGAAGAAAGGAAGAAATAAAAAGGTGAAATAAGAAGTGGTGGTACAGAGAAGTCAGTGGAGGCTAAGGCATACATAGTTTCTGCTCTGAAATTTTGTACTTTGTGGTTAGGATCAAAGAATAAAAAATGTCACTGAGAGTAAATGTAAACATGAAAAGCATAAAATAACGCTACAAAATCATAATAATTCACTTTATTTTTAATTAAAATGTTTTCTATAGATATATATCACAGGCCCAGGAGGTTGAACAGTTGATGCTCTACCTCCTAAAGATGTGTCATCTTAGACAAGTGACATTGACTCATCTTGAAAATGGGGATATTCTCTACTAAAAAGGCAGAGAGCTGGATTATCTTTTGAGAAACCATCCAGCTTTTTAATGGTGATGAGGGAGGGGTTTTGAGAGAAACAAGGAGATACGGCTTCTTTATTGAGTACTTGGGCCATAATGTATTAGCCTAGGATGGCGAGTGAGATTTATTCCAGAGTTGAAAGGCCTAGAGGCCAAGTACAGATTTTAAGAGTCCAGAATTAAGTATGTGGCCATCACGATCATACCTGTTAATCTCCAACATGAAGCTAGGTTTTTCAACCTTAAGTAACAGTTATTACTCAGAAGTGCTAATGGCCTAAATAAAGCAGGTCAATTTATATGCCCTACTTTAAAACAGAACATCACAATAATCTGAAGTGGGAAAAGGGCAGTCATCAAACCTGATCTCCAGCCTTATGACAGCAGCAGCTTTCATTTGGCAGCCAGGGTTAAACTAGCTAAATCCAATGAACTACTACAACAAATGTGGGCAATTCCAATCACAAAGAAAAACATTATTTAATGAGAAATAACAGGATAATATATATTATAAATACAGCCTGACCTGCGGTGTAAATTCAGATAATTTAAAAGTCAGTTCAAAATAATTTACTATGTTTTTAGTTTTGTAATTAATATGCTAGTCGGGAACTTCTTGCTCTGTATCTAGGTGACTTCCTTTTGGCTTTGCCCAAGGTTCCCTTGCATATGATGAGATGATAAGGACCCATGACTGCAGGAGGACCAAAGGAATCTGAGAGTATCAGGTTTCCACTACAGACTAAATCAGGCTCGCGAGCCACATGCTGCTCTTTGGGTACGTTCTGTCTCAAAAGTTTGCTGACCCCTGGAAGAACCAATCCTGTCCCTCACAACATTTAAAAATTATTCAAGATCCATAAAACAAATGAAATCACCATTATGTGAGTAATGTCCTTTAAAAATTTTATAAATGAAACTATGATAGTTTTATTTTCATTTTCAATTTTACTTCAGAGCCACATGTACGTACCCAAAGAGCCGCATGTGCCTCGCGAGCCGCAGTTTGCTGACCCCTGGACTAAATCATGGTCCAAAGCAGAAGTCATCCCAGGATGCCATTCTTGTTGTGGGAACTGTTTAGCATCTTTATCTTCTTCTGTGAGTGCTGCCCCTAAGGGCAAGGACCTCTTCATTTGCATATTTCCAACACTTTGTCAAATACTTGGTAGAAAAGGTGTTCAATAAATGTGTTAAATTTAGTTAAGCTATTTCTCTTCCCCCAACTTGGATATAGAAACACTGAAATTCAGAATCAGGGTTGCAAGGGCTTCTGGGAAATAAACCACTCACAGGGAGTGTTATCAGCATTTGGCATTAGCATTTACTCCAATCTCCTGGAAGAATCAGATGGCATAACCACCTACTGCTTTACTATGTGGCATAGGATTAGTGGAGAAAAACTTCAAGGGAGCAGGTGGGCAGGGGATATAGTTGATTCAATCCAAATACCTGCTGAGCATCAATTTTGTGTCCCACACAATTCAAGGTGCTAGGCTGAGAAAGATGCAAAAAGCACAGGCGCTAACCTTAAAGACTTTAACATACGCATATAAGTAAGAAATAGCAGGAAAAAAAAAAAAGAAATAGCAGGGACTTTACATACCAAGGGTTCACAGTAAAAAACCTAGAATATGGGTATAAGCTATATGATGAAAAAGCTCTTATCAAGAGAAATAAGCAAATCAAGGGAAAAACTTATCAATATTTCATCAATTTGGCATAAGATAAAGCATTTAGAGTTTTTTCTTAAAGTACACTTTCTTAATTCTACAAATGAAAGAACTCAGAGCTAGGTGGTTAAATTACCCACACAAGACCATATCACTAGTTTTCAGCACGGAAGTACTCACAGGTCTTTTGATCCCCAAACCACTGCAGTTATGTGAAGAACTTTGGCCAAAGGCAGTGGTTCTCAGCGTGAGAAACCCAGGCCAGCAGCACCAGCACCTAGGAGCTTGTTAGAAATGCAAATTCTCAAGCTCCAGCCCAGACCTATTATCAGAAACTCTGTGGGTAGCAACACCAATCAGTGTTTAACAAGCTCTTCAGGTGCTTAAGATGCATGATAAAGTTGAGAACCAGCACCTAAGGCAAAGGAAGTAAATCTGAAGTTCAAGCAGAAAGGATCCAACTTTTCCAGTGTTGGCCAAATTTACAGGAGGGTTTGAAAAAGTAGAGAGAGTCTAGGATTGAGTGTTATGTGTTTTATGCCTGAGTCAAATTAACTGGAACAAAAAACATACACCTGTAACTTACCTCATCTGTATAGTTTGTAATGCATAAGAGTCCCTCACATTGTAATAAACCTTGCTGTGCCTTGAAAGGACTGTCTACTGCAATACAGTATACAGAAAGAGTGCAAAAGGGGTACAGCTGGAGGAGAAAGGGGGAAAAGATTATGAATCACAGGTGTTTGGTCACAGGGGGAACTAGTCCCTTCCTCCCTCCATACCTGCCCACCTTCTTATGCTGGGCAGTAAGAACAGAAAGTTACTCAAGACACATGGCCCCAAACCTTAACTGCTCTGCTGCCACCCATTTCCCAACGACAAGCCTCCTATGGCTACCCCACCACCTTTCCGAAGTGGCTTTCTGGATCGAGGCCCATGGGGCGGCCTGGGAGACACGTTGGGAGGAGAAACGAGGGACTCCACTAGCATTCCTCGCGGTTTGTGAGTGAGGCTGCCCTGGGTGTCATCTGCAGCGTGTGGATGGAGAAAGAGCAACAGTTCTAAGCCCAGCCTCTAAGTAAGAGCCTGGATGTGGCACTGCTCCCCAGCAGGGACCAAGACAGACAAGGTTCTCAAAGCCCCGAAAAATACAAATCGGGCTGACACCTTTCCGAGAGAACACAGCACAAACATTGGCACACACACTAACAAACTTTCAGTCAACCCAACCAAAAAGCAGGGGCCTGCACACTCCTGGCTGAGGGAAATGGTGGTGCGGAGAAGTGCCCCAACTGGCTGCTAGGGGGTCGGGAGAGGGAAGCTGCAAGTGGAGACAGCAGCCACCGGCGTGAGGGGTAGCTCGGGGTCGTCCCAGGGGCAGCTGAAAAGCCACGGGCAAGGCTGTCTCCATGGCCTAGTATGATCACGGGTGGTACGATCACAGGTAGCTCTGCATGTGTGTTGGACCAGGGGTTAGTGGTGGGAAGAGACGGGGCTCGTCTGGGCAGGGAGTCTGCGGGGACGATTCCTGAGCGATCTGAAAGGCGGGGTGAGAAAACGCTGCGAGAAATCAAAGGGGCCTAGATCACTTCTCCCTCGGTTCCGGGGGAGCAATTGGCGCGGAAGCCATGGGAAGTGCGGTCGAACTGCGTTCCTGCAGGCCTCGGGAGGGGACGGAGGGCGGTGACTGGAAAGAACGCCTGGAACACCGTGCGCGTCCCCAGAGGTTCTAGTTCCGACCACCAAGAGACACGAGGGCCGTAACGCCTGGGGCTCCTCACTACAGTGCCACCGCCCTTTCCCCAGGACGGTACGATCTTCCCAGGCTCCGGGGGGGCGGGGTCTCCGGCACTCACGGCTCCGACAGCTCCGGTGGCTCCTCCCCTACCCCGGCTTCTCCCCCACCCACTCCGGCCGAAGCAACGCCGCCGGATCCGAGCCGCGCGGGGCCTGGCGGGTCGGAACACGTGGGGCCTTTGCACCCGGAATCGGAAGCTGCCCTTCGCTCCGCCCCCTCGCCGCGCTGGAGCCTTTCTAGGCTCTGGGAGGTCTGGTCCTCTCTGTGTGCGCAACGCGGGTTGAGGCTCCCGGCGTCCGGGGTGCTAGTGCGTTTACCAGTCTCAGACCAGACCGCTTTCGTCTGCACGCCCGCTTCTCTGTGCTTTCTTTTTGTTTTTCTGTTTTTGATCTTTTGTTTTGCTTTTGATGCCTGTACCTCTACTTGTTTCTTTTGATTTTTTTTTTTTTACCCCCTTTGCGTTGTCCGCGAAGCATGGTAGAAAAGAGCAGTTTTGGGTTTGAATACTAGCCCTTGCATTTACCGTTAGTTACAGAGCTTAAGACAAATCCTTCCACCTGTCTGAACCTCAGTGTCCATCTTCTAAAACAGGCGTAGTAATACTGTTGCTTTGGGGACTAAATCATAGTTGCATGTAAACTTATTAGAACATGGTAGAAGCTTAGTATGAGAATAGTTATGATACCATTGTTCTATCCTGTGATCATTTCTTTGTGTTTCTTTACTTTGAGACTCTTCCATGATCTCATTTGCTCATTTTTCTCTGAGTGACGTTTCTGCCTGAACCTGCCATTTTCATTTTTACTCTCTGCCCCTTCAACCTCCTAAATCACCCCTCTCCAGGTGCCATAGGAGGTTCTAGCTCTGGCTACCTTCTCTACCCCTTATGTCTTACACATTTCGTGTTCATGGGACATATTGCTGGGATCTGTTTATTGTGTTTGAACCTAAGGTATTCATTACTTTGGTGGAGGGAGAGAAATATACAGTTCATGAAAGCCTACTGTGTGCCAGATGTTTTCTCTATATATCTCATTTAGTATTTTAAAATAGGGGCAGCCGGGTGGCTCAGTTGGTTAGAGCGTGTGCTCTGAACAACAAGATTGCTTGTTTGATTCCCGTATGGGCCAGTGAGCTGTGCCCTCCGCAACTAGATTGAAACTACTTGACTTGGAGCTGATGGGTCCTGGAAAAACACACTGTTTACCAATAAAATTTCTAAAAAAAAAAATAATCTAACCATTCAAGTTTATAAATAAATTTTTAAAATATTTTAAATTATTAAGTAATATATAAGTTGTTCAGAATTGTTGATATTACAAACAGTGCTATAATAAACATCCTTTTCGTGCATACGTGCAAATGTTACTCTGGGACAGATACTGAGAAAAAGCATTACTGTGTTGTAGGTTGTACACATTTAATTGGTACTGCCAAAGTATTTTCCCAGTGACTGCACCTATCTGTCTATGAGAATATTTCTCCCCCATATCTATGCCATTATTTTGTGTTGCTGAACTTGTAAATTTTGTCCAATCTGATGGGTGAAAAGCGATGTCTCATTGTTTTACTTTGCCTCCCTATGATTGATAGTGAGACTAAACATCTTTTGTGTGTTTATTGGCAATTTTTAGTTTTCCTATGAGTTGGCCCATTTTCCCATTGGATTTTTTTGGTCTTTTTCTTATTCATGTTTAGATGTTCTTTATGTATTCTAGATACTAATAATTTTATATACGTTTTGCAAATATTTTCTTCAACTTTATAGTTTCTATTCTTTATTTATAGTAATAAAGTTTTTTTAAAAAAGATTTTTATTGGGGAATTGGGGGATGGGACCAGCGCTGGGGAATTGGGAGAAGGGGACCAAACAAGTTGCTGTCTTTTTGTTCTTCAGTCTAGTTGTGGAGGACGTTGCTTCACTGGCCCAAGTTGGCACCATCATTGTGCTCTTCCCGGGTGAGGCAGATCAGTCGCCGGCTTCTGGACGGCCGCTCACTGCGGCTGCTGGCTGCTCACGCTGGCTGCTGGCTACAAACGGTAGCCCATGGCAACCCACCTGCTGTCGCCGGTGACTCACAGCAGCCCAGCTCCAGGTTGAGCTGTTGTTCAGCATCTTAGCTGTGGAGGGCAGTGTCACTGGCCCTCATATGTGGGATCCGAACTGGGGCCCTCTGGCGTCCCAAGCCATCTCTTAACCAGTGTGCCACTCGGCCGGCCCTAGAGTGCTTTTTTGATGAAAACGAGCCCTGGCCAAAGAGACAAGCTGCCAGAGCTTGAGATGTCACATTGCCCCCTGCTGTTTCTTAGGACTCTGGAGCCCAAATATCTTTTCACATTCACAAGAAATTACACAAGGACCCATCCAAAGAACATCATGAACATCCTGTGTAAAATAATTTAAGTAGAGAAACCTGCTTAAAGGAAGGGAGCTATCACCTTAGCATCATAATATGATCTAAGTGTCACAGACAGGGAGGAACCTAGTAAAGTCTGTTTGTTAGACTCCCTTCTGTGTCTCATTGTTTCTGGGTGGCCTCATTCATTTACTGAATGTTTTCACCTTGTCATCTACCTGTGAATTGCTTATTTTCCTTTAAAGTCAAAACCAACCCCCCTTTCGCCTTAGCTCAAGATGGCATATAAGCCTCTGATGACAAACTGTCCAATTTGTCATCAAGCCCTGTATCCTATAGATATGTAGTAAATTTGGTTATTTTTTTCTGTTAATCTGTCTCGTCAATTTGATTATCACATAAACCAGAAGAACTAAGAGGGAAAAGAAGGGAAATTTTTCCCTGTTCACAAGCCCAACTGCCTGACCGCCAGTGACTCCTCCAACTCCATATTCTTATGGAGCCCCATAGTATGAAATTAAACTAGATTTTCTCCTATAAATCAGTCTCATGTCAACTTAATTGTTTTTTGTTTTTTTTAAAGATTTTATTGGGGAGTTGGGGGAGGGGAATGGCCAAGTTGTTATCCTTCAATCTTAGTTGTGGAGGTCCCAGCAAGCTCAGTTCCAAATCTAGTCACGCCGCTGAGCTCAAGGTGCTGTGTTCAATTAGTTGGGGGTGAGTGTAGCCACCATCCCATGTGGGAATCGAACCAGCAGCCTCGTTGTTAAGAGCGCACGCTCTATCCCTTGAGCCACCGGGGCAGCATCTCAGCTCATGGTGCTGAGTTCAGTGTTTTGTTTTTTTTAAGCTGAGCCATCCTGCCACCTGTTGGCAGCTCAGCGGCTGCTCAGCTCGGGCCAGGAATCGAACCGCTGTTGCTCAGAACTCAAACTCTTGAGCGAGCTCTTAACCAACTGAGCCACTCGGCCAGCCCCCAATTTAATTCTTATACCAACCAGGAGAACCTAGGAGGCTAGAGGAGAAATTTTCCTCCTTGACAAAACCATTCTTTTGATGATAGGTTTTAATAATATTTATGTCCTTAGGGTCTCTCTCTTTGCCTTCAAATGTTCAATTTTCTCTGCCCAGCCCGAAGACAGCTCCTCTCTAAGATAAAATCAGGGACGGCAGTTGAGATAATAACATTTTCACCTCATTACACTTTGTTTTGCATTTGCAGTTTTCAGTTCAACACTAAAAAGAATGTGCAATAATCTTTTTAAAAAGTCACAGTTTTAATGGGCTTTTAATGATAGTATTTCTTTGCTGTTGGAAGAGAGACATATATAACACTAATTATTACCAGCTGTAGGACTTACCTGCATCATCATTCTCTAAAAACCTTTTTCTGCCAGATATCTTGCCTGAGAACAAGGTTAAACCAGTAGGTTTGTCATTTATTTATTTTGAAGGACCTTACATACTAAGCTTACATGCCAGCTCTGAACTTAATGTAACCTTGGGGCTGAGTTTTCCAGCAAGAAAGCCTCCATTGTTATATTGGCTCTGAGATTTTTGTTGGTGTCCTAGGCACATGACCTACCTAGATTGAAGCATAGAAACTGTCATGATCCGATAGAGAAGTTTCATGATACTCCCAAATTTGGTACTAAACACCTTTAGATTCATCTAAAAATTTGTTTTATATCAAGACGAATATCCCCTTAATGAGATATTATCAGACAAAAACCTGGTTCATCTCAAGCATTTTCAAAAGACCATTGTAATTAATTAGGAGGCTTCAGGGGACTTCTACTATGAAGAAAATAAGTACTGAAAAAAATGAGGTTTGGGATGCCTTATGCCTTTGACAAGGAGATGAGGCAAAGGGGGTCGTTATAAACAAAGAGCAAGACAGGATTCCTTACATTTTAAAAAAAAGTTACTGACAGTGTATTTTACTTTCAGCCTATAACTGAGAAAGTCCTGAGCTCTACCTCACCCATCTCAGGGGGATCTGGGATTTCTTGTTGGAGAATTAGGTCACTTGCCCTCTTCCAGAAGGACTCCTGGTTCATTTATATGTAACTAATTCTTACAGGGAACCTAACCATCATAGTTTGCTTTCACATCTTTATCTTCTGCACAGTCCTTTCTCACATTTAATTTTTGTATCTGTATTAAGTTTGTTTTGAGGTGTTGCATGTTTTACTCTGCATGACAAGTCTTTGGAAAAGTTATTGCCTTCCTTACAGCTCCTTTCACCTCCTAGTTTCTAGTTGTATAAATAAAGGGATTTAGAATAAAAGGATAGTATTTAACACTGACACCACCTTGTTAATCTTAAAGGAAGAGTGTGCTGTGGGTCTCAGATACATGAACAAAACAGCTCCATGAAATAAGGAGACAACTGTCAGGTGAGCCACACAGATAGAGAAAGCCTCTGGCAGCCAGGGGCTGAAGGAACCAATTGGATGGCAGACAGGATATAGATATAAGAAATCATAGTGAGGAGGAGTGACCCTGGGATCACCACAATGGCTGCCAAGAGACCAAGGAGTTCCAAAATGCTTGGGTCTGCATGGGCTGCTTTCAGGATGGGACCAATGTCACAGTAGAAATGACTGATGACGTTGTTGCCACAGAATGGCAACTGGATCAGCAGCATCATCTAACAAAAGACAATGGTGAAGCCCACCACCCAGGAGCTAAGGGCCAGTTGCAGGCAGAGGTTGCTGGCCATGATGGTTTGGTAGTGAAGGGGCTTGCAGATGATCAAAAGACATGACAGTGAAGATGATCTCAGTGGTGCCCAGAAAGAAGTGGAAGGCCTGCAGCAGGCATCAGTGGGTGCAGACAGCTTTTTTTTTTTTTTTTTTTGCTACCACAGAAGTTTCTAGCAGTTTAGGGATAACTGTGGCAGTGTACCAGTTCTCTAGGAAGGACAAGTTGCAAAGAGAGAAGTACATTGGAATTTGTAGCCCGGGCTCAGCCCAGGCAATGGCAATAATGAGTCCATTGCCTGCAAAGGTTAATATGTAGATGAAAAAGACCACAATGAAAGCCTAGGAGGGTGAACTCTGTGATTGGCTTAACATTTCTCATGTCTCTTGATACTCTAATGATACAGACAAGAAAGTAGCACCTTAGAATCTCACACTCAAATACAGTTTAAACAAAGAAACAAACAAAAAAGGAGGATTCTGATTCTATTTAATAGACATTCTGCCTCCTTCACATACACATACACACCAAGTATTCCTTCCTTATTCATGATTTGGCTTGTTCCTTTGCCAGCTAAACCAGGTTTTAATGGACTTTGAATGTACTAAGTATACTTGATGAGTGGAAAAGTACCATTTCCCCCTTATACAGCAATGAGAATTATCATTGTAATATGATGGTTTATCTGTCAATAATGTGCATGCGTGTGTGTGTGTGCGCGCGCGCGCGTGCGTGTGTGTGTGTGTGTGTGTGTGTGTGTGTGTGTAAAAGAGAGAGAGAGAGAGAGAGAGAGAGAGAGAGAGAGAGAGAGAGAGAGAGAGAGAGGGAGAGGGAGAGAGAAGTATAATGTCAGCCTTCTTCTCTAACACATGTACATGTTTATCTAAGCTCTGTGGAGGAATGGGCTACAGGTGGTGACTGAATGAATTATTTTTAGACTCTGGTCACAGACAGCACTGCTGTGATATCCAGGTGACAAAGTGGGGCACATACAGGGACATACAGAGTCACTCTACTTTTGTGAGGGACATGGCTTGGCTTTGGCACCATGAGGACCTAGGAGTAGCGGCAATGGTACCAGTAGACATGGCAGTGCCTTGTGAGAATAGTGGTCCCAGCAGAAGTGGCAGCAGTGCACAGCAGAGGGGATGCAAAGCAAAGAACACATGGCAGGAACCAGGTGGTCGTTATCTGGACAACTGACTGGACTATGTTGTGAGTACATACGAGGTTTTGTAAGATTTGGAGGGAGGTTAAATGTCTCAAGTTAGGTAAAAGCACATTCAGAGAAATACAGCAAAGTAACCTTAGAAAACTAAGGTTATAGATTTAAAACCCTGGAATAAATACTTCAATTTATATTCTTATTACAATTTAATTGTATACTCTAGATTCTTTTTTTTACTTTTTTTAGAAAAGTCATAATGTATAGAGTCATGCAGTGTTGCTCTTCATTTCCCCATATCAATCAGTTACTTAGTCCTATTAGTTTACCTCCTTACTCACTCTCCAATCTGTTCCCTTCTTTCCATCTCATCTAGGCTTTTTAGTTCACGTCATCATCTTTCATCAGGATCATAATACGGCTTCCTAAATGGACTTCCTGTCCCTTGGCTGCCATACTCTTTCCTATCCATATATACAATTGTAGCAAGAGTGGTCATGCAAACACTATTCTGACAGTGTCACCCCTCAGAACCTTGAGGGTAAAGTACAAACTCCTTAGCATGCCATTCAAGGCCAGTGATGAGCTGATCTTACCCACTTAATCTTCCAGCCTGATCTTCTGCCATTGTTTCTTCTTTCCTTCCCCATTCTATGCTCCATGCTTACTGAATTACCTAGGTTCAGAGGTTGGCAAACCATTACCCTATTTTTGTAAATCAAAATTTACTAGAACACAGCCACACTAATTTGTTTACGTATTGTTTGTGGCTGCTTTTGTGTACAATGTCAGAGCTGAGTAGTTCCAACAGAAATCATACGGCCCCCAAAGCCTAATATATTTATTATCCCTTTGCCTAGAATACTTTTCCCCACTCTCTCCATTATTTGGCTAAGTCTAATCTGATTTCTAGGTCTCAGCTGAGGAACCAACTCATGGGAAGTCTTCCCTGACTTCCCATCTCTAATGCAGTTAAGGTGCCACTCTGATGCTTCCATAATATCCTGTGCATATATATATCAGAACATTTACAGACTGTATTTACTGTTTGGATTTCTCCATAAACTCTAAGGCCCTTGAGGGCAGCAATAGAATCTGTAGGGCGTCAGCATAGGGCTAGGCACAAAGTAAGTCCTCAAAAGATATATATATTTTTAAAGATTTGTATTGGGGAATTGGGGGATGGGAACAGTGCTGGGGAATTGGGGGAGGGGAAACAGACAAGTTGCTGTCGTTTTTGTTCTTAAGTCTAGCTGTGGAGGACGTTGCTTCACTGGCCCAAGTTGGCACCATCATTGCGCTCTTCCCAGGTGAGGCACATCAGTCGCCGACTTCTGGATGGCCGCTCACTGTGGCTGCTGGCCGCTCATGCTGGCTACTGGCTACACACGGTAGCCCATGGCAACCCACTGCCACAAGGGCTGCAGCCTACGTCATCACTGGCAACTCACAGCAACCCAGCTCCAGGTTGAGCTGTTCAGCATCTTAGCTGTGGAGGGCAGCGTCACAGGCCCTCATATGTGGGATCCGAGCCGGGGCCCTCTGGCGCTCTGGCGTCCCAAGCCAGTTCTTAACCAACACGCCTCTCTGGGCAGGCCCTTGTGTTGTCTTTTTGCACCTAAGATAACATCTTTGGAATGTCATTAATCCTTTTTCTGGACCAGAGCTAGAAACTGCAAAATTCCTCATTATTATGTTTGTCTCCTGATTACCATCTCTATGTGCTATAAAAAGCAACTGTTACCTATCCTGCACCGACTTATGTAAAAGAAGTACCTGTCTCTCCAATATACTCTTATCCAATCCCAGAGATTTCCCCTCTTTGCTCTCTCCCACCCCCTTAACCTATCACCAATGGATTTCACGTAACCTTCCTCCTTTGATTTTATGTATAAAATAAGCTGTAAACCACCATTTTGCAAACCATTCTCTCAATCCATTGAGATTTTGCTTCTGGCAATTGTTGACAGTTTGGCTCAAATAAACTCATAAGTTTTCTCTTAGGCTGGATGTTTTTTGTCAACATCAGTGTAATTTCAATACAGTTTTTTCCTTTCTTAAAATATGTGTACATTTTTTGGGCACCCTTTGTATATGGACCAACTTAATCGATACACAAAACTTTCTTACAGGGTAGTTTTTCCTATAGAACTTCGTCTCTTTAACTCTTTAGGTGATGCAACCAATCCTGAGAGAATTTACAACCTTGTTGCAGTTGTGGTTCACTGTGGAAGTGGTCCCAATCAAGGCCATTATATTGCAATAGTTAAGAGTCATGATTTTTGGCTGTTTAATGACAATATTGTAAAAAAAAAATAGATACACAAGCTATGAAGAATTCTACGGGTTGACATTGTTAAGTCCAGACAATTAATAAAGAGGCTGGATATCAAATTAGGGTTCCAAAGATTTTATTAAGCTGAGCTCAGCGACCATCTCCCCCTCTAAAAGGAGAACGGCCCCCAGGCTCGGGGGTCTGGCTTTTTATAAGGCAGGGCTATATGCAAAGTAAGTTACAGAAGTTAAAAAGAACGTGTAGTTATTCCAGTTAAAACCGCATCCCGCTATCACAACAGTGCTTTTTATGTTCAGATGTCTTAACAGTATATCGTGAC
>NW_017732131.1:342730-347065 GCF_001890085.2 Hipposideros armiger | reverse complement strand
ATGTTAAGATAGAGGCAAGGGGAGGAAGGGGGAACTGAGGAATGTCTTTTCTTTAACCTTTTATTCCCCGGCAGAAGCAAAGCAGGTATACAGAAGCAAAAAGGGCTTTTAGGTTTTTAAAATTTAACGGGAGTAGCTGAAGTATAATTTTTAACGTGAGTCTGTCTGGCCTAGGGTCCGGGCCGAGATCCTTACAACATCAGATATCTCAAAAAACTCTGAGTCTGGTTGTATCTTTTTCTATTAGTTTTGGGACTAAGGCAGAACTGTGATGAAGAGATTTCTGCCTCGTTTCTCCTCTTGATATTTTGTGTCGATGAAAAACAGCCAGCCTAAGAGAAAGCTTATAAAAGTTTATTTGAGCCACACTGACTACAATTGCCGGGAATCAAAATCTCAACAGATTGAGAAAATGCTGTGGAAAATGGCAGTTTTGCAACTTATTTTATACATCAGAATCAAAGGAAGAAGATTACATGAAATTCATTGGTGGTAGATCACTGGGGTGGGAGGAAGCAAAGCAGGGAAATCTCTGGTGTTGGATAAAAGTAAATTGGATAGATACTTTTTTTACATTAGTGGGTACAGGATAGTTAGTAGTTAGCATTTTACAGCACATAGAGATGGTAATCAAGGGACAACAACTAGGAGGGATTCTGAAGTTTCCTGCTCTGGTGTAGGGGGTTGTGCCCTGAGGGGTCCGGAAAAAGGGATTACTCTGGCATTCCAAGGGTATGCTTAGATGCAAAAAAGACAATAGACAGGCTCATTTTGGGTCAAGATTTACCTTTGTCAAGGAAACTACAGGCCAAAGTTGTGACTACCGGCCAGGACTGCTTTTAGTTAGGAACTTTTATGTTCATAAGACAGGTTAGTTAGTATAACATCAGGCAGTAATTTCCTGGTAGGCTGAGCAAAGATAAGAAAAAACTGGCCATTCCTTAAACTAGCCATTCCTTTCAAAATTATAGGGTAACTCCCTCATACTGGAACAGAGACATCAATCATGCCCCAGAGCAACAAAACCATTTTGGAGGACATTACGAAAGGCCTCCCCAAGGCTGAGCAACAAAACAAATCTGATAACCACCTTAATAACAGGCACCTGTATTTCAGCATTCCCCCTTCCAGGCAGAAAGAAAAGTATACAACTCAAGCCTTTTACCCTAGCTAGGGAGCATCCCATTATCCGGGTACCCCCTCCTGCTTGGGAGCTGTAACCTTTCCCTTGCTTTAATAAAACTATCCTCTGCTACAAACTCTACCTCTCTGGTTCATGTCTCCATTCTTCAGCTTCACAAGACTACGACCCCTGCACAAGAAATATCCTACATCATTTGGGGGCTCACCTGGGACCAAATGAGGTAAACGTAATCTATGCTTTTCTATTTGCTTTGCCCACTCACGGGCCTTTATCTATATTTTTCTGTCACACAAACATTGGGCCTCTGACAGCCAGGTAAAGGTGACTAGCGCGGCTGCCAATCTTAAGACTCAGAGGACAGGCTTTGCAGGAAGGCTCTGATCAATCCTCTCTGGTGCTGAGCTGGAGGAATGTTGGTCGTAGCCTGACTGTCATCTCTCTTGTAAGGAAGGAGCCAAGGACAGCGCGAGGTTGGGGCAAAGGGCTCTTGGTGGCAACTGAGGGGTTCCAGCTGTGGCAACTTCACAGTGAACCCTAAAGGCTCCCTGAGTCCTCCCCCAGTCTGACTGCCCATAAGGGTGCCATCCGGAGACTCTCCATCTCTCAGCTGCTATCTCCTATCTCTCTGCTGCCTTTTCTTTTCTGCGAGGAGACTGAACACTGGCGCGTGGCTGAGTTGTAGGCCTTTGTGGGCAACTGAGGAGTCTTGGCTGCGGCAACTCTGCAGTAGACATCCAAAGGCCCCACTGGTCTCTCCCTAGCCTGACCGCCCATCAGGTGCCAGCTGAACATCTCCCCAACCCTTATTGCTTTATTTCATCCTGACACTATCCCTCCCCTTTCCTTGAGAAGCTGGTCCAGGGTCCCTTCCCTGTAAGACCTCCTCAGTTCACACTCCCTGCCTGCTTCAAGACATCTTAAGGTAAGAACATGGAGCTTAGTCTCTACAGAACATCCCTTGTCGCTCAGGATAAGATCGACTGGCATTTGGCCTAACCTCTCTTAGCATCTTATTGGGATCTCTTTTTAGTTTTAAAGCGCAGATGGAAATGTCCTGAATTTCCCACTTTACATCTCTGCTGTTTTTGCGCCCTTTCCTCCTGTTGCCTGTACTCCCAATGATTGCTTAGTAGCCTGAGTCCATCGAGGGCTCCACCCTGGAGGTCCTGAGTATTTTGCCACTTTCCTCTTACACCTGTGCTATTGCAAGTCGTCAGGCAGAGTTCTAGGAGAAAGTCGGCATATTCCGGACTCACTTTACCTTAAGGAAGCAGCCTTATCTGAAGACTTTTGGGGCTTCCAATACCTCTGTGTACTTCCTCCTACAACTCTGGTATTACAACCCCTTTCTGCATCCCTTCACTTACACCGTGTACCTTCCCTGCAGACTTTGAACATGTATTCCCTCCTTACACATCTTTATATGGAAAGCCACCATTACATTGACCGTGCCATAAATTTCAAAGATGCCCAAGGTCAGGCTATACACCCCTCTACTTTAAAACACCCCATTATTGGCCACTGCCTCTATTGGCCTAGAGGCCAGCGCCAGGCATTGGTGGTGGTGATGGTTCGGGGGACACATAGAACAGGCACCCACTTGCAGACATGGCTGGAGCTTAGGTAGCATGGATATCCCCAACACACTGTGTCCCCCCCTCCCAGGCTTGGAACCGGCCATGAGGATTCCCTGGTTCCACAGAGGTCTGGAGGGCGCACCAGATAGGTTGTTGGGAGGCGAATTGCAAAGGGACGCCTTTCTTTCTCCCTCCCCCACAGATGGGCAATCGGCTCTCATGTGCCTTCACCCTCCTGAACTGCATCCTGAAACATTGGGACAGATTTGACCCTCAAACCCTGAAGAAGCTGTGCCTGGTATTCGGTTCAGAAGCATGGCCTCAATACACGTTAGAAGGTGGGGAACCTGGACTCCGCAGGGAAGTATTAACTATAACACTATCATGCAGCTAGATTTGTTTTACAGACGGGAAGGCAAATGTTCAGAGGTTTCATACGTTCAGGCTTTTTTTTGCCTGATCTGCCTCACCCGGGAAGAGCGCAATGATCACAATACCAACATGGGCCAGGGAAGCGACGTCCTCCACAACTAGACTGAGGGACAAAAGGACAGCAACTTGTCTGTTCCCCTTCCCCGATTTCCCAATGCTTTCCGCTCCCCAAATTCTCCAATAAAATATAAAAAAAAAAAAAAAGCCAAAACTATCCTCTGCTGCAAACTTTACCTCTCTGGTTCATGTCTCCATTCTTCGGCTTCACGAGACCACGACCCCGACGCAAGAAATATCCTACATCATTCTGACCATCCAATGTGGTTAATTTCAGTCTCTGAGTTTGTAGGGCCTGCCATGCAGGCCTCCCCTTGTCAGTTTTAGTATGTGGCCCCCTTTTTTTCTGTTTATGTTTGAAAAGGCTGACACGCTGATTTCTCACGGGGGTGGTAGTACACTTTGCACACAATAAAGCAAAGACTATGGATCAATGAGCTCTTCCTATCATGGTGTTAGGCTGTCTGTGCAGTTTCATGCAACAAGGAAGTGAAATTAGAGATAGCATCTCTTCTTATAACACAGCCTTCCAGTAATAGACATGCATTTGCTCTTTATTAATTTCACCAATAATGATTTGAACACCTTGGGGGTGCAGTAGAAAGACTAGGAATCTGTGCTAGGTTGTATTGATAACGTAAGGAGATGATATTAAACACATTACATAAATTTGCCTGTGTTGAATTATGTGTAGAAAGAATATTTGGTGGTCTTTTCAAGCATAAACCAGAAATTCTTTTGAGCCAAACACTTACAATTGCTTTCCTGATGTTTAAAAACTAACAGATACTAACAGAATCAGGAAGACAAATATGTTTTGCTTTTCTGAAGAAGCTTATGATAATATACAGTAGATGTATATGTGTATATATGTATATATGTATATGTAGCTGCTCAAAAGTGGCTTTTTGTTTCTCCAAGGGGAAAGACTGGCTTTGTAATTACAATTTTTTTCCTTATTTGTTTTACTTAAAACTGGTACAGTCTAAGTATTATAAGAAGTGCCTATGATTCTGTCAGTAAATTTAAGCATATTTTCACTACTTTTTGTCAGTGTAATTAATTAGTCCTTTTGTTTGTATTTTTAAGGTGAATTTTAAACTATTTTAAATCAGTAAGACACTT
>NW_017732131.1:314415-342625 GCF_001890085.2 Hipposideros armiger | reverse complement strand
GCGGCTGCTCAGCTCGGGCTGGACTCGAACTGCTGTTGCTCAGAGCTCAAACTCTTGAGCGAGCTCTTAACCAACTGAGCCACTCGGCCAGCCCACGAGAAAAATCTTCTTTTTCAGGAGGAACTGATATCTCTGGTTAACTATTTGTTCTTTTGTTATAGTTTATAAGTCACTTATTTCACTCAGCTTTAATTTCAGTAAAATAAGAAACTGTAAAAAATTCTTTATAGTTGTTGGAATGATAAAAGAAGTTCTGGTTCAGTGCTGGTATACCAGCCTTTAGAATCCTTGAATACTCTGATGTTTCAAGTTGAGGCCATATTTGGAAAAATCATGTCATAGTGATTATGTTCTTTTCAAGGCTCATTCTTTATTTGAAAAGAAGCCATCTGTTCATCATATCACCAGCAGCACTGGGTAGTTAGCTTAAAAAGAAACAAAACCCTTTAAAGATAAAATTTTAATGAAGTACACCAGGAATAAACAAAGCAAGTCCTTTCCCCCTTCTACCTTTACAAATCTTACTGGAAGAGTGTTTGGAAATTAAACTTTATGTTTGTTAAGATTCCTATTGGGAGTTTTAAGAAGTAATATTGTATATAATGAAACATGTGTAAATTATTGCAGTTGACACTTTCCCTTGCATCAGTAAGTTCTCTGACAGTAGCCAAAAGTCACTTGCAGAAAATAATTGAATATATATTCAAAATAATAGCAATCAGGCTGTGGATATTCTTTATCAAAGTCTTCCCAGGCAGTAATCATTTTTTTTAATTGCTGTAATTTTCTAAACTTATTTTACTAATACTGAATACAAAAAACAGTCAACAACAAAAAATATTTTTCTAAGCTGCTGTGATTTTTACACATTTGTTCTGTGAACATATATATCTTTAACAGGGTCACTTAGGTAATTGGGCTATTTAACAGATGTGCTCAGAGAAAACTATGATGCATTTTGACAAATTGATTTTTTTTTTTTAAAGATTTTATTGGGGATTGGGAGAGGGGAACAGAAAAGTTGCTGTGCTTTTGTTCTTCAGTCTAGTTGTGGAGAACACTGCTTCACTGGCCCATGTTGGTATTATGATCACTGTGCTATTCTCAGCTGAGGCAGTCAGTCGCAGGCCATTGGATGGCTACTCATGGTAGTTTATGGCAGCCCGATGGCAGCCCCACTGCAGCCTATGCAGTCGTGATTCATGGCAGCCCAGCTCCAGGTTGAGCTGTTGTTCACCATTTTAGCTGTAGAGGGTTCAGTGTCACTAGCTCATTGGGAACTGAACCAGCAGCCCTGCTGCTCAGAGCTCATGCTCCCAAGCCAACTCTCAACCAACTGAGCCATTCGGCTGGCTCCGGACAAATTAATTTTAAGGTATAGTTTCTAAAGCCCTATCCTGGCAGGAATTGTTTTGTACCAATTACATAGCCTGCCTGATGTACCAACATTGCACAGAGAATCACAACCAAGAATGTGGGAGGGTCATAGCAGTGGAACTTTATACATTTTTTATTTTGAGAGCTTAAAACCAAATTGTCTTGGAATGTAAAGATGTATTTCTGTAGCTTTCAGCACAGAGGAGTGTAAAGTAAAGTTGAGTCAGTTTTTGTTTATGAGTCAGGACACAGCATGTATAAGAAAGATAGCTGAAGTAATTTGGATAAAGGCATTGGAATACTATGGTGTATTTGTTTTTACATTGTGCATTTTAAAAACACAATAGGACCAGCCGAGTGTCTCAGTTGGCTTGGGAGCATGAGCTCTGAGCATCAGGGCCGCTGTTTCGGACCCCACATGGGCCAGTGATGCTGCACCTTCTACAGCTAAGATGGTAAACAACAGCTCCACCTGGAGCTGGGTTGTCGTAAGTGGCAGGTGACAGCTAGGCTGCAGTGGGTTTGCAGTGGGCTGCCATAAGCTACTGTGAGTGACCGGCAGCCAGCGTGAGTGGCTGTCCAATGGCCAGAAACTGACTGACTCAGCCGGGAAGAGCGCAATAATCATAATACCAACATGGGCCAGTGAAGGAACGTCCTCCACAACTAGACTGAAGAACCAAAAGACAGCAACTTGTCTGTTCCCCTTCCCTGATTCCCCAATGCTGTTCCCATCCCAATTCCCCAATAAAAATCTTTAAAAAAAAAAAAGTAAATATTCTAAATTAAGTCTCACTTCTGGGTCATACGGATTCTGTCATGGAAACTTTATTTTTAGAAGATCACTAAAGACAGGAACCATGAGACTTCAGGAAAAGAGAGAAAAGGAAATGTGTAATATATGGGCCTTGTTGCCTCTAATCATCAGTATAGGGGTTTCTTTCCTTAATGGTGGTAGAAAGGTCTCATTTCCATAACTACTCTTGATACTTTCTTTAGAGGCACTTTTTGTTAAATAATCTTCTCATGAGATATTGAACAGGGAGCTGGGAGTCTAAGGTGCTCAAGTCCTGGCTCTTCATTGAAATTAACTGTGTGACCTTGGGGAAGTCACTTAACCTCTCTGTGCTTTAGTCTCCCTATCTTGTAAAATGGGAGTAATACCTGCCTCACAGGGGATTAATTAGACATAATGTCTATAAAGCAACTAAAGTTCTTGAAGAAGGTGCTATATAAATACAAAATAATATCTACTAAAGTTGGCTTATTTGGGAAAAAAGAAACAAATATTATCTGCTATTATAACAATATTAATCATAAGACAAATAATAATTAACATCAAAGTAAAATAGTATATGTAAATTATTTTTTCGAGTTTATGAAGTCTTTTTGTATTTTCAGTTTCAAGGCTGGCCCAACCTGGGCCAGCTCTACAGGGGTACCAAAATCATGATTAAATTATCTTATTTGTTCAGAATTTTCTTTTCTATATTAATGATATCAGAATGGGGCTTTTGAGTAACATGGGGATTCATTAAGAAATTAAAATAGCACAAAGGAACAACTGTATTCATCTTTACTTTATAATTATTTAAATAAAAAGAGACATAACTAATTAAAATATGTATTTCCCAGATATTTTACTGCTTTTCAAAGGTCCTTCATATTTTGGGGCTTGTAAATTCTTCTGGTTGCAAGTAATAAAAGAGAGAATTTAAGATTTAGTATTGGCTTTAAAAAGCCATACTCTGTCCTGTTCTTTGTTTTTACTTTCTTGGATCATTAACACTAACAATAATGGCACCTAAAGATATCAATACCCTAATCCCCAGAATCCGTGAATGTTACTTTACTTGGCAAAAGGGACATTCCAGGTGTAATTCAGGATATGGACCTTGAGTTGTTGATATTATACTGAATAATTTAGGTGGATTTAATAAAATCAAATGACTCCTTAAAAGGATAATCCAGGATAATTTCTCTATCTCAAGATCTTTAATTTAATCACATCTGTAGAACTTCTTTGCTATATATATACTTTAAATATTATATTCACAGGTTTCAGGAATTAGGACCTGAATAGCTTTGGGGGCCATCATTCAGCCTACCACAAGACACAAAGTGAAAAAGAGTGATACAGAGACTGTATGACCCCAAAAAGAGCTAAGAGAGACCAGAGATTCAGAGCGAAGAGAGTGCCTTGCCTTGATTCCTTAAGGATTTCTAGTTCCTGATTCTAGTCCCTAGCAGATCTTGCTATTTCTTACCTTCTTGGGTTCTGTATAGCACTCTTGATTATTATTATAATAAATACTCATTGTACTTAATCTAGCTTGATACATGTTTTGCTTTTATTTTTCCCCAAGCAATTGAATTCTAGGATACTTCTTCTTCTATAAATGATGATTATATTGGCCAGTTACCACAGTTATGCCTTTTGAATAATTGGTTTTCTTTTCAAACCAATTTCCTCTTACTGTGTCCCAGGCTGCCCTGATTGGCAGGTCTGCCAGACTGTTAGGCAGGCCAAGAATACTCTGGCTCAGAAAAAGTGGATAACTTCCAGGTTAATTTCTGTTTCCTCTCTTAAGTTTCTTCCCATTCCACACCTCATGATTTAGTGAGGAGCTAAAGTAGACTGGAGTTCATATACTCTAAATTTCTGCCACTCATTTGCGGTATAGGTTGGGGCAAGATGCTTAGCCTCTGTGAACCTCAGTTTTCTCATCTATAAAGTGAAGATTAATAATATTAGCTTCTCAAGGTTGTTAAGAGGATTAAATGAGGTATATACATACATATTTAAGTACACTGTACTAACCCTGGGATATGTTACTCCTCTTTTTTGTTTTCATTGTTGTTGTTGTTGTTGTTGTTCTTCTTCTTCTTCTTATTACCTATAGTATTTAGTTGTCAGGAATAAAGTCAATCATCTTGCAACATCTGAAAAGACCCAATAAGAAGTGTTCACTTTAATTACACGTGGTTGTATTTCTTAGACAGTTCAGCCTACAATAATAGAAAGAGAAAGGAAAAGCACACACTATATTCTTCACATTACAGATTAAAAAACTAAGGTTGAGATGGGCTAAGTGTAACCTGATAGAAATGATAAATCCAGGCTTAAAATTCAGGATTTCTGACCAGTATTTTTCATCAATCCATAATATTCTGTGTGTGAGGTGGTCCAAAAATAAGGTTCAGAACACGTTATTTTCTCTATGGCTGAATTGCCTCCTTTGGACCTGGCTATAGTATTTTGCATTTGCTGCAGCATGAGCCTTTTCATATCTTCCCACACATCTTTGATTTTATGGTTTTCAAGCATGCCTTCTGCACATTGAGTCCAAGAGTTGAAAATAGCCATTCTTAACCAACAAACATTCAAGTTCTCCTGTGCAACAGCGTTTCAAGTTCTCCCATATGTTAAAGACATCATTTTGTTGACTGCTTCTCTCCCAACTTCCTTCACCTTTTCATTCCTTAGGCTATAAATGAAGGGGTTAAGAAGAGGAGTCACTATTGTGGTGAGAACAGCTGTCACTTTGTCAAAATCCAGTGAAGAGCTCTGGCTGGGCCTCACATACATGAAGATGTTGCTCCCGTAGGCAATAGAGCTGACAGTGATGTGCGAAACACATGTGGAAAAGGCCTTCTGACGACCTTGGGCCAAGGGGAAGCGCAGGATGGTAGAAATGATATAGGTGTAGGACATGGTGGTGAGCCCCAGAGAGGTCAGGAGGACAAGGGAAGATAAGAGGAAGTTTATCATCTCAATGAAATGGGTATCAATACATGCCACCTGTAGCAGAGGGGCAATGTCACAGAAGAAGTGACTAATTTCTTTATAACAGAAAGGCAATCTGGAAACCACAATAGTTGGGCACAGCACTGACAGAAAGGCCCCCACCCAGCAGCCCAGAACCAGCAGGAAGCAGACCCTGTTGTTCATGATAAGGGTGTAGCGCAGGGGGTTGCAGATGGCCACATAGCGGTCAAAGGACATTACTGCCAGGAGGATAAACTCTGCTGTCCCCAGGAAAAAGAAGAAGTATGTTTGGGTGATGCAGCCAGCAAAAGATATGGTTTTCCTCTCCCCTAGGAGACAGGCTAAGAGCTTTGGGGTCACTGAGGTACTGTATAAAATATCCAAAAATGACAAAGTACTGAGGAAGAAATACATTGGGGTTTGGAGGCGACTATCAGCCCATATTAGGGAAATGATGACAATGTTTCCCATTAGAGTAAGTGTGTAAGTAGACAAGAGGACTATGAACAGGAAAATCTGAAGATTCTGGAGAACAGGGAAGGCAGTCAGGGTAAATTCAGTCACTGTGGTCTGATTTTGCATCTCCATAGCATGCAAAGCTTACTGTGCAACATGTCTCTGAAAAAAAAAATTTAAATTAGAGAGAGGAAAATCAGCTTAAATAAGTTTTCAACTCTCAATATCAGTGATAAGATGAAGGAAAAAAACCCCAACAACTTTGAATTTAGAGTTGAGTCATTTGTTTTCATTCTACCTCTGACCCTAATAAATGTGGGACCTTGGATACATTACATGACTGCTTCTAAACGCAATATTCTCATATGTACAGTTTTTGGTTGAATGAAATTATCTCCATAGTCCCATAAAACTCTAGTCTATATGATTTTGTTTTCTTTTACCCAACACTCCTTCCATTCTCGCTGTCACTCTTCCTGATCTACTATTTTCCCGGTTCAGTTCTGTGCCTAAGAAGAGAGCCGCACTTAACTGAGAATCTTGTCAATTTGGAACACGAAGAAAGGGAATGTTAATAAAAATTGAGTTACTTTTCTCAGTTATTTCAATTTTTCAGGTATTCATCTAAATCAAAGAGCAGAAACTATGAATACTGGCCAAAACAGTCAAATGAAAGGGAACTTGTATTTGTCTTTACTCACTTTTGTTATTGGCATTGTGTTGTGTATCAATATAATATCTAGTTGGACCCAAGTTATTTTGATGCAGTAATATTGATCTCTCTATAAGGCTACATAGTTTTTCTTTATTTTTACTTCTTATAATGATATAAATTTTTTATCTCCACACTTTAACAGAGCAAGTAGGTCAATGATATATGGTTCATAATTTGCATAGCCTATTTTATATATTTGAAAAGCCTCTTTTGGGAAAATGATCAATGTGTTTCTTCCTTGTTCCTTGTAATGCTACATCTATGGCAGCATCCAGAAGAATAAGCAGCCCCCTCGCTCTACTTCCCCAACTGAGTCTTATAGATTCTCTCAAATAGGTCTCTTATAGCTTATGTTCTTTTCAACCATTTGAAGATCAGGTTATTAAGAGTAGTGAAAAAAAGTGGATGCAGATAGATTGTGCTTGAAACTCTCAGCTTAATCTTTGAACATTTCTCAACTTTGCTGAACATCTATTGCACGTCTATATAATTCAGTTGAAGCATAGTTTTTGGTGTATAATTTTGTGGCTAATCCCTTAGCTTTAAGTTAAAGTAACCAATTTACGAACCCTGGGCTAGTTTCTTTCTAGGCTTGGACCTCTTTTGAAAAAAGTCATTTTCCTCAGGCTCTCTCTCTGGGAAAAGGACCTCCTAGATACTTAGTCTGAAAGATTTTTTTTTTCTGAACAGATTTCCACCTGAAAAGTTGGCTGTTACTTTCTGGTTCCTGTGTTGCCTCATTATTTCTACAATATTTAGCATTCATTTATCCCACAAGTCAAATTATCCATATATATATATATATATATTTAAATTGGGGAATTGGGGGAGGGGAACAGTGTTGGGGAATTGGTGAGGGGGGACCAGACAAGTTGTTGTTCTTCAATCTTAGTTGTGGAGGGCGCCAATTGCCATGTGGCTGCCCGTTGGCAGCTCGTGGCCTCTAAGATCAAGGTGCTGTGTTACAATGTTAGTTGCAGGTGGGCGTAGCCACCATTCCATGTGGGAGTTAAACCAGCAGCCTTGTTGTTAAGAGCACACGCTCTATCCACTGAGCCATCCGGTGGCAGCTCAGCTCAAGGTGCCGTGTTCAGTCTTAGTTGCAGGAGGGCATGGCCCACCATCGAATGGGCAGTCTTGTTGTTAGGAGCACATGCTCTCACCAGCTGAGCCATCCTGCCACCTGTTGGCAGCTCAGTGGCAGCTCAGCTTGGGTGCAGCATCACTTGCCCATGTGGCAATAGAACCGGTGGCCCTGTTGCTCAGAACTCGTGCTTTTAAGCTTACTCTTAACCAACTGAGTCACTCGGCTGGCCCAAGTTATCCATATATATATATATATATATATATATATATATATATATATATATATATTTTTTTTTTTTTTAGCTGAGCCATCCTGCCACCTGTTGGCAGCTCAGCAGCAGTTCAGCTCAGGCCAGGAATTGAACTGGCAACCCTGTTGCTCAGAGCTTGCACTCTTGAGTGAGCTCTTAACCAACTGAGCCACTCGGCTGGCTCTTATCCATATTTTTTAATAAGAAAGGATTTGTAGTTACCTTCTCTGTTCCAGATAAGGAAATGATGATTTCTTGAAATTATTTGACATTTCTAGGTTGTTGTAAATGCCTTTGGAAATGAATATGATATCCACCCATCTAAGAATAATTTTCAAATGTGATTGGAGCTAAATAACTTCACTTGCTGTTGAATTTGTGGTAGAACTCTTTTTACTGTCTTTAATCCTGGACATCAGTTTCAACATCTATAAAAGTATTGATCATCTATATATTGCTTTATTTTAGATATATTTGTTTTGTTTTCCATGAAGGCAGGCAACCTATCTATTTAACCCCCATTCTTTGAGCACAAAAGGTGCTCATTTATTTACTAAATACATAAATCAGAATTTAGGTAGCTCCTTCTTTAAGGTTTAGAGATGGCAATGATCACAAGCAGGAGAAAGTCTAGGATGAAAGGTAACAATTTACAATAACAAGGTGCATTATTCCATTTCTTCTAGTAATCTTCCAAATTATTACAAGGTAGTTTATCTAATCTTTTTTTAAGTTATGAAAATACTCCAAAGAGTCTCATCTATGGGGTTTTGGTACCAAAAGGAACTCTTTCCACCATAAATATTCTAATTTTCATTTTTTCCCAAGCTGCTTTTGCACCAAAATAATAAACTCCCAAACTGATTACTATTGCACAAAAAGGCATAACCATGTCTTGGTGGACAAGTATTAATGTTACTGAGGTCTAATATAAAAATGGAACACATCACACACTGTGTAGACAAGTAGAAACACTAGGATTTCCTTCTATTTACCCCTCCCACCTTCATCACTGATGGCATTGGAGATTAATAGGTACCTAAGGCAGGATAATGTGTATTATCATGCAGCTGCTAACCATCTATTTCACAGTTTCTTCCATTTATCTAATTGTTTCACAACATTCTCCATTTCCCCTCTTGTCTATATAGTCCTTGATGGCCCTGGGAGGAACATGATTCCACCCTCCTGGAATTATAAAAGTTAGTTAATGTGGGATCTTCAAAAGCATTATGTCATAACATCAAAAATGTGGAATGTTTGAATATGAATAGAGTTGCTGTTTTCCGTGGTTATCATAATGGTTATATATAACTATGGAAAAAAATGGCATTGAGAGCTTTCTCTTCTGTTGTATTTGGATCAAATATACTTCTCTGGGGACAAAAGATGTGGTATTGCTTTCGTTTGTGAGGTGTCAACTTCATGATGGTGAAAAAATAACCTGGCTTTTCCTAGATGATCTTTGTTCTTCCAGGAGCCCATCATGTCTAGAAGGAAAGGCTCTGGACCATGCAATCTTGTGTATAACAATTTAATTGTAACCTTACCAAATTAAGGCTTTCATTTTGGGGGGCAGGGGGGGGTATTTTCTTCAATATCATTTATGTGGATGCTTAAAAAATTTCATAAAATTGCACTTTTCATGATTCCAGATTTAGTCAGGAAAATGTGAAATAATGGAAAAAGTATAGCAAGTTTTAGAATAAAAGGAACTGTGTTATATTTCTTGTTTGGCTACTTGCAGCTTCGTGATCTTTAATTAGACCCTTAAGCACATCCTGAGTCTTATCTTCATTATTTCTGAAATGAGGATAGTCCTAATGCCCAAATTAGGTCCTAAGACAAGGTCTACCACTGTGATGTATATACCTGTTTGGTGTTCAATAAATGTTTGTTAAGAACATAGGGCTGGGGAAGGATGAACCAAAAAATACTAAGATGTGGTGGTGGGGGGGCAGGGGTTAATGATAATTTGAGATCTGTGCAGCTATAAGTAAAATGTGAAAAAGTTTAATTGTAACTGAAGTACATTAAAAACACATATTTGATATCTACCAGAACTAAAAAAATGTTTTTGGCAGACCAGTAATTACATTTTAATTTATAAAATATACATTTAAACAAATTCAGTAAGACTTTGTTTAACATATAAATATGGATAATTACATAATAGTTACATTATAAAGTACTTAATAAAGTATATTATTACATAATAAAGTTTACATATTACATAATAAAGTATACTTACATCATACTGATTGTAGAACAGTTGGTATTTTCTTCATTCAAATATGTTAAGAAACTTGATCTTGGGGTATTTTTTCCTACTTCATTCCATCCATTATTTTTGAAATTATTTTATTGCTTCAATTTTGAATTCCACATAAGTCTCTCTCAGTCTTAGTCTGAGATTCTTCTCTGTATGATACTTAATCCCTTTTTCAAAACCACACCAAAGCGTTATTAACTTTTTGCTTAAGTGCTTGCTCTGTCCTTCTGCCTTTGAATGAAAAACTGCCCTTTTATAACATTTGATTAATTTTCCCAGTTTTTTTCTTATTCCCACAGAAAAAGTCTAAGCCTTGACTTACACTAAATAAATCTGAGTGTTATATTATCATTTAATCTTTCATTTTACACATCCAGTGTATCTCAATCTCAGTATATTCCTCTGAGTTTCAAGTAATATATATTCAGGATCACATTTTTGCCAATGGGGCAGAATGATTAGGTTTGGTGACAAATCTAGAAGTCAGACAAAACTGAGTTAAGAGCAGGTCTCCTGACCTGTGCTTTAGATTGCTGGCAAAAATATCAGAAAGCTACCCACCTCTTAGATTGATTTTTCGGTTGTAGCACTGTAATTTCCTGTCTATTCAGTGAATTTCTATATTTCTTCTGTCGATCCATCCAGAAACTTGGAATCACTCAAAACTATAGAATGTCATATTAGAGGAAAATTTAAAGAGCATATAAGCCAACCTGGTCCAAAAATATTCTGCAATGTCTCCATTAAGTTATTGTCCAGTGATGTTAGTCTCACTATTTCTTGAGGCATCTCATTCTACTTTAATGGCCTTAATTGTTAGAAAAATTCATATTTGTATTCACTGAAATATCTCTCCAAAATTTCATCATTTTGTTTAGTCACTCCTGTTCATTACTCAGGCATATTGCAACTTGATCTTAGCTGTATCCACTTTATTTACTTTCTCCAGAAAACAATACTACCTTGCCTATGTTAAAGTAATTATAATTGGATGACATTTTATATTTAGTAGTTTTCTATTTACCTGTAGAGATTTGGTTTAGGATTGCTCTTGGGACTATGGCATAAAAAAGGTTAATCATTATCACTGCAATCAGAGAATGTTAGAACTGAAGTAACTAATCACAGGTACAAAGTTAAGGTCTCTTGGGGGGCTCTTGGGTGCTCATTTTATGTAAAGAAAAACTTAGAGAACCATTTTAAAACCTTAGGGAACTAAAAACTTGAAAAACAACAAATATTTTATGAAATGTTCATAATGTATTGAAATACACTTTAAGTTAATTTTCAAACTGAGTTTATATAGATATATGTCTATGTAAATATTTAAAAATCCATTTTATTGAAATATGATTTATACACAAAAGACAAATTTAAGAGTATAATTTGTTGAGTTTTGACAAATGTATACAGTCATATAGCCACCACCACCACTACAGTTTAAAATATTTCCATTGTCTTAAAAAGTTTCCTTGTACCTTTATGCATTAAATGTTCTCCTATCTCCCCCACCTAAGCCTGTGACAACTGTTAATGTGTTTTCTGTCAGCATAATTTTGAATTTTTTAGAATTTTATGTAAATTCAATCCTACAGCATGTAGTCTTATATGCATGGATTCTATCACTTAATCTGATGGTTTGAAATTAATCCAATGTTTCAGGTACCAGTAGTTTCTTCCTTTGTAATACTATTATCTAATATATCTACATATATTCTACATACATATATAATGCATATATATATATATATATGTATATATATTTTAAATTTGTTCATCAGATAATGGACACTTGAGTTTTCTTTTTCTTTTTTTTTTTTTTTTAAAGATTTTTATTGGGGGAATTGGGGGATGGGAACAGACAAGTTGCTGTCCTTTTGTTCTTCAGTCTAGTTGTGGAGGACGTTGCTTCACAGGCCCAAATTGGCACCATCATTGCGCTCTTCCAGGATGAGGCAGATCAGTTGCCGGCTTCTGGACAGTCGCTCAAGGCAGCTGCTGGCTGCTCATGCTGGCTGCTGGCTACACACGGTAGCCCAAGGCAACCCACTGCAGCAGGGGCTGCAGCCTATGCCGTTGCCTGTGACTCATGGTAGCTGAGCCCCAGGTTGAGCTGTTGTTCAGCATCTTAGCTATAGAGGGCAGTGTCACTGGCCCTCATATGTGGGATCCGAGCCGGGGCCCTCTGGCATCCCAAGCCAGTTATTAACCGATGCACCACTCGGACAGCCCTCAAAGTGTTTTTTAAAGTTGTTCCACTTTCATTTATACTAGCAACGTATGAAAGTCTTGTAGCTTCACATCTTTGTCATCACTTGGTGCTGTCTGTCTTTTTAATTTTAGTATTTCTAGTGTATATATACACTTCTTTCAAAATCAGACAGAGTCTAGTAGATCAAAACATCAGGACATGGAGGAATTGTGTAAATCAATAAATAAACTTGTTTATATAACTTTACATCATACATAAAGTCTATTCTTTGTATAAGAAATTTGCTTTTTTGTTTGTTCATGGAATATTCTAAATTAATCATGTACTTGGCCACAAAGAAAACCTTAATAAATTCAAAAATTAATTTTTTTCAAGCTATAATCTCATTAATAATTTATTTTTTAAATAAGGGAAAAAATTTTGAAAAATTATGACAAAATACATAGTTGCTTGGTAATTAAGAGACTCCCAAATAATTGATGATTCAATTGTGAAATCAAAGCTAATGTTAAAAACTATCTAATAAAAATAAGATGGAGAAAAATGTCATATGAAAATGTGTGAGACATAGCCAAGAGTGAACCTTAATGTAAACTGTGAACTTTGGATGATATGTCAAAATAGGTTTATCAATTGTAACAAATGTACCACTCTGGTCAGGGACATTGATAGTAGGGAAGGCTGTGCATGCTTGGGGACAGGGGGTGTAAGGGAAATCTCTGTACCATCTGTACCTTCAATTTTGCTATAAAACTAAAACTGCTTTTTAAAAATCTATTTTTAAAAGTGTAAAAGAAATGTAGAAAAAAATGTATGAGACATATCAAACTAAATGAACAGAGAAAAATATATAGGTTTAAATACTGGAATATTAAATAAGAATTTTAAATTATCTTAAGAAATTCAGGGTAGAAGAGCCAAAAAAAAAAATTGATTTCCTGGTAAAGATGGCAGAGTTGGTAAATGCTGTAGTTGCCTCCTCTCATGACTACATCAAAATTACAACTAAACTATAAGACAACCATCATTGAGAATCACCTAAAATCTAGCTGAACTGAATTCCTACAACTAAGGACAAACAGAAGAAGCCAACTTGAGACTGGTAGGAGGGGCAGCGACGAAAAATGGGCTGGTCCCACACCCATGGGTGACCGTTAAATATCAGAAGGGGTATCTTGATTGCAGAGGTCCTCTCAGAGGAATGAGGGGTCCCAACCCCAAACTAGGCCCTCTAGCCCATGGTTCCAGTGCAGGGGAAAGAAGTTCCCAGAACTTCTGGCTGTGAAAACCAGGAAAGATTTTGGTTGAGGGAGATGAATTGTGGCTGGGGTGCCAGAAAATCCTTTTAAAGGGCCCACACAGAGACTTACTTGCTGATGGACTCACTCTGAGCTCCAGTGCTGGGGCAGCAACTTGAAATGTGCCAGGGAAATATGGGGAAAAACTCAGTTGTCTGGCTTCAGGGCAAGGGCTGATGCAGCTTTCTCTCAGAAGTTCTGACAGAATCTATTGTTTCTTTATTGAGCAAACTCTCCTGCCCCACCCCCCACCCCCAGGCATGCAGACTCAGGGGACCACCATATCTGAGTCTTTATCAACCTGGGTAACACTATTCCTCTGCCCCACCCTGGTGATTCCCTGAGACTCCACCATGCCCAACTTTAGGGCACACCCAAGCCACTACCAGTGGCTTTCCCATACAAATGGCCTGTCTTGGCTCATGCTGTGGACTTTACTAAAATCTCTCAAAGGTTCACAAAACTGAAAAAAGCAACATTTGGCTTTGGGATGTTCCATACCTCTTGCTGAGCAGCACCAAGTCTGGTACTAGCAGCAGTTGGCCTTGGTTTGCTGCTTGGCCTCTTGAGGCATCAGAGCCCTGCTAAAGTGAATCCTGCTTTGTAGCATCAGCTCCTGCACAATAGCTCCTCCACTGTAGTCATGGCCAGTCCTCACAACCAATCAGCTCAAGGGTCAATCCCTCTCTTTGATTGCAAATAGCAACCAAGGCTCAACTACAACAGGGCACACACAACCCACACAAGAAACTCATCTGGAGCACCCAGCTCTGGTGACCAGAAAGACTGTACCACTGGGTCCTACAGAACACCTACTACATAAGGCCACTCTACTAAGACCGGGAGGCATAGCAACCCTATTTAATACATAGAATCAAACACAGGGGGGCAGCCAAAATGGGGAGACAAAAAAAATCCTGCCCCAAATAAAAGAACAGAACAAAGTTCCAGAAAAAGAACTAAACAAAATGGAGACAAACAATCTATCAGATGCAGAGTTCAAAACTCTGGTTATAAGGATGCTCAGTGATCTCAGTGAGAACTTAAACAAAGGGATAAGAAACATAAAAATAGAGATGGAAAACATGGAAAAGAACCAGTCAGAAATGAAGACTACAATAACTGAAATGAAGAATACATTAGAGAATCAATAGTAATTAGATGAAGTAGAGGATTGAACCAGTGATTTAGAAGATAAGATAGCAGAAAAAGTGCAATCAGGACAGCAAAAAGAAAAAAAAAATGTTAATGAGGATAGTTTAAAGGGCCTCTGGGATAACCTGAAAAGTACCAACATTCACATCATAAGAGTACCAGAAGAAGAGAGAAATCAAGGGATTGAAAATCTATTTGAAGAAATAATGATGGAAAACTTCCCTAACCTGGCAAAGGAAATAGAAATACAAGCCCAGGAAGCACAGAGAGTCCCAAACAAGATGAACCCAAAGAGGCCCACACCAAGACACATCATAATTAAAATGCCAAAGTTAAAAGACAAAAAAAGAATCTTAAAAGCAGTGAGAGAAAAGCAGTTAGTTACCTACAAGGGAGCTCCCATAAGACTGTCGGTTGGTTTGTCAACAGAAATTTGCAGGCTGGAAGGGATTGGCATAAAATATTCAATGTGATGAAAGGCAAGAATTTACAACCAAGATTACTCTATCCAGCAAAGCTATCTTTTAGAATCTAAAGACAGGTAAAGAGCTTCCCAGACAAGAAAAAGCTAAAGAAGTTCATGACCACCAAACCAGTATTACAAGGAATCTTAGAGGGACTTCTTTAGGACAATAAATAAATAAATAAATAAATAAATAAATAAATAAATATCAAAAATATTAATAATAAAATGACAATAGCTACATATCTATCAACAACTACTTTCACTGTAAATGGATCAAATGCCAGAATCAAAAGACATAGGAGGGTTGAATGGATAAGAAAACAAGACCTTTAAATATGCTGCCTACAAGAGACTCACTTCAGTTTGAAGGACACACACAGACTCAAAGGGATGGAAACAGTTATTTCATGAAAATAAAAACAAACAGAGAAGCTGAGGTAGCAATACTTATACCAGGCAAAGTAGACTTTAAAACAAAGGCTATAACAAGAGACAAAGAAGGACCCAGTAATTCCACATTTGGGTATTTACCTGAAAAAAAACAAAATGAGACTTTGGCGGGACATGTACATCCATATGTTCATTGCAGTACTGTTTACAATGGCCAAGATGTGGCGGCAGCCTTTGTGTCTGTTGATGGATGAATGGATAAAGAGGAGGTGATTTTATATATATAATATATATAAAATATATAAAAATATATAAATATATATAAATACATATATGGTGTAATATTGCTCAGCCATGGAAGGGAATGGCTTGTTGCCATCTGCAGTGGCATGGATGGACCTGGAAGGTATTGTGCTGAGTTGAGTGTCAGACTGAGAAAGACAGATGCAATATGATTTCTCTAATATGTGGAATCTAAAGAACATAAACAAACAAACAAATCAGAATCAAACTTACAGATACAGAGAACATTTTGATTGTTGGCAGAAGGGATGAAACAGGAGAAGAGATTAACAAGTACAAATTGGTAGTTAGGAAATAATCATAAGGATGTAAAGTATAGCCTAAGGAATATAGCCAATGATATTGTAATAACTTTGTATGGTGTCAGACAGTTACTAGATTCACTGGAGTGATGGATGGGAGGGGTTGGGGGGCAGGGTGAAAAGGTGAAGGGATTGAAAAGTACAAATTTGTAGTTATAAAATAGTCATAGGGATTTAAAGTAAAGCATAAGGAATACAGTCAATAATATGGTAATAAATATGTATAGTGCCAGATGGGTACTAGACTAGATAGGGGAATCACTTCTTAAATTATATAAATGTCTAACCACTATGTTGTACACCTAAAATTAACCCTTTGTTGGGCGCAACTGATCTCACAGATTCATTGCACATAAATTCTCAAATATCTAACAGTTAAGTATCGACTCATCACTTCCGTATCTTCCCCCTCTACCGTAACCTATCACCAGTCATGTTTGTGACTTAGTGCAGTAAAGACGTATTTCTTAGTGGCATCTTTGTGTGCAATGAATCTGTGAGATCGGTTGCACCTGACAGAGGGTTAATATAAAATAATATTGAATATCAACTGTAACTGAAAATTTTAAAAAGGAGGGAAAAGGTGAAAGAAATGAGGTTCAAATTTCCAGGTATAAAACAAATAAATCATGGGGATGTAATGTACAGCAAAGGAAATACAGTCCATAATATTGTGATACCGTGGTACTATGTCAGATGGTTGCTGAACTTATGTAGGAAGCATTATCATCTCTAAGCCCACAACACTGTTCAGCGGTAGACTTATCATGGTGATCACTTCTTTAGGTATATATATGTTGAATAACTACGGTATACATCTGAAACTAATATGATATTGTATGCTAGCTATAGTTTAATAAAAAAAACTTTAAAAATTTGTTTGAAAAGCCAAAAAAATTAATAGGAAAATGGAAATAATGACATAAAAACATAAAGTAGTGAAATATATTTAAAATATTATTTTCAAGTTGATAAATACATAAAGAGGTCTTGAAAAGACTATCATTACTGATAATCTAGTAAACCAGGTTAAGAAGAAAAAGAGAAATAATAAGTAATTTTATGGGGGAAAAATCAATCCTTATCTTTTAGTAACACAAACCAATACTGAAAGATTAAATTGTCCAAGATTTTTTCAGAATAATTCAGGGTGATCATTGAAGCTGGATGAAGAATGTGCGGGGATCCTTCTGCTATTCTACACTTCCTCAAAATTGCACATTTCCCTCTTGAAGCTACAATTTGACTTTTTTTTCTCCTTGTTGTTATTTATTTAAAGTTGTTTCCAGTTTAAAAAAAAACACAGAAAACTATCTTTTTTTCTAATTTTACTTCTCCCATCATTCTACTGAAAATGCTATGGTCAAAATCACCAGTGACATCCTAACTGTAAAATTGTGTGACATATGTTTAGCTTTCAACTAATTTGATTTCTCTGCAGCATTAGATATTATTGTCCAATCTCTTTGCAAAACCGTAGGCTCTTTTTAATTCCTAAGCAACATTTGTATTTCTCTATCATCTTTCTGACTTGTCTTTTTTTTTGCTCTTTGTCATAAAAACTGTTCTCCAGAATTTTCTTCTCTACCTCTTGTGAAGTTCCATGTGATATTTCTAAATGGTGGCATGCACACCTATGTTTCAACTGCCATCCTTAGGCTTATAACCCCTAATCTGTTATCAAGTTCCTGAACTAAATTCTGTCTATTGTATGTCCCGTAGACACTACATAACCCAAACTGGTATGAGCTAAACCCTTCCTCACCAGGCTTGTGCTTCCTCCTATATTTTACATCTTATTTAATGGCATCATTGACTACTGTTGTCCCTAACTAGAAACCTGATTTCTTTTTTTACTTGTATCTCAATAATCCCTCACATCCTATCAGTTTCTCTAATCTGGTACATCTTTATATCTTTACTGTAGTTATCTATTAAAATTTAAGAGATTAAATTTTCAGCCCATGAAACCTATTGCTGAGGATCAACTGCATAAAAATAAAAGCATCGATATGTAAGAATGTAATAATATAAATTGTCATGGTGTGCTGCCTATTACCCTCTTGTTCTTTCCACTCACTAGTCCTCAAGGGTCGAGGGTCAAACCAATAGGCAACTCAATGGCAGCTGGCAGCCCTACAGCAAGCTGGCCCTGTTACAGGAGTGGTGAAGGGCAGGCGCTCATTCACATAGCTACCAGAAATGTTAACTGCTGAGGCTTGCAGTTCCTGAGACATATAGGAATTGCCCTTGAGACAGAAGAAAGATACAAACCCAGGGACAGCCTACGTTCCATGACAAACTGAACTCTCCTGCTCCATTCAGGATAACTCCCAGATTCAGAGCTCCTGGTGGTGTTGGCTAACATTTCTTCTGTTGTAACTACACCTCAGTTCAACTTCTGCTCAAGCCTGCTTCCCTGAAGCACTTGACAGATGTGGTTCCTGGGTGTACTCTCCAATAAACTCCCCACATACAAATCTCTGCCTCATCCTCTCCATCCCAGGGAATACACATTAACACGTGATGTATGGTAATTGCTTATATATCATTTATTATGTGCCAGAAACTCTGTTAAGAGCTTTACATCTCTAAATTCATTTAATTTACAGAATCCTAATGTAGTAGGAAGCATTATTATCTCTAGGCTCACAACACTGCTCAGAGGTAGAACCAGGCTTTAACACCAGGATCCTGAACCAATTTCTTTAATCACAAAGTCTCCCTTGTAAGATTAAATATATTAAATATTGTTTTAAAAATTAAAAAAGATAAATAAAATATAACAAGATGTGTACAAAAGTTTGAAAGTTTGAAAGACAGCATAGCATGCTTGAGGCAATGAAAGAAATTCAGTAATCCAGGGTTATGCAGTGAGATCATATGTAGAGAGGCCTTTGGAGATGGCCTTAGTTCAGGAAAAGGCTTTTTTAAAATTTCACTACAAGTTCTCCGACTCTGAGCTCAGTGAAAGGAATCCAAAAATGTTTTCTCTGCTGAGTTACAATGGCAATTCTGAAAAATAGTTGTCTGTGCCTTATAAATTATATTGGACTGCAGTGGTTTGGTGTATCAGGCCAGTTCTTTTGGTTTGAAGACACTGGCCTATTTCCTAGATGCCTGCCTAATTAAACTGGTTTAGTCTTTCTAAATGAGGACCCAGGTTCCTCCAAAACACTCTAAATTTTAAACGTTTATTCCATTTTGTGGTGCTATTAGCTGACTACTTATATCAATGATTTTGAACTCCTTCTGTTCTCACTGACCCTTCCTAATATCAAATAATCCTGGATCATATAATTTTAACTCTAAAATTAGACCTCTTTAGACACACATGTTTTTTTCAAGGCCTCTAGTTATTCATATATCTGATAGCTCTCTCCACATGTGATATCATATCTCCCTTTTATCTGATAGCTCTCTCTGTATCTCTGGTCCCCTTGGTCCACTGCACTAGGCTTCAGGGTCAAGGGTCAAACCAGCAGATGATTCCATGGCAGTTGGCAGCCCTGACAGCAGGCTGGCTCAGATATAGAAGTGGAAAAGAGTGGGATTTATCTTCTCTGTTCCATAGGCTACTTCAGCTTCTGCTAATGCCGATGCTTCAGCAACCATTAAAAGTCCAGATTGTTTTCTTCTTCCCTGGGACTAATCAAGTCAGAGAAGAGACCTGTGAGATATTGGTGGTGGTCTCAGCTTGAAATGTCCATTCATAATGGTAGAGAAATCAATCAGAAATATCCAGGCCACTAACATGCTGTTTTCCTCCTGGGCCTTAATCTTATTGGTATTAGGAATTATCATGGATGACTGGGTTGAACTGAATTCTGAAACAAAAAAAAATAGAAAAAGCCACAGTCCGTGGACATACACAACCATTTGGCCAGAAGGTAAGAACTATACCATGGAAAGATGTGTGGGGAGGGAAGGTTCATCTTTCCTTAACTTCTATTCACCTCCCCAGCTTACCCATTATTCTCTGGTGCAACTTCCTCGGGTTTCAGTGTGCCCATTTCCATAATCAACGTAGTCAAGGCAGACTGCAAAATCTCACCATTTGTATGTATTTGAGAAAAGTTTAGAAGTTCATAGACTTAATTGCTGGGCAGTTGAGAAGTTTTGGCAGTAGCGGCAGGGTGGCCAGCACATCTAGAACATGAGGGTGTAAAAAAGAAAGGTAGCTGGCGACAAGGGAAGTAGGTTATATTGCCACTGGAGGTGGATGGAATAAAATGGAGTGTTTCATAAGAAATGAGCTCTGAGAAAAGGATAGAAGAGAAAGAAGCTTACAGAGATACCAAGATAGAGAATAATTACTTTTGGTTCTCTCTCCCATCACCTTATGGTTCCCTGCCTCTTTATTCTACCCCCCTTCTCTTTATTATTTAACCAAACATTTTACCCTATTCCCATTTTTACTTAGAGATTTGTAGCCCCCAGGTGGAAATGAGTCTAGAAGAAATATCCGTCCTCTCATTACAGCTTCTGTTTTCCAATAGATGAACTGAAAGTGGTTAGGATCATTATGATTTTGGTCCTCAACCTTTCCTTCTTCCATAACTTGTTCCTGGGCTTAGAATTCACCTATATGATTCCTCAAACAAAATACATCCTCTTCATTGATGTCTTCATCAGTTTCTTCACAGGTAACTTCCTGGATTGCCTAACACAGGCTTGGAGGTATACTTGGTTTGTGGGTTCAGTCTATAGCTTGTGACTAACATGGTTTTCCCAGTTCTTTGGTGCAGATATGCAGCTTCTGAATTGAATCTACCACTGAAGTGGGATAGGTTCTTGGACAAGGTGCAGGGTGGAGGCTTAGAAGAAGTCAGATGCATCTGGGGCTAAGATGAGTACAAGAGCCACAGTTCCTCAAAAGGGGCTTTTTTTCCCCCTTTTGTTTGGACATCAGGTATCCTTCTGCTCTGTGCACTCCTAATGTATCATCTAAAGCTAAGGCAAGATCAATTCATGTACTACTCTAGTTATAAGATCACCTGGATCATTCCCATGGCCTACTTGAATGTTTCCTTCTTTTTTACCTCCGGTGAGTGTCTTCAGGGCCCTTGATGGGTGATAAGAACCAGTCTACCCATGATAGAAGGGAGAGTGAAAGGGGAAAGGCGAATGGGGAAAAAGGTGCTAACTCTTGCATTTTAAAGGGCTAAAAAGTTCAAGTGGACTCATTTTCTGATGACAATTCCCATTAAAGATAGAGTTGGAAATTAGGGCTGTACAACATGTTCAATATGTTTGCTTCAAAGTGTAGCTCCTTATTTCTGCCTTTTCTACTGTCTCTCACACCCTCCCCATTTCAGGGCAGAGATAACCACCCAAGTCAAGACTAAGGAGAGTGGCTGATAGGGGAGGTTCACTTATGTGGTGAAAGGCAGTAACCCTGGGTGTACAATGTAGCGCCAAGGCAGTTTTAGGTCAGAGGGAAGCAATATCTATCTAATGCTAATTGTTCACCCACCAACATTGGAGACCCTCCTTTTCTAAAAAGTCTTTAAAATTTAACCTAGAATTGCACTTTCTAACTCAGAAGCACGTCTTCTTTCAAAAAGAATCCTCAATTTTGTTAAGTTGAGCAGTAAGCTTTTTTGCATACACTTTTAGTCTCTTCCACTAAAGCATCTCCCTCCCAAATGGCCTGGGGCAATTCAAAGGGACCTACTGGGCTTTGGGTCAGCGTTTCTCTGTCAACATGGAGGGAAATGTTTCTGTGACTCTCCACTGTTCCTTTATCACCCTCCCCTGGCTTCTCTTTTCCCCAGGAGCTCTTTCTTTCCTACAGTACAAGAAGTCCAGGAATAGTTGTGCCTGTATGAACATCACCCATGATCCTTCCAGAGGAAGTCAGGATATACAAGAATCTGGGAGTACTGTTCAAGTTCTTTCATTACCAGCACGCACTGCAATGCCTCGTAGTATTGTCCGTGTACAATCTATGCGTTCAGGGGAAGATGCGCCAAAGAAATCACAAATCCAAAAACGTCGTGTAACCTGGGCCCTATGATTTAACAATCTATTTTTCAGTATATGCTCATCTGAATGGAAACAGTTTTGTGTATATGTGCTGTGTGTATCTTAACCGTGTAGTCTGTGTTGGCGTTATGTAAATGACTGATTGGGTTGGGGGTCTGTAAGAAGATCCAGAAGATGGCTTTTTTAAAAAAAAATCTTTGTCTGCTGAACACTTTCTTCTATTTGTTCTCACCATTTAAAGACATTTGTTATTAATATAATAAATATTATCATATAATACTTGCTGTATTGTTAATTATATACATCAGAAAAATTTAGAGTAATATATACCTTTTGTTTCTTTTGTTTATTTTATTGTGAAATCCCCCCCTCCCACCTCCGAGCCACTGTTCTCAGTCTAGTTGTAGCAGACACCGCTTACTGGCCCATGTTGGTATTATGATCATTGCACTCTACCCAGCTGAGGCAGTCGGTAGCCAGCCGACCGCTGACCGCTCACTGCAGCTCACTGCAGCTCTTGCCAGCTGCTGGTCGCTCAAGCTGGCTGCCGGCCACTCATGCTTGCTACCGGCTGCTCATGGTGGCTCACGGCAGCCCATAGCAGCACACAGCAGCACACAGCAACACGCAGCAGCACACGCCGACCTCCAGTCACTTACGGCAGCCCAGCTCCAGGTTGAGCCATTGTTCACAATCTTAGCTGTAGAGCGTGCAGCTTACTGGCCCATGTGGGAATTGAACGGGCAGCCCTGTTGTTCAGAGCTTGCCCTCTTACCAATTGAGCTATCCGGCCACCCCTATTGTGAAATATTTCAAACAGTCACAAAAAATGCAAAACAATATGATAAAGGCCTGTGTACACATCACCCAACTTTATGAAATTTTCACATTATATACTACTTGCTAGAGGTGTTTTAAAATTAATTTATAGACATAACTGCTGGTCCTCTAAAATTTCTCTAATCTCATTTCTCTCCTTTGTTTCTCATCACAAAACACTTTGAATAATGCATTGCTGATTGTTTTATATTAATGCTTTCATTTTTACTACAAATTTATGCATCTATAAGAATTATATAAATTAGCTTTCCAAGTGTTCAAATATTATGCAATATACTGTACAGATCATGTTTTGCAACTTGCTTTGTTCACTCAACTCTATAGTTTTGTGATTATTTTTATTTTTCAATTATAGTTGAGTATTCAGTATTGTTGACATTCAGTATTTTTTTATATTAGTTTCAGGTGTACAGAGTAGTGGTTGGACAATTATATAATTTATGCAGTGGTCCCCTCCATAAGTGTAGTACACACCTGACACTATATATAGTTATTACAATATTATTGAATATATTCCCTACACTGTACATCCCAGTGACTATTATGTAACTACCAATTTGTTCTTCTTAACCCCTTCACCTTTTTCACCCAGCTCCCCAACCCCCAACTCATCTGGTAACCATCAGTTTGTTCTCTGTATGTATGAATCTGTTTTCTTTTTGTTGTTGTTTATTTTGTTCTTTAGATTCCACAAACAAGTGAGATCACATGGTATTTGTCTTTCTCTGACTCACACTACTCAGCATAATACCCCATAGGTCTACCATGTTGTTGCAGATGGCAAGATTTCATTCTTTTTAAAGGCCGAGTAATATTCCATTGTATATATGTACCACTGCTTTTTTATCCAATTGTCTATTGATGGGCATTTTGGCTGCTTCCATATCTTGGTTATTGCAAATAGTGCTGCAGTGAACACAGGGGCATATATATCTTTTCAAATTAATGTTTTAGATTTATTCAAATAAATATTCAGAAGTGGAATTGCTGGGTCATAACTTAGTTTTATTTTTTATTTTTTGAGGGAACTCCAAATCGTTTTCCACAGTGGTTGTATCAATTTGCAAACCCACCAACAGCGTACAATGGTTCCCTTTTCTCCATATCATCACCAAGACTTATTGTTTGTTGATTTATTGATGATGACCATTCTGACAGGTGTGAGGTAATATCTCATTATGGTTTTTATTTGTTTGATGATTAGTGATATTGAGCATCTTTTCATGTCTATTGGCCATCTGTATGTCCTCTTTAAAGAAATGTCTATTCAGGTCCTCTGCCCATTTTTAAATTGGGTTATTTGTTTTTTTTCATGGTGTTGTATGAGGTGTTTTTTTAAAAAAATAAATTTTGCATGTTAATCCCTTAGCAGATGTAGCATTGGTAAATATCTTCTCCCATTCACTAAGATGTCTTTTTGTTTTGTTGATGATTTCCTTGGCTGTGCAAAAACTTTTTAGTTTGTTGTAGTACCATTTATTAATATTTTTCTTTTGTTTCCTTGCCCGATGATATATATATATAAATATAAAATATCACTAAGAGCAATGTCAGAGAGTTTACTGCCTATGTTTTCTTTTAGGAGTTTTATGGTTTTGGTCTTACACTTCAGTCTTTCATCCATTTTTTTTTTTTTAAGATTTTATTGGGGAATTGGGGGAGGGGAACAGTGCTGGGGAATCAGGGGAAGGAGAACAGACAGTTGCTGTTGTTTTGTTCTTAGTCTAGTTGTGGAGGATGTTGCTTCACTGGCCCAAGCTGGCACCATCATTGTGCTCTTCCCGGGCGAGGCAGATCAGTCACCGGCTTCTGGACGGCCGCTCACGGCGGCTGCTGTCCGCTCACGCTGGCTGCCGGCTACACATGGTAGCCCATGGCAGCCCACTGCAAGCAGGGTACTGCAGCCTACGCTGTCGCCAGTGACCCACGGCAGCCCAGCTCCAGATTGAGCTGTTGTTCAGCATCTTAGCTGTGGAGGGCAGTGTCACTGGCCCTCATACGTGGGATCTGAACCGGGGCCCTGTGGCATCCCAAGCCAGTTCTTCAACCAACGCGCCACTAGGCTGGCCCCTTTCATCCATTTTGAGTTTTTCCTTGTATATGGTGTATGAAGGTGGTCCAGTTTCAGTTTTTTTGCGTGTATCTGTCCAGTTTTCCCAACATTATTTATTGAATAGACCATCTTTACTCCACTGCATGTTCTTTCCTATTTTGTCATAGATTAATTGACCATATGGGAGTGGGTTTACTTTGGGGCTCTCTATTTTATTCCATTGATCTATGTGTCTGTTTTTATGCCAATCTCATGCTGTTTTGATTTTTATAGACGTGTAGTATCATTTCATATAAGGTAGCATGATACTGCCAATTTTGTTCTTTTTCTTAAGATTGCTGTGCCTAATCAGGGTATTTTGTGATTCCATATAAATTTTAGGATTATTTGTCTTAGTTCTGTGAAGAAGGCCATTGGTATTTTGATAGGGATTTCATTGAATCTATACATTGCTTTGGGTACTATGGATATTTTAACAATGTAAGTTTTCCTATTCATGAACACAGTATATGCTTCCATTTTTAAAAAATCTTCTTCAGTTTCTTTCTTTAATAACTTATACTTTTCCAAGTACAGATACATTAACGTCTTTGTTATTTTTATTCCTGGGTATTTTACTTTTTTTTGATGCAATTGTAAATGGGATTTTTTTCTTAACTTATCTTTTGGACAGCTTATTGTTGGAGTATAAAAATGCAACTGATTTCTTAATATTAATTTTGCATCCTGCTACTTCACTGAAGTAATTTATCAGTTATAATAGTTTTTTGGTGGAACCTTTCAGGTTTTCTATATGTAGTGTCATGTCATCTGCAAATAATGACAGTTTTACTTCTTCCTTTCTCATTTGGATGCCTTTTACTTTTTCTCCTGTCTGATTGTTGTGGCTAAGACTTCCAATACTACTAGGGGTGCCAACTTTGATTAGCATTGCTCAAGCAGTAGTTTGCCCTAATTAGAAGTGTCTGGATGCTGATGGTAACCACTTTGAACACTTCTTATAATTGCAGAAGTCAAACGTGAGTTGTATTCATCTTTTGTTATCAGTATATATTGAGCATGACAATTTTAATAGTTTTTCCCTTTCTTAAAATGTGTATACATTTTTTGGGCACCCTCTGTATATTGAATAAAAGTGGTAAAAGTGGGCATTCTTGTCTTTTTTTCTGATCTTAAGGATGCTTTCAGCTTTTCCCCTTTGAGTATGGTATTAACTGGGAGTATTTTATATATAACCTTTAATATGTTGAGATATGTTTCTTCTATACCACTTTGCTGAACGTTTTTATCATACATGTATAATAATTTTGTCAAATGCTTTTTCTGCATCCATTGATTTGAGTACATGATTTTTATTTTTTATTTTTTTGTTTCTGTGATGTATCATGTTAATTCATTTGTGGATCTTGACAAACCTTGCAGCCCAGGAATAAATCACACTTGATCATGGTGTATGGTCCTTATAATGTATTGCTGAATTTGTTTTGCTAATATTTTGAAGGATTTTTGCATGAATGTTCATAAGGGATATGGATCTATAATTTTATTTTAAATATTTTTTATTTTTTATAATGTCTTTGTCTGGTTTTGGAATCAGGGTAATCCTGGCCTTGTAAAATAAGCTTTGGAATTTTCCCTCCTCTTGAAATTTTTGAAATAGTTTAAGGAGGATAGGTGTTCATCCTTTTTTGAATGTTTGTTAAAATTCAACTGTGAAGACATCTATCTGGCTCAGGACTTTTGTTAGTTGGGAGTTTTTTTGATTACTGATTAGATTTTGTTAGTAGTAATCAGTTGGTTCAGATTTTCTATTTCTTCTTGATTCAGTCTTGGAAGTTGTATGTTTTTAGGAATTTATCCATTTCTTCCAGATTGTCCAATGTGTTGGTATATAATTGTTCATTGTATTATCTCATAATTCTTTGTATTTCTGTGGTGTTGGTTGTTACTTCCCTGTCATTTGTGATTTTATTTATTTAGGTTCTCTTTTTTTTCGTGATGAGTTTGGTTAAAGGCTTATCAATTTTGTTTATCTTTTCAAAGAACCAGCTATTGGTGTCATTGATCTATTGTATTTATTTTTTTTTAGTCTCTACTTCATTTATTTCCACTCTGATCTTCATTATTTCTTGTCTTCTTCTTACTTTGAATCTTTTGTTCCCTAGTTCCTGTAAGTGTAAGGTTAGATTGTGTATTTGAGATTTTCTTTTTCTTTTCTTTGATTTTCTTTTTTTTTTCTTTGAGGTAGCCTGTATTGCTATGAATTTCCCTCTTAGGACTGCTTGTGGTGTCCCATAGATTTTGGGTAGTTGTGTATCTTTTGATTTCTTCTTTGATCTCATTTTTGACCAATTCATTATTTAGTAGCATGTTATTTAACCTCCATATTTTTCTGTGTTTTTCAGTTTTTCTTTTGTAATTGATTTCTAGTTTCACACCATTGTGGTCAAAGATGATGCTTCATATGACTTAAATCTTTTTAAATTTATTGAAACTTGTTTTGTGGCCTAATATGTGGTATATCTTGGAAAATGTTCTATGTACACTTGAAAAAAATGTATATTCTGCTGCTTTGCCATGAAATACTGTAAAAATATGAATTAATTCTATCTATCTAGTCTAGTGTGTCATTTAAGGAGATTTTCCTTGTTGATTTTCCGTCTGGTAGATTTATCCATTAGTATCAATGGGGTGTTAAAGTTCTCAAGTATGATTGTATTACTGTTGATCTTCCCCTTTATGTCTGTTAATATTTGCTTTATATATTTAAGTCCTCCTATGTTGAGTGCATAAATGTTTACAAGGACTATATCCTCTTGTTGGCTTGATTCCTTTATCATTATGTAATGTCCCTCTTTGTCTCTTATTATAGTCTTTGTTTCAAAGTCTATTTTATATGATATAAATATTGTTATCTCAGTTTTTTTTCATTTTCATTCACATGAAACACCACTTTCCAATATTTTATTTATAATTTAAAGCTATTTTTAGATTAATTTATAATTTTGTCCTTATCAAATATGTGGTAATTTTGTCTGATTGTAGTTGTAAGTTTACATTGGCATTATTGAAAGAATAGGGATGGTTGCCATCTTTTCCTTTTAAAAAAGAGGTGTTTTTTTTTTAGTTTTTAAAAAATATTTTTATTGGGGATTTCGGGGGATGGGAACAGTGCTGGGGAATTTGGGGAAGGGGAACAGACAAGTTGCTGTCATTTTGTTCTTCAGTCTAGTTGTGGAGGATGTTGCTTCACTGGCCCAAGCTGGCACCATCATTG
>NW_017732131.1:310423-314235 GCF_001890085.2 Hipposideros armiger | reverse complement strand
CCAGCTCCAGGTTGAGCTATTGTTCAGCATCTTAGCTGTGGAGGGCAGTGTCACTGGCCCTCATATGTGGGATCCGAACCGGGGCCCTCTGGCATGCCAAGCCAGTTCTTAACCATCACGCCACTCAGCCGACCCTTAAAAAGAGTTTTATTAAAATGTAGCTAGCATATAATATTGGCAGCCTCCTTATGTTTATTTTTGTGTATTAGGTATGGCTGTTATGTGTCCTAGTCTTAGTAGAGTGGTCTTATGTAGTAGGTGTGCTGTGGGGCCCAGTGATGCAGTTTCCTTGGTCACCTGAGCCGGCTGCTCCAGGTGTGTTCCTTGTGTGTGTTGTGTGTGCCCTCCTGTTGTAGTTGAACCTTGGTTGCTCTTTGCACATCAATGGAAGGGATCGACCCTTGGGATGATTGGTTGTGAGGACTGGCCATGTCTATAGTAAAGGAGCTGTTGTACAGGGGCTGAACCTATGTAACAGGATTTGCTTTAGCAAGGCTCTGGTGCCTGCCCAGTCTACCTTTTGGGTGTGTCATCCTTGGAGGCAGCCAGGGAATGCTCCAGCTTGGTCTGAAGCTGGCCATTAGGCATGCCAGCCCTAGGACTCTTGGGAGGGATCCCACTACAGGCCAAGTTCAGCCTCTGCATGTGCCTGTGTGAGGCCACTTGGTATAAAGCACAAAGCAATCTGCCAATGACCTCTACCCACACTGTGCTTGGAGGTGCCTCAAGAGGCCAAGTCACAAACTAAGGCTGGCTGTCACTAGTGCTGGGCTTGGGGCTGTTCAGCAAGAGGTAGGGGAGATGCTGAAGCCAGATGCTGCTTACTTGGGTTTTTGTGAACCTTTGAGAGATTTTAAGAAAGTCTTCAGGATGAGCCAAGACAGGCAGTTTGTATATACAAGCTACTGGAAGTGGCTTAGGTGTGACTAAGCCACTAATGTCAAAGTTGGGTGGGGCAAATACAAATTCTGTGTATTTTTGTATTATTTAGTGTTATTGAAAATAAGAATATAATCTATTTTTCTTATTTTTTCCTAAAACTTTTTTGTCTTGTTTAAAATTGCTGTATATTAGATTCTAGGTTATTATTTTATTCAAAGACAGAACTTTTTGTTCTATTGATTATGCTCACAGTTTTCTTTCAGCTGGTGCAAAATGAGAAAGCTATTCTGAGTCCTACATTTTTTGTTTTATAGTGTCTTTTGTTGAATTCTTTTTAAAATTAGTTTCAGGTGTATAAAGCAAGGTACTATTTAGACATTTATACCCTTCACAAAGTGATACCCCCCAATCTACTACCCCTCTGACACTCGGCTCAGGTGACCAAGGAAACTGCATCACTGGGCCCCACAGGACACCTACTACATAAGACCACTCCACTCTACTAAGACTAGGACACATAACAGCCATACCTAATACACAAAAATAAACACAGGGAAGCAGCCAATATTGTATGCTAGCTACATTTTAATAAAACTCTTTAAAAGAAAAAGATGGCGACCATCCCTATTCTTTCAATAATGCCAATGTAAACTTACAACCCCAATCAGACAAAATTACCACATATTTAATAATTATAAATTATTAATTAATCTAAATTATTATTATATATTTATAAATTATAAATTAATCTAAAAATAACTTTAAATTATAATTATAAATTTATTTATAATTATAATTATAAATTTATAACTATAAATTATAATTATAAATTTATAATTATAAATTATAATTTATAAATTATAAATTAATCTACTTATAGATTAATTATTATAAATCTATCTAAATTATAAATTAATCTAAAAATAACTTTAAATTATAAATAAAATATTGGAAAATCAAATTCAGAAAGAACTTTAAAATAAGTATACATTATTATATACACAATACATATACATGTGGCTTTCCTGTCTTCCAGAAAAAGCTTAAGATGGTTAACTGTGTCATTCAAATTCTTTATAGTAATACATATTGTTTGTTTATATGATTGAGTAGCTTCTGACATCTGGACTTATCATTTATTTTTTCTTGCAATTTAATGTTTTTCTTTATATATTTTGAAACTATATATTTAGGTTATCAAATGAACTCAAAAAGAATCTGGAGGCTTTGGCTAGAAATACATGACTTACTCAAGGGTCTTAGAGTGAGTGCAAACTGAGCTAGGCAAAAACCCAGATGTGTTCTGAAGAAGAAAAAACAGTAAAGAGTTTGTATAGTAAAGTGCATTCTTAAGAATAATCAGTCCTGCATTCTTAGCCCTAGGATTGGTCCAGGATGGTTATCAGTCATATGTCAAGCAGTCTGGATGATAGATGCCTGGTTTTCTAAAAGATGAATACCCAGAGATCTGGTCATGTCTGGTGATCTGGATAATAAATATCAGGTGGTCTGTATGCATGAGTTGCTCAGACAAGTAATCAGAGTGTTCTCTGGAGATCTGGTGTGTGTCCAAATGTATATCCAGCCATTGACACAGGACTGAAAAGTTCAAAGTTCCCAGGTTAGTTGGAACAAGAATAGAGTCTTTACTCATGTGTTAACCTTTATAAATGTTAATGTTAGCAGCTTGGTTAAAGTGACTCCATTTTATGTTCCCTGGGTTCATTCTTTCCCAAGTTTCATAAATTCCAAGACTGTTACATCTTTTTGTTAGATGACACTTTTTATCAATATCTATTGATAAATATATGCTGCTACTCTTATTTTGTCTGTTATTAATATTATCAAAATTACTTCTCAGAGAATTTGCCTGGCTTATATTTTTCTAGCATTTAAATTAATTAGTTAATTAATTATTCCATTTTGGTTCTCTACTTTTTATTTGAATGGATAAATATTTAAGTTATGGGAAACTTGTCACTCCAAATCAGTTCATTATTTTTATCAGAGAAATATAAGCCCTAAAAGATGGACTGACTCATTTTTCCTTAATGTTTCTGGCTCAACAAACAGAATGCTAAATTCATTAAAAAAATAATACGAGTGTATTATGTGGAACTTCATGCCAATAAAGTCAACAATTTAGATGATATGGGCAAATTCCTTGGCAAACACAACTTATAAAACTGATATAAAATTTTAAAATATCTTGGTTTATTGTTTATGATAGGGTCAACTGTGGGGAGAGAGTATTCCAGTTGTCCCTGAGATTAGAAGATATTCAAATGCTTAAGTAATGTGCCTTATTAGGTAAAAGAAAATTTCAACATAATGGACTGTCAGGAGGCAGTATGTTAATTGCACATGCTATTGCTTGAAAAATTTCTGGAATTTTTATAAGTGGAAATATTTTTTTGAACATAGACCTTTGAAAGACTTGTTATACTCTGTATATTATGTTATGTATTTTTAAAAAGATTTTTATTCAAAAATAGTTAACATACAATATTATATTAGTTTCTGTGTACACTATAGTTATGCAATATCTACATACCTAAAGACATGACAAATGATAAGTCCAGCAACCATCTGACACCATACCATGCTATCACAATGTTATTGAGTATATTAGTCAGGCTGTACATTACAACCCCATGACTTATTTGTTTTACACCGGGAAATTTGAATCTCTTATTCCTTTCACCTTTTTTTCACCTTATTTAATTTTTCATTGTATCTGTCTTTCTCTGTCTGACATACTCCATTATGTACAATAAGGCCATTGTAAACTATGCTGCAATGAACATGTGGGTACACATGTCTCCTCAAAATGCTACTTTGAGGGGCCGGCCGAGTGGCGCGATGGTTAAGAACTCGCTTGGGATGCCAGAGGGCCCCGGTTCGGATCCCACATATGAGGGCCAGTGACA
>NW_017732131.1:283816-310348 GCF_001890085.2 Hipposideros armiger | reverse complement strand
TGGGCTGCCCTGAGTCGCCGGCGACGGCGTGGGCTGCAGTCCCTGTGGCAGTGGATTGCCATGGGCTACCATGTGTGGCCAGCAGCCAGCGTGAGCGGCCAGCAGCCGCAGTGAGCGGCCGTCCAGAAGCCGGCGACTGATCTGCCTCACCAGAGAAGAGCGCAATGATGGTGCCAACTTGGGCCAGTGAAGCAACATCCTCCACAACTAGATTGAAGAACAAAACGACGCAAGTTGTCTGTTCCCCTTCCCCCAATTCCCCAGCACTGTTTCCATCCCCCCAATTCCCCAATAAAAAAAAATGCTACTTTGAGGAGACATGTGTACCCACATGTTCATTGCAGCATAGTTTACAATGGTCTTATTGTACATAATGGAGTATGTCATTTTTCTTATATGTGGAAACCAAAGAACAAAATAAACAAAAAAAAAGAAACAAACTCATAGATACAGAAAACACTTTGATAGTTTTTTCAAATGGGAGGGGTTTGGGGGGGTGAAAAAGGGGAAAGGGTTAAGAAGTAACAATTGGTTGTTACACAGTAGTCATGGGATGTAGGGTATAGCATAAGGAATATAGTCAATAAAATTGTAATAACTGTGTATGGGGGGGTGTCAGATGTTACTAGATTATCAGGGTGATAGACGGAAGAAGGTTGGGGCAGAGTGAAAAGGTAAAGGGATTAAGAAATACAATTGGTAATTACAAAATAGTCATGGAGATGTAAAGTAAAGCATAGAGAATATAGTCAATAATGTATAGTGCATGGGTACTAAACTAGTCAGAGGGATCCCTTCTTAAATTGTATGAATATCTAACCACTATGCTGTGTTTTTGAAATTAATATAAAATAATATTAAAGTCAACTGTAATTGAAAAAGAATATTTGCAGTTCTGAAAAATGTGGCCTGCAGCCATGGACTCATAGCCCAACTAGTTCCAATGAAGGGGAGAGAGCCTTGGGTGCAAGATTGGCTGTGCAGGTGGTTGCTGCCATTGCTCAAAGCCACCTCTCATACACCCACCCTGCCCTACCCTCACCTATCTGGGTGGATCCCTGCAGGGATAAATAGAGCCACTGAAACACACAGGCCCTGAATCTGGTGCAGGAAGAGCTTTGGAATTTCAGAAGCTCTCCACATCCCCCCATGAAGGCAGTGCCCTGAGACCCAGGCAGCATGCTCACAGAGGAGAAGCCCATCTTCCAGGGAATCTCCTCATTGTATGAGAAGCCAGAACAGTGCAGAGAAAATATAACACTACAGTGTGAGAGAGAATAAAAGGCTGCAATAGGAGAGAAACTAAAGCATTCTACCAACATCTATTGGAAAGCAAAAGAAAGATCTCTTCCTACCAGCCTGTTGCAGAACCCACTCTTGTAGATGTCTAGGAAGAGAAATAGCAATTCATTAATTGTCATGAATAACCAAGGTAAGAAGGCAACTCAGAAAGAAAAAATGAGAAGTCTCCAGAAAATGAACTTAAAGACATGGAAATATATGACTTAAATGATAGAGAATTCAAGATTGCAGATCTTAAAAATCTCAACAAGATGCAAGAAAACAGACAGACAGTTTAGTGAACTCAGAAACACAATCAAAGAACAAAATGAACATTTTACCAAAGAGATTGAAAAAAAAAAAAGTAGAATTTCTGGAGATGAAGAACTCAATAAAAGAAATGAAGAATGAACTAGCCAGTTTAGTTAATTGAGCTGACCAGATGGAGGAAACAATCAGTGACATCAAAGCTAGAAATCTAGAAATGACACAGATGGAAGATGAGAAAGATTTGGGAGTTAAAAGAAATGAAAGAACTCTACAAGAACTTTCTGACTACATCAGAAAGAGCAATAGAAGAATAATGGGCATACCGGAGGAGAAGAAAGGGAGAAAGGAACAGAGAGTTTATTCAAACAAATAGTTGATGAGAACTTCCCAAACTTGTGGAAAGAACTGAATCTTCAAATCCAAGAAGCAAATAGAACACCTAATTACCTCAGTCCTAACAGGCTTTCTTCAAGATACATTGTATTGAAGCTGTCAAAATTAACGACAAAGAAAGAATCCTCAAGGCAGCCAGGGAAAAGAAGATGGTAACTTAGAAAGGAAAGCCCATTAGATTATCATCAGATTTTTCAGCAGAAACTCTACAAGCCAGGACACAGTGAAATCAAATATTCAAACTATTGAAAGAGAGAAATTAAGAGCCAAGAATAACATATCCAGCAAAGATATCCTTTAGATATGAAGGAGGAATAAAGACCTTTCCAGACATACAGAAGCTGAGGGAATTTTCTAACACATGACCTGCACTACAAGAAATACTGAAGGAAGCTATTCAACCTGAAACAAAAAAAACAAAAGAATACAAAACCATGAGTAGCATTATGAACAGACAGAAGCAGAAAATGGCAACCATTACAACAAATTATACACTATACACTTAAACATAACATATAGGGTAAAGAAGGGGAAAAAAACATTAAAAAAAAGAGAAAAAGGACAACTTGCTACTGCAGCACAGAAATCAACTCATAACATAAATAGGGATAATTTGTGACAACAAAAACACAAGAGGGGAGAGAGTAAAGGTCTGAACCAGTACAAGGGAATGGAGAAAGGAAACATGCTGAAGAAAATGGAATACTCTAAATATGAAACTTTCTTTTACATAAGCTTAATGATAACCACACACAAAAAACCCAGAACTGAAATATATAACATGAAAAAAAAGAGAAGAAATAGAATACTACCACACTGAAAGAATAGACAGCAACAAAAAGGCAAAGAAACAACAGTCCTACCAGAAAACCAAAGATAGAATGATAGGAAATCCTCATATATTAATAATCTCCCTAATGTAAATGGACTTAACTCACCAATAAAAAAAAGGCACAGAGTAGCAGATTGGATAAAACAACTGGACCCAACCATATGCTGCTTCCATGAGATACATCTCAGCTACAGAACAAATGTAGACTCAAAGTAAAATGGTGGAAATTGACACTCCAAGTAAATGGTGTTCAGAGAAAAGCAGGTGGAACCATATCAGATGAAACAGACTTCAGAATAAAAAAGGTAACAAGAGACAAAGTCAGACATTTCATAATGAAAAAAGGGAGTATACAACAGAAGAAATAACAGTCATCAATATTTATGCCCCCAATCAGGGAGCACTGAAATATACAAAGCAACTACTAACAGAACTAAAGAGAGAAATTGACCAAAACACAATTATAGTGGAAGACCTAAATACATCACTGACAGCTATGGATAGATCATCCAAACAGAAAATAAATAAAGAAACATCAACCCTAAATGACACATTAGATGAAATGGACATAATTGACATTTATAGAGCACTTCATCCTAGAACATTAGACTATACATTCTTTTCTAGTGTACATGGAACATTCTCAAGGATAGATCATATATTGGGGCATAAAACTAGCCTCAGCAAATTTCAGAAGGTTGAAATAATACCAAGCATATTCTCTGATCATAAGGCTTTGAAATTAGATGTAAACTGCAAAAAGAAAGCAGGAAAAACTACAAGTATGTGGAGATTAAACAACATACTTCTAAAGGATGACTGGGTCAAAGAAGAAATAGAGGAGAGATTAAAAGATACATAGAAATAAATGAGAATAAAAATACATCCTACCAAAATTTTGGGGATGCAACAAAAGTAGTTTTAAGAGGGAAATTTATATCATTACAGGCTTATCTCAAGAAACAAGAAAAATCCCAGATAAATAACCCCACATTACACCTTAAAGAACTAAAAAAGAAAAAAAAAAGAAACGCAAAGTCAGCAGAAGGAAGGAAATAATAAAAATCAGAGCAGAACTAAATGCCATAGAGAACAGAAAAACAATAGAACAAATTAATGCAACAAAGAGCTGGTTCTTTGAAAAGATGAATAAAATTGACAAGCCCTTGACTAGACTCACTAAGATAAAAAGAGAAAATGCACAAATAAAATCAGAATGAAAGAGGGGATGTTACCACGGATGCCACAGAAATACAAAGGATTATCCAAGAATACTATGAAAGACTATATGCCACAAAATTCAATAACATAGAAGAAATGGACATGTTCTTAGAAACACATAGCCTTCCTAGTCTGAATCATGAAGAATTGGAAAATCTAAACAGACCGATCAACAGTAAGGAGATTGAATCAGTCATCCAGAACCTTCCCAAGAGCAAAAGTCCAGTACCAGATGGCTTCACTAGTGAATTCTACCAAACATTCAAAGAGGATCTAAAACCTGTCCTATTCAAACTCTTCCAAAAAATTGAAGAAGAGACAATACTCCCTAACTCATTTAATGAGGCCAACATTACCCTGATACCAAAACCTGGTAAGCAAACCCCAAAAAATGAAAATTACAGACCAATATTTCTAATTAATACAGATGCAAAAGTCCTAACCGAAATTCTAGCATATCGAATGCAACAATGCATTAAAAAAATGTTGCATCATGACCAAGTGGGGTTCATCCCAGGGACACAAGGATCAACATATGCAAATAGATCAAACTGATACACCACATAAACAAAATAAAGAACAAAAATCATATGATTATATCAATAGATGCAGAAAAAGTATTTGACAACATACAACGTCCATTTATGATTAAATCACTTAATAAAATGGGTATAGAAGGAAAACACCTTAACATAATAAAGACTATATATGACAAACCCTCAGCTAATATCATAATTAACAGTGAAAAACTGAAGCCCTTTGCTCTACGTTCAGGAACACGACAGGGCTGTCCCCTATCACCTCTGTTTTTCAACATAGTATTGGAAGTCCTAGCCAAAGCAATCAAGCAAGAGAAAGAAATAAAAGGCATCCATACTGGGAATGAAGAAGTTAAATTGTCACTTTTTGCAGATGACATGATGCTATATATAGGAAATCCTAAAGACTCCACCACAAAGCTATTAGTAACAATAGTGAATACAGTAAATTTGCCAGCTACAAAATCAATGTACAAAAGTCCATTGCATTTCTATATACTAACAATGAAACTTCAGAAAAAGAAATTTAAAAAACAATTCCTTTTGCAATTGCAACAAAAAGAATAAAATACCCAGGAATACACTTAACCAAGGATGTGAAAGACCTATACACTGAAAACTATAAGATATTTTTTAAAGACATTGAAGAAGACACAAAGAAATGGAAAGACATTCCCTGTTCATGGATTGAAAGAATCAACATAGTTAAAATGGCCATATTACCCAAAGCAGTATACAGATTTGATGCAATCCCCATGAAAATCCCAATGACATTTTTTAAAGAAATAGAACAACAAATCATCAGATTTGTATGGAACCACAAAAGACCCCAAATAGCCAAAGCAACCCTAAGAAAAAAAAAACAATGCTAGAGGTATCACACTCCCTGACTTCAGCTTGTACTCCAGGGCAACAATAATCAAAACAGTATGGTTTTGGCAAAAAAACAGGCACACAGACCAATGGAATAGAATTGAAAACACAGAAATAAACCCACATAAATGTGGACAGAAATTTTTGACGAAGAAGCCAAAAACATATAATGGAGAAAAGACAGCCTCTTCAATAAATGGTGCTGGGAGAATTGAAAAGCCACATGCAAAAGAATGAAACGAGACTGGTATCTGTCATCATGTACCAAAATTAACTCAAAATGGATCAAAGACCTAAACATAAGACCTGAAATTGCCTAGAAGACAATAAATTGCCTAGAAGAAAACATAGGTACTGAACTTATGGACATTGGGTTCAAAGAGCATTTTATGACTTTGATCTCAAAAGCAAGGGAAGTAAAAACTAAAATAAATGAATGGGACTACATCAAACTAAGAAGCTTTGGCACAGCAAAAGAAACCATCAACAAAATAAAGAGACAACCTACCGAATGGGAGAAGATTTTTTCAAACAACACCTCAGATAAGGGGCTAATATCCAAAATATATAAGGAACTCATATAAATCAATAACAAAAAAACCCAAACAATCCAACTTAAAAATGGGCAGAGGACCTTAATCAACGTTTCTCTGAAGAGGACATACAAATGGCCAATAGACATATGAAAAAACACTCAACATCACTAATCATAAGAGAAATGCAAATGAAAACCACAATGAGATATCACCTCACACCAGTTAGAATGGCTATCATCAACAAGACAGATAATAGCAAGTGTTGGAGAGGCTGTGAAGAAAAAGGAACCCTCATACACTGTTGGTGAGAATGCACATCGGTGTAGCCTCTATGGAAGGCAATGTGGAGGTTCCTCAAGAAGCTAAAAATAGAACTACCATATGATTTAGCAATCCCTGTCTTGGGTATCTATCCCAAAAATCTGAAAACATTTATCCGTAAGATATATGTACTTCGATGTTCATTGCAGCTTTATTTATGGTGGCCAAGACACGGAAACAACCAAAATGGCCTTCAACAGATGAATGGATAAAGAAGTTGTGGTATATATACACAATGGAATACTACTCTGCCATCAGAAAAGATAAAATCATGCCATTTGCACAACGTAGATGGATCTTGAGATTATTATGCTAAGCGAAATAAGTCAGACAGAAAAAGTAAAGAACCATATGTTTTCACTGTTATGTGGTAAATAACACTAAAAGCAACAGAAGAACAAGAAAATCAAATGAGGAAACAAAACTCATAGACACAGACAATACTTTAGTGGTCACCAAAGGGGAAGGGGGAAGGGGGGTGGTAGATGAGGGTAAAGGGGATCAAATACATGGTGATGGGAAAAAGAACTGACTCTGTGTGGTGAACACACAATGTGATATATAGATGACGTATTACAGAATTGTACACCTGAAATCAATATAACTTTGCTAACAATTGTCACCCCAATAAACTTTAATTAAAAAAAAATATATATATATTTTACTGGTCTATGATGTAAAATTCTTCCATGATGGGATTTCTACAGGATCTGCTACTCACATAAAGAGCAATAGCAAATAAAGATCAAAGAAGCATTTATTACTGCAGCCAGAATTTAATTGTCCAATAGAGAGGTTCTGGTTAGTCTTGTTTGTAATACACAGCCTGGATGTAAGTCCTCAGGGGGCCTCTTACTCCCCTCTAAGCTCCAGATCTGAATCTCCATCTTTTAGCTTCATGATTCAGGATACTGAAGCAGTAACATGTGTGCTTAAGCATGCACATGAGGAAGAAGAGGAATCAGCCTTCCTGCACCTCAGAGGGAATGTGTCCTAACCAGGATTCCAAAATTTGAGCAATTGGTTCTGCCTTCTATGTGGGGAGGTGGAGGTATGAGGAAAATTATATGGCGGATAATAAAGGCTCACTCCTTTATTTCATATTGTATATTTATGAAGACTGTTCTTTTATTATCTGAGAAAAGTACAGGCTGTTGCCTGAGTGATTGGAACTTCAAATACATTAAAAAATCAAATAAAATTTTAATCTCCAAAACTAATATTCCTTTTACTTGTGACCCTCATAATTTTTCCTGGCCATGGGTCTGTGCCACCTCAGGACATCTCTGAGGGCTTGCTTCACCTTATCATTGCGGAGACTGAAGATAAATGGGTTCAGGAGGGGTGTGATTATACAGCTCAGGACTGAGGCACCTTTGTTGAGCAGCATGGATTGAGCCTCTGACATACGGATGTAGAGAAAAATGGAGCTGCCATAGACAATGATCACCACTGTAAGATGTGAGGCACAAGTGGAGAATGCTTTCTTTCGCTCAGCAGCTGTGGGGGCCCTGAGAACAGTGGCAAGAATGCAGGCATAGGAAACTGAGGTCAGTGATAGAGAGCCCAGTAACACCGATGTGGAGAGCACAAAAGCCACCAGCTCCAGCAGGTGGGTGTCCCCACAAGAGAGCCTCAGCAAGGGCCAACTGTCACAAAAGAAGTGATCAATACCATTGGGGCCACAGAAAGGTAAGCTGGCCATGAGGATGGTGGGGCAAAGGACCCAGAGGAATCCAGCTAGCCAGGAGGCCAGGACTAGTTGGGAACAGACACGACCACTCATCAGGGTCTCATAGTGGAGTGGTCGGCAGATTGCCAGGTAACGATCCAGAGACATGACAGCTAAGAGGAAGAAGTCGGTGGTTCCTAGGAGGAAGTAGAGGTAGGACTGGATGATGCAGCTGGCAAATGAGATGGAGGAATCCCCTGTGAGGATGATGGCAAGCATCTTGGGAACCACAACAGTCACAAGCAACAGCTCCAGGAAGGACAGATTCTGCAGGAAAAAGTACATCTGTGTGTGCAGGCGTCGGTCCATCCAGCTGAGCCCAATAATCAGTAGGTTTCCTGTAGCTGTTACAATGTAGGTTACCATCAATCCCAGGAACAGCAGGGACCGCAGGATGTGGCTACTGGGGAAACCCAGAAGGATGAACCCTGTTACCTGAGTCTGGTTTTCAGGACTCATTTCCAGTCACCTGCAGGAGAAAAGAAATAGAATTTTGTTACTGGGTCTATAGTCACTAATCATCATTTAATCAATCAATAAAACAATAAGCACCTAACACTTTCTTACATTCTGTGAATATATGAATCTTTGTGCCTGCAAGTGACTTACAAGGAGAGAAACAAATTATGATAGCAAGCAGTACACCAATAACATGGATGATATTGAACACCAAATACATATAAGGAAATTTATATGCAGTATCTCCTCTTGCAGCTACACTTAAAGATATTATTTCTGTTCTCATCTTATAGATAAAGAAAGGATGACTGAAGAAGCTCAAGGAACTCTTTTATGATTAAATAGGGAGCAAGTGGTAGAGGTGGGATTTCATACCAAGCTTCTGTGGCTCCAACATACATACTACTTCCCCTGCTCCACTTAGGCTGGGTATCACACGAGTAGTGCAGCCTTAAAAGAATCCAGAAGAGTGAGGGGTCAGAGAAGACCTTACAGAATAAATGCACCATGAGCAAAATCTTATCAGTGTCAAGAACTCTTCTCTTAGTGTTTATGGTCTTTCTGTATTCTGGCTTAACATAAAATAGCAGAATAATAAACTGGGCTTTTATTACCTTTAGAAATTTTATTTTCCTCAATCAGCCAGAGAGCCACATGGGATTGGACTGTGAAAAATACCGGCCCTGTCATAAGGTGTTTCTTTGTTGCTGTTTTATCAAGACTTTCTTCTATAGAATACAAAAAATCCTTCTTTCTAGTGTAATACTTGCTGGCCTTCTGTCTGCATCAGCTCTGCCAATATTGTCATGGCATAAAATGGGGAGGGAGAAAGGACATTATCAAGGGAAATAGAATATATCATCTTGCCCCTTCAAATTTTGCTTTAATTTGGAGATATGTTTATCTTGTCCTTGGAGCTTCAGGCATTTTGTGAAATTTATCCATAAATTTTGAAGAACTGGATTTCACTGGATATCTTGGTTTCAGGGTCCTTTTCTTACATCCAACACCAAATACTCAGAATTGCAAAGATCCTGCCTGTCAATTAGTGAAACTGTTGGAAATCTTTCTAAGGTAAAAAAAAAAAAAGCAAATTATTATCAAGTTACTTTGTTTAATCGACAAGGAATGAAATTTTGAGAACTTGACAAAGTTTAATTCAGGATTATCTATTACTCCAGACTTCCAGCATGAAAGATGGAATGTGCACATATTTTCTCAATTCTGTCTGAAGCCACCTTAATGTACATTATCAGCTGAGGTAGGAATCCTGGTTCTAAGGCTGAAGGAGAGAGGCACTCAGGGCATGCTCTAAGTCCATTTTGGGAGGATTAAGTTCTGGGATTTAAGTAGCTAGCTAATAATAAAGCTTCATTCTTCTAGCCTAGAGCCTATATCTCCAAAATCAAAGAAATACCTTAATGAAACCCAGAAAAGTGTCTAGAGCACTATTTCAGATAACATAATCATTTTGAATAAAGGAATTGTGTTAACTGTGGCTCTTTCCAAGGTATCAGGTAAATACTACCATAGAAAGCCTAGCTGTCAAACATGCAATATTAGCTTCTGCTACTGTTATAAAATACATACACTAATGTCTATTACTGAGCATTCTATTGACAGTTGACCTGAATACCTACTTATAAGTTCCCAAGTAACTTTATTAGTTGGTTGTCTGTCTCTCTTATTACTCCAGATAATAACAATATAATCCTTGTGTATACATGTTTAAAATTTTGTCATTTTGAACCTCAAAATAATCGTGTTGGTTGGCCTACATAATTTTTAAGAACACTTGCCTAAAGCCACACAATTAGAAATTGTTAGTGTTACCGTTGGAATTGGTTTCTTGTTTGCTTGTACTTGCACTAAAAATACTGCTTGGCAAGATAAGGATCAATAAAGGGAATTGGAGCTTTGAGGGACATACACACACACCACACTCCCATACATTTTTCATTTGATCTACACAATGACTTAATTTACACAATGAAATAGCTAGTATTATTGTTTACAATTGAGCAAACTGGAACACAGCAAGTTTAAAAAACCTCAGAGGGAGAGTTAAGATGCACATTTATGCTTGTCTGACCATGGCACTAATGAATATGACTATTTGAACTTGAAACTTAAACCTGCCGGGGGGAGGGGAACATTTATTTGGAATGCTCCAACATGTTGATGACTTATAATAATTAGTGTTTACTGAGTAGTTACTATGTAGCAGAAATTTTCATTAATTTCATTGTTAAACTCCCGAGCAACTACACAAGGCAAGCATTACTTCCGTCCTACAGGCAAGGAAATTAGAGTTAGAGATATTAAGGACCCATATACATAGGGAGTAGTAAAGCTAGGGATTAAAATTTTAGAAAGCCTGACTTCAGAGCCCACCCTTTTAACTGCTAAGCCATAATGTATTAGATGAGAGGTTGTGACTACAAATTTGATTTGATATCAATTTCCAATGTTTAGTTTATTTCCTAATGATAGGTATTTGGCATATAGAAATTAATTGTTGTAGTTTAAAGCTGAAAAAATGAACATGTCACTTAGGATATGTGCTGGACTGGGTCTTATTATCCTAGAGGCTCTCAGCACTACCTCCAGAGCAATGGAAGGTAGGTGTCCTGGTCCCAGTCACCACTCTCCACCTGCAGAAGGTGGACTCCCTTACATAAATACATTGTAGAAACTTGTCCTTCAAGTTCTCTCACAGGATATGCTGGGTCTATGTTATGTAGAAAGTGAAGCATTCTACTTGTCCTAGTTATAGATCTAGAATCACACACAATTTTTTTAAATCAATTCCAATAAGTATTGCTTTTTGGCATTACATATTTGGCTTATTATCCTAAATCTGGATTTAGTTATCAGAACCCTCCTATCTCCCTTCTGGAAGATGGGATTCTCCTACCAGGACTTATCATAAACCTGTGCTTATCAGACCCTTTCTCAATCCTTTCATCTATATGGGTCATTTGGTCTCGTAAATTTCTCCTAGGCCAACTGATATATGCCCATGTATATATTTAGTCCTCCCAGCCTCATTATCTCTCATTCAGTGCTCCCCTCATACTTCTCTCAGTCAAATCCTTCTCATTCTACTAACAACACATTTGTTTGATTAGTTTCTCTTACCCCTCTTTTTAGATATATTTCTGACATTTTGAAGTTTGAATCATTTTTATACCTTATTTATCAAGGGTGAATCTAGGCTTATTGAATGATAGCCTAAGAGCGTGGAAAACCTGCATCATAATTGTCTAGTTTGTTTCCTAAAAAATGTACATCCTTAGGCTTTCCCGATGAAAAGGCAATCATTCTCTGATGTTAGGGCTAAAGAATATGTAATATAGATTTTTAAACTATTCCTCTGGATTATTTTTATTTATTTAAAGCTTGAGAAATATTGAATTTAGGGAGAAAATAAGCCTATTGAGCAGGTTTGAGTGTGACTAGGGAAAAGGACTAAGATATAAGAAAGGACTAAGTTGGCGGTAAGATATAGAAGAATCCAGAAGTGGGAGGCCTAGTTTTTCAAACTAAAAAATCACCAAATTTCTAATGTGGTGGTAGAGCTAACTTGACAGCTGACCCAGAGCAGCAATAAATCTAGGCTTCTGAATTCTTGCAACATTCTGGCTGCACCCATGGGTACAGAGAATATTTCTCTTCAGGTGAGATTAGATACAATTTTGAATATTTGCTGTGTGCCAGGTATTCTACCAAGTACTAAAGATACAAAGTTGAATAAGCTACTGAGGAGCCCACAGTATAGAAAGGGTTAGATATATGCAAGTGATAAATCCATTAGAATTAAATTAAGGCCAGAGTTAAAGTAAAATCAAAGTCTTGTGGAGGCAGAGAAAAAAAAGGTACAAAGTTTGTTTGGGGGCAGCATGGAACACTTCATAAGGTTAATAACATTTATCTGAGCATTTAAGGATGAGTTTTTCCAGATCAAGAAGGGATGTGAGTGTTTTAGGTTTAAAGTATCCTAACGTATCAGAACTTCTGAGCTTTTCAATAGGAAAAGGCAATTATGAAAAGCATTCATTCTTAATTATCAAACTGCTGCTTAAAATACACTCATAGTCATATAAATATATTCTGCTTTTAAGATAGCAAGACCAGAGTATGTTATTTATTGAATGAAAGAATGATTTAAACCTGATGGTCTTAAAGGCTCATAGGAACATAAGCTGAGTTGGCTACTGAAACAGAATACATTTAAACTTCACCTTTGGATCCTTCCCATCTCTAGTAGTAGTGCCATAATATACCTACTATGTGGTACTCTTGCTTTTAAGTAATTGTCAAATAATCTTAGAATGTGTCAATTTAAAAATAGATGTGGCTATTTTGAGTTATTTGATTCTTAATAGAAATAATTTATGTCCTAAAGGCTTTAAGATACAATGACGAACACAGCGAATTGTGAAATGAAAATTTCCTCTTAAACAGTAAATTTTGGGCAGGGTACTTTGTTCTGTGCTGTGTCAAATATATTAGGTTGCCAGTTACTCCTCTTCACACAAAATCTGATCCTTACACGAAACTTCAACTTCAATGAGAAGCATAAAATTTTCCAAAAGCTGGGGACTTGATACTTCAGGCCTTACTAAAAGAGGAAGTTGTTACTCTCCTTACCTGGGTATTCAAAACATAAACATCAGAGCTTCACATGTGCAGTGATTTACTTTATTGGCTCAGGTGTTGCTCTATGTATGTAGAACTCAATAGCTGAAGACAGGAAAGGAGGGGTCTCTTCCTATCTTTCCTCAGGAAAACAAATTATACTGTTCTACACAATGAAATGTACCATATTTTTCAGTACTTCAAATCTATATGCTTTAGAGTATGGGTAACAGGACTTAATACCAACAAGTCCAGTTCTAAGTCAGGAGTAAGAATATAAAGTTGCCTAAGATAGGAAGCTGAGATAAGTTGGCTATTGTACCTGTGCCAATGTATTCCTCAGCCTTCGTCACTTGGCCAATTTGAAGAACATGTGCTCAGAGGACGTCTGGCTCCTGTTTACTGTCAATGGAGCATACAGAATGCTTCTGGTATCAACAGGTCTGGTTGCTTCATGAGATACCAAGCAAAACCCCTCTGCAGCGCTGAAAGAGAATTTTCTATAACTTTGCATGATTATTTCTTTCCACACCCAGTCAATTAAAATTTACTTTAACTTGCTTTAAACTTACTTTGAAATCCCAAAAGGGGACAACATTGACTGAACTTTACTAAAAACAAACAATGTAATTAGTCCTTTGAGGCTATAGGGAATGAGTTTGGAATTTGTCATAGAGTGGCAACCATATTTCTTTAAACAAAAGTTAAGAGATATTTCTTGAGAACAAGAGTAGAAGAAAATTTGCCACTGCATTCAAACTTTGGGAAATTCTTTTAAACTATGTAGTGACTCAGTGAGACCTTGGGTATCTTAGCAATGTAATGAAATTATAAAAATTATATAAATATATATTTGTATATATGTATATAATAGCACTATAATAACAAAACTTATTTTCAGTGAATACTAGATATTGAGTCACATACTAGTTATGGCATATACTAGTTGAATGAACTTGAGTGCGTTACTTAAATTCTCCGAGCTTTAGTCTTTATCTGCAAAATGGGTTTCACAGAGCTGTCAAGAGAATAACTTGTGTACAGTTCGCATCAAGGTGATCACAGGAGATTAGAAAAATCATTTAAATCTTACTCATCATCAAGAAGATTAAACATTTTCTTCACATTTACATAAATTCTATAAGCTCAAAGTATCCTTTTTTCTCTGCCTAGTCCTTGTTCCCATTCCCCCAATAAATGTTGGATTTGAAGTTCATTAAAACAACACTGTTAACTGTTATGAGCCTACACATTTCTAGGTGTGGTTATACTGAAATATTTGCACACTCTGGAGCATGAAGTGAATTGTGAATAGTATTCACTTAATAGAGATTTAATAAAATTCAAAGGCCATCTTTAAAAGTTCTATTGATGGTTGTCTAAACTTGGTAGGAATTAGAAAATGTAAAGTCAAGTCAAACTGTGTATTGGTAATTTTTATTTGTTTTAAATTATGTTTTTATTTCTTCTCTCCTTGAAAACAAGGAGCTCTTAGAGGTTCATATGCTAAAGAAATTATGGTTCTTAAATCTACAATAGATAGATAATTTTGAACTGATCAGAATTATCTGTCTAGAGAAAAAAAATGCAAACATTCTAGGATTATCATATCTTGTCTCATTAAATTTAGATAGAATAGTGAGGTCAATAAAAGCTACCCACTTTTAATATGTGGAAGAGGGGGTCAGCCTTGCTCTGATTTTTAGGAATTAGAGAAAGTATGTCCCAAGAGTGTTGAATGCTGTGGATGAGCAATCTTTCCACTTTTATTCTACCCTTCCTAGTGGGAATGATCTATACAAAACTTGGAACCAATCCTGGAGTCCCAGCGTACAATCCATTTCCTAAGCACATGTGGTGATTTTATAAGGACTTAATGCCTTGTAAGCCCCTTAGCTTAAAATTCCAAGCATTGTTTCTGTTTCCTTCACTAAACCCTAACATATAAATTCCAATTAGAGTGAATGATGGCAGATAATCATTTTATCCAGAGGATGTTTTGCTGCCCTCCTGACCTCAAATCTTTCCCTATAGGAACAGGCCAAGAAACAAGAAATGAGTCAAGTGGTCTGACAGACCTTATGATACCTATATTCATTCTGAGAAAAAAAATGCCCTTTTGTGACAATATTTTATCTTATAATAAAGATGAGATATCAACCTGAGGGGAGATTGGTGTAATGAGTTAGGGAAAACTAAAGTGTTTAATTGATTAAGTAAGTTAACTCAGAAACTATAATATTAAATTATTCTATGGGATATTGCCCAAATTGAAAATACATGTTGAAGTATGTAAAGGTTATCTTTGATAATGTCTAGATCCTTTCTGTAATCTGATTATCTTCCTCCTAAACAATATCATTTAGTGGCTGTTTTAAATACTCTTCTGTATTGCTTCTTATTCTTTCCCCTTTTATCTAAATTTACCCTCATTTGTTATCTGAGTAAAATATATACAAAAAAGGGGTAGATTAACTGACTATACCATAACACTCCCAATATTACTAGAATCCAAAAGCAAAAAAAAAAAAATCAGAGGTTAACCGAAATGGGTATCAGATTGATAAAATTTAAAATTTCAGGAAGCCTTAAAAATGAATGAAAGAATATCTTACAGTGTGGAGAGATATGTGTGCTTCTAAACCAACAATTCAGACAATATATATTTTATCTGAAATTATTAATAAAACTTTAATTTGATTACAATTAGAAATGAAGAGAGACTAGATATGAATTCAGGTAGAATATGTCATCTAGAAATGAATTACTGAATGATGCTTTTAGATTTTGAGGAAAACATGAAGGTAACACATATAATAATAATTTAATAACAATAATGTTAGTAATATTGATATTAATTAATATTATTAATAATTACATTATTATACCAGTGTACTTTTATTTGACTATTTACTAAGTTTCAGTAAATATGCTAAATTATTTACATTTACTAACATTTAAATCTCAAACCAGTTCTACGTGGTAATAATGACATTTGAGGAGTACTTTCTTTGTACACAAAGCACTTTGCAAACAGACTGTTATTTAATTCTCACAACAATGTTATAAGGCAGAAACTACATTGTCCCTATTTTGTATATTAGAAAATTGTGTTTTAAAGGGAGTAAACAGCTTTCTTAAATTCAGGCACCTAACAAGAGAATGACACAAAATTTAAATCTGATCATTTAACTCTAGGGGCCAAGCCAAAATATATAAAAATGGTAGTGTAATGAACAAGAGTGGGTTAAACTGAATCATGCTTAAATCTGTTTAAAGTTTTTACATTATACATAGGTAGTAAAATATTAAAGAAAAATTATAATAAGTTGAAGTTGAATATTTTGATCCCTCAAGCAACCAGTGAAAAATACAAAGAGGAATAGTTAGCTAGTAGAGGTCATAGAATAGAATCCTGAGAAACTACTAAAGTAACTTAAGTAAAGGAGGGGCTAAAGAACATAACATAAAAGGGACAAGTCGGAAAAAATGGGAGATTTGTACCTCACCATATTAATAACTATATTACAAATATATATATTCTAAAAAATAATTCAGATGCAGAAGTTATGCTGGATTTTAAAAAAATCCAGCCGAGTGGCTCAGCTGGTTAAGAGCTCGCCTGGGAGCATCAGCTCTGAGCAGCAGGGCTGCAGTTCGGATCCCACTTTGAGGGCCAGTGACGCTGGCCCTCTACAGCTAAGATGATGAACAACAGCTTGACCTGGAACTGGGCTGCTGAGTCGCCGGCGATGGCATAGGCTTCAGCAGGGCTGCAGTGGGCTGTCGTGAGCTACATGAGTGGCTGGCAACCAGCATGAGCGGCCAGCAGCCAGTGTGAGCTGCTGGGAGCCGCTGTGAGCGGACGATCAATGACCGGAGACCGACCTGCCTCATCTGGGAAGAGCACAATGATCATACCAACATGGGCCAGTGAAGCGAAGTCTTCCACAACTAGACTGAAGAACAAAACAACAGCAATTTGTCTACCTGTCTGTTCCCCTTCCCTGATTCCCCAATGCTGTTCCCCTCCCAATTCCCCAATAAAATCTTTAAAAAAAAAAAAAAGCAAACTGATACTGCATTGCCATTTAAAAAAATATTTTATAGTTAAAGACATGGATAAGATAAAAATAAAAAACAACAACAACGATGTAGTAAGAAAAACATAAGAAAAGTGGTATGTCTGTTTTGCCAACAAAGAAAATAGATTGCAATACAAGGAGTAGCACTAAATATAAAGGAGGAAATTTCACAATGATAACATGATAAATACACCAGGAAGACACATTAATTCTGTATACATACATTTATACTGAGTCAAAATACATGAGCAAAATATTCACAAACATAATCAGAGACCTTTAAGCCCTTTCTCAATAAATGTCAGGAAATCTAGACAAAGAATCAATAGAGATACAAAGATCTGAGCAATGTTATCAACATTGTTCACCTAATTGATATTTATAGAACAATACCTCCAATGCTGCCTAGTGTACCTGGAACAGTCACCAAGATAAACCGGTAAACTATACTCTGGACTACAAAATAAGTCTCAAAACATTTTAAAGAAATCAACAGAGCCCTTGCAGGACATTGGGTCTTCTCCAAAATGTCCCCTGAGGCACTTGGCTCACGTCAAAAAGTCTCTGATATTTGGTCCTGTCCAAAACATCCATGGAGACGTTGTCTCTGTGGAAATATGAGAGGAAAGAAAAAGCATTTCTGAAGTACTAGAAGGCAGGATCTGGTACAGAGGGTGCTAAATAAATGTTTTCCAGTGACAGATGTTGCAGTCAGATTCTTTTTATGTCTGGTATGTATGAAATGAACAAGTGAATAGACACATGAAGAAGACAACATAGTAAAGTGGTTAAGAGCTTGGCTCTTAGAATAAAATGACCAGATTGAAATCTCATGTCATCTTTTTAGCTGCCTGAACTTAGTTAGGTAAGCTACTTACTCTCTTTAAAACTCCTTTCTTCTCCACATTCTGGGAGGCTTGGATTTTTCCACCCCTTACCTGCTTTCTTAAGTGAGGAAAAATAGCTGATTCTGAAGGGTTAGTCTAAAATACACGGAGCCATGCTTTTAGCAATAGGTGGAGCTACAGTGCTTCAAATGTAAGAAAGTGACTCCTTAGGAGTTCATTTATTAGTGGAAAAACGAAACTTTTGGGCACTCTCACCACCCTTACTCCCCGAAGTTAAATCGATTGGTATATGGAATCCCTTTTTCCCCGTGGGGTTGTCCAAAAATTTATCTTTGTTGACAGTGGATCAGACAAGAGAAATAAGTAGGAGGCCTCATTTGGCTTTAAGACTAAGGTGCACTTTTTCAATATATTTATTACAGATTTAGGCTTTCTACAAATAATAATCCCCTTGCTCAATACTAAAGCTGATAAACTCATTTTATTTGACTAGTGGCCTCTGTGTGTATTTCATTCTACATGAATTAGTAACACTAAAGTGTAATTTCTATTGTTGCTTTAGTCAGTTAAATTATTTAATACAGGAAAAGAAAGTAAAATAGTATTTTATATTTCCTTACATTTTACAATTTCCAGCACTCTTTATTTATTTATTTTCTTTGGCTGCTGCAAAAAGCTTTATTGTTTCCATTTGGTCCACGGTATGGGAGAGGGCCCCGGAGTGGTTAGAAGGCTGCCTCGCTATTCCAGGGAGAGGCTCAGGCATAAGCCCAATGCCAGGGGCATGCGGAGGGGCCCCTCAAAGGCCTCTGGGCTCCAAAGGCTCCTAGTCATGCTTGAGAGTGAGCCTTTCCAAGAGATACTCACCAAGCCCGGCCTGGGGGCTGGCCAGCCTGCGGAGGTTAATCAGGTGAGTTCTTCTTGATGAGTTTCACCTTCTTGATGAGTTTCACCTCCTCATCTAGGAAGTGGTTCTCCAGGAAGTCACAGACATGGGGGTCTGCGCGGGCAGAGCCCAGGGCGTGCAGATCCAAAAGGGCCTGGTTCAGGTTTTTCTCCACGGTCATAGCAGCCTCCATGGCATCCTGAGTTTTACCCCACTCATCCTGGGAAGGCTTCTGCAGGTCCTGGAAGAGGGCGCGACTGCCACACTGGTTTTGCATCTTCAAGAGACGTTCCACATCCTCCTGCTTCTCCTCCGCCAACTCACGGAAGAAGTGGCTCACGCCCTCCAGAGCCACATCGTCGCCATCGAAATAGAAGCCCAGAGAGAGGTAGGTGTAGGAGGCCCGCAGATGCAAGTTGACCAGGCGGTTGACGGCGGCCTCCACCTCGGTGGAATAATTTTGACGAACTTGGGAGCTCATGGTTGCTCAGCAGTAAGGAGTTAAGCTCAAATAACGGTGTTAGCTGGTCTCGGAGGCCGAGGATGGCTGAGTTGGTTCCGAAGGTTGAGACTGGAAAAGAGGTTGGAGGGTGGTCGGAGGCTGGAAGAAGGGGCGTCCCTGGGTCTGTTCCGTCCAAACACTGTTGAAGCAAGAGACAGATCTGGGGGACAGCCGAGGGAACGCTGTTCTTTTTCTTTAAGTTTGCAATTCTTTCTTTTATTTCCATTTAGTTAGAAGAACTTTTTTAGTGCTTCTTGTAGTGTAGAATTAACAAGTAACGATGTCTTCCAACTCTGATTTATTCGAAAATGTTTTTATTTGTACTTCACCATTGCAACATTTTCAATTAAAGCCCTCTTCCCTTCCTCCTGATTTTGAACACTTTAAGGTGCCTTTATATTTTCTGTTGATTCCTACTGTTTCTGACAAGGATTGGCTGTCATTCATATCATTGTTCCTCTGTATATAATTTTTTCTTTTTATGTTTTGGTAGCTGACTGATAATGGTACATGATCAAGAACATTTTAGTATGGACAAAATGTCTTCATGGATGTTTTGAAGTGGACCAAATATCAAGAAGCTTTTGGCATGGATCAAACGTCTCTGTGAATGTTTTATACAGGACCAGATGTCTGTGAATAAATAGACCATCAGTGAATTCTGGGGCAACTTCGATTTTTCAGATATGTGTAACTGGAGTCCCAGAGGAGGGAGTGGGCAAGAAATAATGGCCAAATTTTTTTCAAGTATTTTTTCAAATTTGATAGGTCACTGTGCTGTGCACCTGAAGCTAAAATAGAACAATATTAAATGTCAACTATAATTAAATATGAGGTCAGACAATTAAGTTCGTGAAATCATCCTAGAAAAAGCTCCATACATATAATTGCTGAATATCACTGTGGTCACCTTCAAAGTAACTCCCCTTGGGAAGCTGTACACTAATGCCAGTGTCTAGTCCACTTTTCAAAGCAATTTTGGAACTATTTTTCTGGAATGGCCATCAGAGCTGTCGTCATATTACCCTTGATGTCCTGAATGTCATCAAAATATCTTCTTTAATATTTCCTTTATCTTCAGGTAAAGAAAGAAGTTATTGGGGGCCAGGTAAAGTGAGTAGGGAGTGTGCCAATACAGTTATTTGTTTACTGGCTAAAGACTGTCTCACAGACAGTGCCATGTGAGCTGGTGCATTGTTGTGATGCAAGAGCCGTGAATTGTTGGCGAAAACTTTAGGTCATCTAACTTTTTCACACAGTCTTTTCAGCACTTCCAAATAGTAAACTTGGTTAACTGTCCAGTTGGTACAAATTCATAATGAATAATGCCTGTGATGTCAAAAAAAGGTTAGCAACATTGTTGCAACAAGTTCACAAACTTAATTGTAAGACCGCGTATATATGTACACACGATGTAAAGTACATCATAGGGGATATCATCAATAGTATTGTAACAGCTATATATAATGTCAGAGGGGTAGTAGACTTGGAGGATATTTTCACTTTGTGAGGAGTGTAAATGTCTAATCATTATGTTGTTTTATACATCTGAAACTAATATAAAAATAAATTTAAAAATTGATAGACACTATAAACCTACAGATCCAAGAAAGTCAACAAACACTAAACATAAGAAATATGAAGAAAACTACACAAAGCCATGCTATAATCCAATTTCTCAAAACTGTAATAAGTAGAAAAATCTCAAAAAGGGGCAGAGAAAAGATACATTATGTGTAGAGAGGAAAAACAAGGATGATATCACTTCCTCATGAGAAATATTAGAAGCTAGACAACAATGGGACAACATCTAAAATAACTAACAATAGACTAGGATTAGTAAAAGGATGACTGAATAGGTAAATGCTGTGCCTGTCTCTTCCCATGACCACATTAAAATTACAAATAAATTATAGAACAAACAACCTTGAAAACCATATGAAACTAGCTGAAAAGACCCCTATCACTAAGGATATAAAGAAAAGGTCATGTAGAGACTGGTAGGAGAGATAGTCCCCAAACCCACAGGTAGTGGTTCAGCACCAGGAGGAACACCTCTGCTGGAGGTGCCCCATGAAAAGTAAGGGGTCCCAACCCCACACTGGGCTCCATAGCCTAGGGGTCCAGTGCTGGGAAGAAGAGTGCCCACAACACCTGGCTGTGAAAATCACAGAAGATTCCATTTATCCTGGTGAGATAGAAGGCAGCTGGAAATCCAGACATCTTTGTAAAGAGCCCATACACAGACTCACTCGCAAGCATTCAGCCTGGACTCTGGCCAAGGGGCAGCAACTCAAGAGGCTCAAGAGACATACAGGAAAAAACTGAGTTGTGTAGTTTCAGGGTGAGGGCTAGAGGGAAAGCCACCACTATCTCTGTGTGGAGCCCACTTTACATGTAGCTTATAGGTGGGCACCATATTTCCTGTGTTGAGCCCTCCCTTACATAACCAAATCTGAGACCAAATTGGCCAGGGGAGCTCCGCTCACTCCACCCTGTTGACTCCCTGAAACCCCAGCCCGCTCAGCTTGTACAGCATTGCCTGGAGACATTCTCCATACCAGGGCAGCCAGCTCCCCAACCCTGTCCCCCCCCCCCACCCCCTGCACACTGTAGGAAGCTTTCCCAGTAGCAGATGGCCTGCAGCAGGTTGTGTGGCTCCCTGGGACAACTTTGATGGTGGGAAGTTAGCCCTGGCTCATGTTGCAGCCTTTCTTGGGTGGCTGTCACAGATCTCTGCACCCGAGGCAAGTGGTGGCTGCCAGGGTGTTCTCTCAGGGTTCTGCTAAGTGGTCATAGGCTCTGCACTGGTACAAGGACTGAATCAGCAATAACTTTGTGATCACCACCCACCCACCCTTGTAACTCTCTGGGATCCTGCCTGACCCAACTCTGGTGACATCGCCAGGCACATTGTCAGTATTGGGGCAAACAGCTGGGCCTCAAGCAACTAAGGAGGCTTTTTCAGCAACTGAGCTATTTGGGCAGTAGCAGGTGGCAACAGGCCTACAGGTACCTGGACAATTTGCTAAGCTGTCCCAGGCCTGACGCTGGTGTTAGCTGGCTTCGGTTCACAGTGAGGCCACCACGTGGGGCCCGCAGACTCCCAAAGTTGTGCAATGAAGAATGCAATGTGGGCAGGGCTGACTGTTCTCCAAGAACATTCCTCTAGTGTTGAAAGATTTGGGTGGGGTGGTGACCCAGGGAATCACCACAGTGGAGCAAGCAGAGTTCACCAGGCCAACACAGATTTATATTTAGTCATGGAGGGGATGGTTCAACACAGTAAAGATAGCGCCCTCCTGCCTGCTGCATGGGAGGAAGATCTACACAGGGAAAATGGCGACTGTTCCTCTCGGCCTTGTCCTGAAGCCACACAACTCAGTCAGTCTTGGTCGCCTCCTGAGTCACTGTCCCTCTGCTGGAGCCCAGGGTGAGCGCCTGCGAGCAAGTGAGGCTGTGTGCAGGCCCTTTAAGAGGACATCTGGGTTTCCCACAGCTTTATGCCCCACCCAGATGTTTGGTATCTTTCCTGTTTTTCACAGCCAGATGTTGTTGGGGAACCTCTTCCTGGCACTGGTACTCTGGGTCAAGGAGCCTGGTATGGGGCTGTGGTTCCTCACTCTTCTGAGGGGTGAGGGACCTCCATGGCTGAGATATCTCTTACTATTCTCAGCCACCACTGTAGGTGTGGGGCTGGCCTGTTCCGTGTCTTTGTCCCTCCTACCAGTCTTGAAGTGGCTTCTTCTTTATATCCTTGGTTATAAAACTTCTGTTTAGCTAGGCTTCAGATGATTCTCCCAGTTGATTGTTCTGTACTTTAGTTGTAATTTTAATATGGTCACTGCAGGATGCTAGCACAGCATTTATGTACTCTGGCATCTTAGATCCTTTCTCTACAGTTATTGAGGAAGTTATTGATTTTCCAATATAGAACAATTCTTGCATCCTAGAATAAACCCCACTTAGTTGTAGTGTATAATTCTGTTTATATATTGCTGAATTTTGTCTGCTAATATGTTGTTAGGAATTTTTGCATCTATATTCAGGAAGTATATTAATCTGTACTTTCTTTTTTATATTGTCTTTGTCCTTTTTTGTATCATAATAATATCAGCTACATAAAATGAATTGGAAAGTGTTTACTTCTTTTTCCTGGAAAAGATTATGCAGAATTGGTGTTAATTTTTAAGTGATTGGTAGAATTCTTCAGTGAAATGATCAGACCTGAGGATTTCTTTTTTGGGGAATTTTTAAGTTACAACAATTTCCTATTTAACTTTTCTATTTTATTTTGGGTGAGTTGTAGTCTGTATTTTTTAAGGCATTGATCCAGGTTTATATGTGAATTTTTTGATAAGTTTATATGTGAAATTTTTTCTTAATCTCTCATTATTGTTTTGATGTTTGTATTGATAGTCACTGTTTCCCCCCCTCAAATTGGTAATTTGTGTCAACTGTCTTTTTTTTTTTTTTAAGATTTTTATTGGGGAATTGGGGTATGGGAACAGCGCTGGGGAATTGGGGGAAGGGGAACAGACAAGTTGCTGTCCTTTTGTTCTTCAGTCTAGTTGTGGAGGACGTTACTTCACTGGCCCAAGTTGGCACCATCATTGCTCTCTTCCCGGGCGAGGCAGATCAGTCGTCGGCTTCTGGACAGCCGCTCATGGCAGCTGCTGGCGGCTCACGCTGGCTGCTGGCTACTCATGGTAGCCCATGGCAACCCACTGCAGCAGGGGCAGCAGCTTATGCTGTCGCCGGCGATTCACCGCAGCCCAGCTCCAGGTTGAGCTGTTGTTCAGCATCTTAGCTGTGGAGGGCAGTGTCACTGGCCCTCATATGTGGGATCCGAACCGGGGCACTCTGGCGTCCCAAGCCAGCTCTTAACCAAGGCGCCACTCGGCCGGCCCTCAACTGTCTTTTACTTTGTCATTTTTACATCTATTCCCAAAATTATTTAGATCAGAACTGTTTGTCACTGTTTCCCTCAGTAAAGTTGCTTTATATATCTGTAGTAGAGTTGGAGTGTTTTGTCACATTCTGCATTCCTTCCTTGATTCCTTAACTTCCTAAATTAATTTTTATATTTGCACACAGTAAGTTCTACTCTTTGTGCTGTAAAACACTATGGGTTTTGACAAATGCATAGTGTCACGTATCCACCAGATTATTTTAGCAGGGAAGTATCCATTCTCTCACCGTTAAGTATGTTAGCTTTAGTGTTGTTGTGTTGTTGTTGTTTTGTTAATGTTCTTTATTAAGTTCTTTATCAAGTATGAAGAAGTAGGCCCTCTCCATTCCTAGTTTGCTAAGAGTTTTTTTTTTAATCACAAATGAGTTCTGGATTTCATTAAATGCTTTTGCAGTGTTACTTGATACAGTCATATGAATTTTCTTCTATACTGTTACATTGATTTTTGAATCTTAAACCAGCCTTGCATATCTGGAATAAATACCTCTTAATCATGGTGTATAATTATTTTTATATATATTGGATTTGATTTCCGATATTTTGTTCAGGATTTTAATAACTATATTCATGAGAGATATTGGTCTGTAGTTTTTATTTCTTGTGATATCTTTATCTAGGTTTGGTATGAGAATATCCTCCCCCATTAAATGATTTAGGAAGTGTTTCCTTTTCTTCTATTTTTCTGTAAAAAGCTGAAGAGAATTTTACTATTAATTTCTTAAATGTTTTGTAGAATTAAACAGTTAACCACCTAAGCATGGTGCTTTATTTGGAAGGTAATTAATTATGAATTCAAATTTTAAAATAGATATAGGGCTCTTTAGGTAATCCATTTATCTTGATAGATTTGTGTCTTTATATGAAATAGTCCATTCACTTAAGTTAACATATATGTGGGGAAAGAGTTGTATATAATATTCTTTTATTATCCTTTTAATGTCCATAACATCAGTAGTGAGCATCCCTCCTTCATTTCTGATACTGGTAATTTCTGTCTTTTAAAAAAAATATCTCTTGGTTATTCTGGCTAAGGTTTACCAATTCTTGACCTTTTCAAAGAATTAACTTAATTTTTTTCCTTATTGATTTTAACTTCATTGATTGTTTTAAAATTAGAGTTTATTGGGGTGACAATGGTTAGTAAAGTTACAAAGGTTTCAAGTGTACAATTCTGTAATACATCATCTATATATCATATTGTGTTCACCATCCAGGGTAAATTCTCCTTCCATCACCATATATTTGATCCCATTTACCCTCATCTACCACCTTGTCCCCCCTTACTCTCTGGTAATCACTAAACTAATGTCTGTGTCTATGAGTTTTTGTTTTTTCATTTGGTTGTCTTGTTCCTTTGTTTCTTTCAGTTTTATATCCCACATATCAGTGCAATCATATGGTTCTCAACTTTCTCTGTTTGACTTACTTTGCTTAGCATAATAATCTCAGGATTCATCCATTTTGTCACAAATGATACTATTTCATCTTTTCTTAAGACAGAATAGTATTCCATTGTGTATATATATATATATATATATATATATATATCACATTTTCTCATTTTCTTTATCCAATCATCTATTGAAGACACTTTGGTTGTTTCCATGTCTTGGCCACTGTAAATAAAGCTGCAATGAACGTTGGAGCACATATATCTTTACAGATAAATGTTTTCATCAGAGGAATGCAAATAAACACCACAATGAGCTATCACCTCACACCAGTTAGAATGACTATCATCAACAAGACAGATAATAAGAAGTGTTGGAGAGGCTGTGGAGAAAATGGAGCCTCAAACCCTGTTTGTGGGAATGTAGGTTGGCACAGCCACTATGGAAGGCAGTGTGGAGGTTCCTCAAAAAATTAAGAATAGAATTACCATATGACCCAGCAATCCCTCTCCTGGGTATATTTCATTGATTTTTTAAAATCTAATTTTTGTTTATTTTCTTGTGTTTGCTTTAGGCTTCAATGGCTTTTTTTTTGTTTGTTTAGTTTCTTAAGGTAGAAGCTTAGGTTATTGATTAAAGATATTTTTCTTTTTCTAACATATACAGTCAATGTTACAAATTTTACTTTAACCTATGCTTTTGTTATATCCCAAATTTTTTTTTTTTTTTTTTTTTTTTTTTTTTTTTTTT
>NW_017732131.1:279504-283276 GCF_001890085.2 Hipposideros armiger | reverse complement strand
GCCCCCCGAGAGAGCTTTACAGATATCATTCCATCCGGCCTCAGTTTTCCGAGACACTCTCTCGACTACAGGATATGAGGCTAATGCAGAGGGGGTGGTCGTGGGATCGGCTGTAAGGCAACAGTAATTGACAAATATAATTGTATATACTTAAATCATACAATGTGATGATTTGATGTATGTATACATTGTGGAATGATTACCAAGACCAAGGTAATTAACACATCTGTCACCTCACATAGTTAATACAGTTAACTTTGTGTGTGTGTGTGTGTGTGTGTGTGTGTGTGTGTGTGTGTGTGCTGAGAATGCATAAGATCTACTTCTGAGCCACTCTCAAGAATACAATAATGTATTAACTATAGTCACAATACTACACATGTGATTTTCAGAACTTTTTCTACTTATAACTAAAAATGTGTGCCCTTTGACCTACATCATCTCATTTTCCTCTCCTCCCAGCCTTGGCAACCACCATTCTATTCTCTGTTTCTATAAAATTGGCTTTTTATTTTTTAGATTCCACATATAAGTGATACCAGGCAGTATTGTAACTTATAGTCCAGTTATGCACATGAAACATTCAATAACAATATGAGGCAGGATATCTTCAGTGACATAATGAAAGCCTATGAAAAACTAATGTGATGAAGAAGCTATGCTGCCGAGTCAGATATGAAGATGGAGGAGCAGAGTTCGAGAGAGTAAAGAATCCTTACTGAGTAGGCAGATATAAAAATTTTAAGACCAAAGTTGAGGAAAAGAGAACAGTATAAGAATTTGGAATTGCATAGCCAAAATCTTCTTCCATTATTTATCCAATAATTTCAAGAAAGCAGCCATTTGACAAGGTAGAATGATGCTTTAGGATGGGACCATAGCTTGTTTTAGTACTATTGAGTTGTTGGAAAAGTCATGACGTATTTTGTCTGTGTTTTTCAAAGGTCATTTATTTATATAAAGAACAAAGATCCATCAATGATATATTGCTCATTTTGTTTGATAACCTTTTGCCATCTTTCAGTGAGCTTCATAATTCCTTGTTCATAGAAGGGCCTGTCTTTATTTGCGAAAAATGGACCAAAGTGCTGGTATACAGCCTCATCTGAATTGAACATTATACCATGCAAGGAGTTTTCAAGAGAGCAAGACAAGTGGAAGTCTGATGGCACAAGGTCCGGTGAGTATGGTGGGTGTGGCAATACATCCCATCCAAGCTCCAATAATTTTTGACGGGTGATCAAACTTGTGTGTGGTCTTCCATTGTCGCGAAGGAACACAACTTCTTTACAATTAACAAGCTCTAGACGTTTCTGGATGATGGATTCATTCAAACTGTTCTATTGCTGACAGTACACATTCAAATTGATTGTTTGGTTCCTTGGTAGGAGCTCGAAAAACATGACACCTTTATAATCCCACCACACTGGGAGCATAAACTTCCTCTGATGAATGTCTGCTTTCGATGTAATTTGAGGCGAATCATCACATTGGGACCAAGACCTTTTGTGCACCACATTGTTGTAAACAATCCACTTCTCATCACAGTTATCAGTCGCTTCAAAAAAGGATCGTTTCCTCACGTTGAATGAGCATATTGGAGATGTTTATACGCGCTGTCAAATGAACTTCTTTGAGTTCATGTGGAACCCAAATATAGAGCTTGCTTACGTATCCCAGCTTCTTCAGGTGGTCATGAATGCTTGAATGATGGATGTTCAATGTTTCTGCAATCTCTCATGTCATGTAACATGGGTTTGACTTGATCAATACCTTTATTTTGTCATCATCAACCTCGGTGGGCCTCCCTGACCGAGGAGCGTCATTGAGATCAAAATCCCCAGCATGGAATTTCATGAACCATTGTTGGCACTGACGTTCTTGTCGAGCATTGTTACCATAAACTTTATGCAACTTTTCACAAGTTTGACACATGTTCTTCCTTTTATGGAAGTAAAACAGTAAAATATGGCAAAAATGCAGTTTGGTCTTCCATCTTCAACTTGTTGTAAAATCTCCAAAACTCAACCAAATGTTCAATTTTTTTTAAAAATGAAGCTAGAACTATCCGCTGTCAAATGACATAGCAATAACATAGATGTGAATGACTGTAGTACTTCCAAAAATGAACTAGTGCCATCTGTCGCAAACATGAGTCATGACTTTTCCAACAACCCAATATTTCTTATTCTAAATTTGGCTCTCCATATATGCTACCTGTGCTTAAAGACTACCCTGATGAAAATATTCAGTTTGTCTGGGTTACTTCTGTTACTTCCTACAAATATATCAATAACTCCAAGATATTAGAACAAAGGAGATTATCTCCAAATTTTGGATGAATGCTGTATCATCATTGCATTTCTTTCTTTTTTGATGTATTTTTCCCTTCCAGGAATATTAGGTTCAGATCCTGCATTTATAGAGGACTAGGCACTATTTAAAGTCAGGGAATCCTTATCTCAAAGAGGACTGCCATTGATTAAAGACCTAAAATGACTTTGAGGACCGTGAATGTAATTGGGAGTTCATAAATGGTTGTGGGTAAGTTTGAGTCTCTCTAAGGTATCATGATATAATTGAAATGTGTAGTCTCTGAAGCCATACAGATTTGAGTTAAAATCCTGGCTCAACTATCACTGTTTGCATGACCTTGGAAAAGTTATTTATCTCTCTCAGTCCCAGTTCCCTTATCTGTATAATGTAAATAATAACGTTGTCTTAAAATATAGCTCAAAGGGGGAATAATATAGAAAAAAATAACTGGCACAGTGCCTTGCACATGTGTGCATCAAAATGATTATGGGGGCTGGCCAAGTGGTGCGTTGGTTAAGAGTTGGCTTGGGACGCCAGCTCTGAGCAGCAGGGCCCTGGCTCGGATCCCACATATGAGGGCCAGTGACAGAGTACCCTCTACAGCTAAGATGGTGAATAACAGCTCAACCTGAAACTGGGCTGCTGTGAGTCGCCGGCGACAGCTGACAGTGTAGGCTGCAGAGGGGCTGGTCGGCAGCTGGCGTGCACTTTGTGAGCTGTGGTGAGCAGCCGTGAGTGGCCGTCCAATGGCCAGTGAGTGACTGCCTCACACGGGAAGAGCGCAATGATAATACCAACATAGGCCAGTGAAGTAATGTCCTCCACAACTAGACTGAAGAACAAAAGGACAGCAACTTGTCTGTTCCCGTCCCCCAATTCCCCAATAAAATCTTAAAAAAAATAATGATTATGGTTACTATTCCAGTTCTAACAGTCTTTTCTTTTCATTTTTCTCTTTTAATTTTTCCTCTTTAAAACACCTTTAACTTAGTAAAAAAATGCCTCTACATCTCTAATATCATCACCCAAGTTAAACAATGTTTTTCTGTTATGTCTAGGATGCTATAATAGTTTATTAACTGGTCATTCTAACACTTGTCTCTTATTTCTTTTCTCTCTTCTAATTTATCTCATGATTTAGCATTAAAGAATGTGGCTTCTTTCTCCTATAGGTGAGGAAGAAGAAGAGGAGCAATAAAGAGGTAGGATGCCTAGTACAAAATCTAAACTCTTTTACTCTGATATTCAAAGCCAGTTTCAATCCACAGAGTATTTTAGAGTCACTCACTCACTTTTTTGAATACAGCATGACTCCCCCACTTATACGACAAGCTGCTTTAACTAGAGACTGGAGTTATCTCTTGTCACCTGGAAGTCTAGAAATCTCTCTCAATCTCTCTCTCCCTCTCTCTCTCTCTCTCTCTCTCTCTCTCTCTCTCTCTCTCTCTCTCTCTCT
>NW_017732131.1:277260-279499 GCF_001890085.2 Hipposideros armiger | reverse complement strand
TCTCTGTCTCTCAGCTGCTTTCTCCATGTTCAGTGATGATAACAAAACCCTACCAGTTCTTCAGAGACAGTTTGAACCTTAGCTCATATAATAAGCTTTCTTTGACTTCTTTAACCTGCCTTGTAGAAAACAGAACATCTATTTGGCACCAGGCACTTAACATAATTATATCATTTAGTCTTCATAAAATCCTACAAAGTAGTTATTTTTAACCTTACTACTAAAAGAGGACATCAAAACACCAAGTATTTCAAGATTTGCATATGATTATATATGTAGTGACTGGTGGGATCAGGATCAGAAACTGGTAGGTGCAACCGACTTCAAAAACCTATGACATTTCTACCACTTAGTTAAACACCATCTTGCATGGGTATCTGTATTCAAAGATAATGACACTTTCTAAGTGACCTTGGGCAAGTCACTTTTCTCCTTGTAGTTGCATTTTATCATCCTAAAAATGTGGTTTGTTCTCTTAAGCTAGGTGACACATATGCAAAGTTTCACTTATTATTTGGACATTATGTTTTTGTTATCAGTATTCTTTAATATATATTATATATTTAAGAAAATTACTTCATGCAAAGTAAAAAAGTTCATTTCATAAAATGAGCATGTGAAGAGCATTTCACAAACCTCTGAGCCACAGAACATTCCTCCTTCCAGAGATCTTGGAAATACTGTAGACATCGCCTAATCCAGCCTTTTCATTTTATAGATGAAGAGTTTGTGGCTGAGACATTCAGACAGGTCACTTGTCTAAAGGAAAGGGAAAAAGTTCATGTCTGAACTGAAACTCTGTTACACTGATTTCCACTTGAATGATTTTCTTTCCCCATTTTGATAGTTACTTTCCTGACAGGAAAATTAAGAGAGTCACAACACAGGTTAGGGGGGTGGGCTTCCTACTGGAGACTCTCCGGAACTTTGGCCCAGAAGTCTTCGCAGAGCCTGCTTTACCGCCTTGTTCTGCAGAGTGTAAATGAAAAGGTTGAGTATAGGAGTGACTACTGTATAGAAGACAGCAGGGGTCCTGGCTCCTGCCCAACTGGAGAGAGGCTACAGGTAGATACAGACAGGTGGTATACAGTACCAGGAACACCACTGTGAGGTGGGAGGTGCAAGTGGAGAAGGCATGCTGTGGGCCCTGGGCTGTGCAGATCCGCAATACCGCAGCCATGATGAAGACATAGGATATGACGATGAGGATCAGGAACCTGCTGCCACAATACCCATGTTGGCAAGCATGACAAACTCATTAATGGTGGTGTCTGCACAGGCCAGTTTCCGCACAGTGGGTATGTCATAAAAAAGTAGGCAATATGGTAAGGACCACAGTAGAGCAAGCGGAAGGTGAGGGAGGTATGGATTGCAGAGTGCACAGCACCTATGACCCAAGTGATTCCAGCCAGCCTTGCACACATATGTCTGTTCATGGCAACTGGGTAGTGTAGGGATTGACAAATAGCTAGGTAGTGGTCATAGGCCGTGACGGTGTACAGGAAGCACTCGGTGTTGGCCAGGAAGTGGAAGCAGTAAAGCTGTACAGCACAGCCCTCAAAGGAGAGCACCTTGCCATCCAGCGTCAGGAGGACTGCCATGCCCTTAGGCAATGTCACTGTAGACAAACATGCATTCAGGAAGAAGAGATGCCCTAAGAAGTGGTACAGAGGAGAGCAGAGGTGAGGGTCAGAGCCCACAGTTGTGAGAATGAGAATATTCCCCGTCAAGGTGGTGCTATAGATAAAGAGGAAGAGGAGGAAAAAGAGGCTAGGATATACAGCTGTGTACATCAGACCCTCCAGGAAGAAGTGGCTCACCACAGTCTGGTAGAGGTCGCCAGTCTCTACGACCATCATACACACAGAGTGGTTAGTTATCCCCTTTGCAACAAAACTGATATTGACAGATATAATAAAGAGCCATTTACATTTCTTGAAATGTCATTAGCCATTAGGTCATACCATTTTGGTCTTGCCAAGTGAGAGAAAGATATAGAGTTTCTATTCACTCTTTTGGCCTGTTCTAGTGTTTTCTTGCTGCCCTTTCAAAATGAATCTTTCAGTGTAGGATCCACAGTCTTTTTGAGGCACATAAATGACTGTAAGGATTATTTGGAGAAGCGTAATCCCTAAATGTTGGTAATACAAATACAGATTATAAATCTTATTCTCATGGAGCACATATATATATATATATATATATATATATATATATATTTTTTTTTTTTAAGATTTTT
>NW_017732131.1:215716-277081 GCF_001890085.2 Hipposideros armiger | reverse complement strand
GAGGCAGATCAGTCGCCGGCTTCTGGATGGCTAGTCACAGCGGCTGCTGGCCGCTCACGCTGGCTGCTGGCTACACACGGTAGCCCATGGTAACCCACTACAAAAGGGGCTGCAGCCTACAGCCGTCACCAGCAACCCTGGCAGCCCAGTTCCAGGTTGAGCTGTTGTTCAGCATCTTAGCTGTAGAGGGCAGTGCCACTGGCCCTCATATGTGGGATCTGAACCGGGGTCTTCTGGCATCCCAAGCCAGCTCTTAACCATCGCGCCACTCGGCTGGCCCTGGAGCACATATATTTTTAAAATATTCCAGAATTTTATGCCTCTGCTGCCCTAATTTACTTGCTATACTGCAGATGTAGATAAGCAGGTTCGTATTGCCATGTGTCATCAGGGAATTCCATCCCATCATCTGGGAGACATGCCCAGAGTTTAGGTGCTATTATATCAGCCACAAACACAGCAAGCAGTTTTATCCACTCTTCACCCAGAGGGAGTTTTCTGGAATTTCAGCTACCCACAACCAACTCTCAAGTGTACAACAATGAAGCCTTAGAGAATTGACTGAATAATTATCTGGATGAATTGTTCAGTACATTTCATACTCTTCCTGCACAGCTTTCTTGCAACTTTAGGGAAATGTTTTCCTATGCCTTTAGTATCAATCAAGCCTAAATTGATATTTAAGAATTTTCTTAGACTCTTTTCATCCTTCATCTACTAAACCTAATTAGATGTTGCACTATGTGAATTTGTTCTTTAAACTGCTTATTTCTATTGTATCTTAAATTCCTATTGATTTTATTTAACCCTGCCTTTGCATATTTTATACCTAGATTTTCACAGTGGTGTTTGATGTCCCATCTCTTACATACTTGTCTAATATATCAAATGATTCTGTATTCAGCTTCTTTGTCAGTCCTCTTAAAATAACATGTTTAATTTATCTCTTCCCTTTACTGTTCCCCATTGCCTAAGGTGTAAATTGTATCTCTGTCTCATATTCAAAATTACATGTAAAATGTTTCCATTATTATCACAAAATCTTTATCTCTTGCAGCCCCCTGAAGAAATCCCTCTTATCTAGGGGTGCTGTTTGCTTCATTTCCTCAATTTGCCATAATCTCTCTCTGATCTCATCATAACATTGCATTTTTGAACAGAAATGGATTCCTTTAATCTTTCCTTTATAAATCTGCTCTCTATGGTTAAGTTTAAATATTATTTCTTCTATAAGCCCTTTATAAAGATTTTATCTCACACTGATTTGTTCATTCCTTAAATCTATGGTATTTATAATAATTATTAACAAATGCTTAAGTGTGTACTACCTTGTACTACTTCAGTGTTCCATGCATATGAGTATATGTCATGTCTTCCTAGGAGGAACAAGGGGAAAATGTCATATGCCCTTTTTTTTCCCCAGTGGATTCTTAAATATTATTGTCTGCTTTATATATGTTTATTTAATTTTTTAAATTAAAATTTATTGGGGTGAGTGACAATGGTTAGTAAAGTTACATAGATTTCAGGTGTACAATTTTGTATTACATTATCTATATATCACATTGTGTGTTCACGACCCAGAGTCAGTTCTCCTTCCATCACCATATATTTGATTCCCTTTACCCTCATCTACAACCCCACCCCCTCTTACCCTCTGGTAACCATTATTGCCTGTGTCTAGTATTTTTGTTTCTATATTTGTTTGTCTTGTTCTTTTGTTGTTTCCAGTTTTATATACCACATATCAGTGAAATCATGATTCTCAACTTTTTCTGTCTGACATATTTTGCTTAGCATAATAATCTCAAGATTCATCCATTTTGTTGCAAATGATACTATTTCATCTTTTCTTATAACAAAATAGTATTCCATTGTGTCTTCTTCATCCAATCACCTACTGAAGGGCACTTTGGTTGTTTCCATGTCTTAGCCACAATAAACAAAGCTGCAATGAACATCGGAGCACATATATAATTATGGATAAATGTTTTCATATTTTTTTGGGTAGATACCTAGGAGAGGGGTTGCTGGGTTATATGGTAATTCTATTCTTAATTTTTTGAGGAACCTCCACACTGCCTTTTGTAGTGGCTGCACCAATCTGCATTCCCACCAACAGTATATGAGGATTCCTTTTTCTTCATAGCCTCTCCAACACTTGTTATCATTCGTATTGTTGATGATAGCCATTCTAACTGGTGTGAGGTGATATCTCATTGTGGTTTTTATTTGCATTTTTCTGATGATTAGTGATGAACATTTTTTCACATGTCTCCAAAGACATTCCTCTTTGGAGAAATGTCTATTCGGGTCCTCTGCCCATTTTTTAAATTGGATTTTTTAAATTGTTGAATTATATGAGTTTCTTATATATTTGGGGTATTAACCCCTTATCAGTGGTATTGTTTGCAAAAATCTTCTCCTATTCAGTTGGTTGCATCTTTATTTTGTTGATGGCTTCTTTTGCTGTGCAGAAGCTTTTAAGTTTGATATAATCCCATTGATTTATTTTAGCTTTTACTTCCCTTGCCTTTGAGGTCAAATTCATAATATCCTTTTTGAACCTAAGGTTCATAAGTTTAGCACCTATGTGTTCTTCTATGCAGTTTGTTGTTTCAGGTCTTATGTTTAGGTCTTTGATCCATTTTGAGTTAATTTCGGTATGTGATGACAGATAGCAGTCTCGTTTCATTCTTTTGCAAGTGGCTTTCCAATTCTCCCAGTACCATTTCTTGAAGAGGCTGTCTTTTCTCCATTGTATGTTTTTGGATCCTTTGTCAAAAATTATCTGTCCATGTTTATGTGGGTTTATTTCTGGGTTTTCAATTATATTTCATTGGTCCGTGTATCTGTTTTTCTGCCAGTACCGTACTGTTTTGATTATTGTTGCTCTGTAGTACAAGCAGAAGTCAGGGAGTGTGATACCTCCAGCATTATTCGTTTTTCTTAGGATTGCTTTGGCTGCTTGGGGTCTTTTGTGGTTCTAAAAAAATGTGATGATTTTTTTGTTCTATTTCTTTAAAAAATGAAATTTTGATGGGCATTGCATTAAATCTGTATATTGCTTTGGGTAATATGGCCATTTTAAGTATGTTGACTCTTCCAACACATGAACAGAAAATGTCTTTCCATTTCTTTGTGTCTTCTTCAACATCTTTTAAAAATGTCTTATAGTTTTTAGTGTATAGGTCTTTCACATCCTTGGTTAAGTTTATTCCTAGGTATTTTATTCTTTTTGTTATAATTACAAAAGGATTTTTTAAAAATTCATTTTTTCTGAGATTTCATTGTTAGTATATAGGAATGCAATGGATTTTTGTATATTGATTTTGTAGCTGGCAACCTTACTATATTTGTTTATTTTTTCTAATAGCTTTTTGTGGAGTCTTTAGGGTTTTCTGTATGTAGCATCATGTCATCTGCAAAAAGTGACAATTTAGCTTCATTCCCAATTTGGGCGCCTTTTATTTCTTTCTCTTGCCTGATTGCTCTGGCTAGGACTTCCAATACTATGTCAAAAAGCAGAAGTGATAGGGGATAGCCCTGTCTTGTTCCCGAACATAGAGTGAAAGGCTTCAGTTTTTAACTGTTAATCATGATATTAGCGGAGGGTTTGTCATATATGGACTTTATTATGTGAAGTATTTCCCTCTATACCCATTTTATTAAGTGTTTTAATGATGAATGGATGTTGTGTGTTGTCAAATGCTTTTTTTGCATCTATTGATATAATTATATGATTTTTGTTCTTTATTTTGTTTATGTGGTATATCACATTGATCGATTTGTGTATGTTGAACCATCCTTGTGCCCCTGGGATGAACCCCACTTGGTTGTGATGTATAATTTTTTTAATTCATTGTTGCAATTCGATTTGCTAGAATTTTGTTTAGAATTTTTGTATCTGTATTCATCAGAAATATTGGTCTGTAATTTTCTTTTTTTGTGTTATTCTTACCAGGCTTTAGTATCAGGGTAATATTGGCCTCATAAAATGAGAGAGTGTTGTCTCTTCTTTAATTTTTTGTAAGAGTTTGAGTAGGACAGATATTGGATGCTCTTTGAATGTTTGGTAGCATTCACAAGTGAAGCCATCTGGTCCTGGACTTTTTGCTTTTGGGAAGATTTTGGATAATTGATTCAATTTCCTTACTGTTGATGGGTCTACTTAGATTTTTCAGTTCTTCATGATTCAAGCTAGGAAGCCTATGTGTTGCTAAGCTTTGTCTATTTCATCTAGGTTAATTTTGTTTGCTAATACAAAGAACCAGCTCTTAGTTTCATTGAACTTTTCAACTGTTTTTTTTTCTTTTCTTTTTTCTTTTTTAAAGCCTCTGTTTTATTTATTTCCACTCTGGTCTTTATTTCCTTGCTTCTACTTATTTTGGGGTTTGTTTGTTCTTCTTTTCCAGTACCTTTAGGTATAAATATTTTATTTGGGATTTTTGTTTGTTTGTTTCTAAAGGTAGGCCTGTATAGATATGAAGTCTCCTCTTATAATTGCGTTTTCTGAGTCACATAAATTTTGTGGAGTTGTGTTTTTATTTTCATTTGTCTCAAAGTATTTTTCCATTTCCTGTTTGATTTCCTCTTTAATCCATTGGTTGTTTAGTAGATTGTTGTTTAGTCTCCACTTGTTTGTGCTTTTCCCAGTTTTTTTCTTGTAGTTGTTTTCTGGTTTTATATCATTGTGATATATATAAAAAAAAGCTTGATGTGATTCCAGTCTTCTTGAATTTTTTGAGACTTATTTTGTGGTCTAATATGTGCTCAATCTTGGAGCATGTTCTATGTGCACTTGAAAAAAAATGTGTATTCTGCAGTTTTTGGATAAAATGTTCTACAAATTGCCTATTAAGTTGTTCTGCTCTAATGTGACATTTAGGGCCATCATTTCCTTTTTAATGTTCTGTCCAGATGGTCTGCCCAATGATCTTAGTGGGGCATTGACATCTCCTACGGTTATTGCACTGCTATTAATTTTTCTTTATGTCCATTAATATTTGCTTTATATATTTAGGTGCTCCTATGTTATGTGCATAAATATTTACAGTTGTTATACCTTCTTCTTGGACTGAACACTTTATCATTATGTAATAACTTCCTTTGTTTCTCTTTACATTCATTGTTTAAAGCCTATTTTGTCTGATATATATATTGCTACTCCAGTTGTCTTACGGTTTCTATTTGCATGTTTCTATTTGCATCTTTTTCCATCCCTTTACTTTCAATCTGTGTGTGTCTTTCATCTCAAGTGAGTTGCTTGTTGGTAGCAAGTAGAGGGGTCTTGTTTTTTTACCCATTCACTCAGCCTATGTATTGGGTTGTCCTAAGATTGCCTGAACTTAATGCCTAGAGAAAGTTTCCAGGTTGCATAAACCCATAATAAATAAGGTATTAGTTAAAATCCTCAAAGGCTAATAATTCCTTAGTAGCAGGGCATATTAGCCCAAGAGTAAAATCTGTGATGTACCTGTCATAAAAAGACCCTAATGAAAAATTTAAAGATGAAATATATAATAACTCAAATGAAAAAGAAACAGATAAGGATTAACTGTAGTTTAGACATTGTGGAAGAAAAGATCAGTGAATTTGAAGATATAGTGTTAGAAGTTATCAAAATTGAATAATATAGAAAAAACTAAGACTAAAAAGAAGAGCAGGGCCTGAATCACTTGTGGGACAATTTTAAGCAATCCAATGTGTATGTAATTGGAGTCCCTGAAGGGGAGGAGAGAGGTAAGTAGAAATAATATTTGAAGAAATAATGACTGAAACTTTTTCAATTTTTATGAAAATGCATAGACCCACAGATAAGAGAAGCTCAATGAGCACCAAGTATCATAAACATATTTAAAAATACACAAAGGCTCACCACAATAAAAATACTGAATTTATTGAAAAAAAAGAAACAATTAAAAGTAAACAAAAAAGACTCATTATGTTAAAGGAGCAAAGATAAGAATAACATGAGACTTCTTATCATCTAGCTTTTCTGTGAACTCTAGTGGCATTTATAATGCATTCTGATATGTATCTTATCCACATACTCAGTGTACTACTTCACTGTTCTATGTACATGTATTATAGCTTCCTAAAAGGAAGTATTGCACTGTGTAATTCTGATTGTTTTCCATAAGTGTCTTTGAAAAACTATAATAAGAAGAGCATCAACTTTGGACTTAGATGGACTTGGGTTTTTGTCCTATCACTATCACCTATTGGTAGAAGGATATTTGGCTGATGGCTTAGTTCCTAATCTCATACTCAATATATCAATCCACATCTTTAAAATAATAATAATACATGATGAGTGTTGTATTAATAGTAGTTAATTACCCAACCTACTGATTTCTCCATGAGAATATCACTACTTTACAGAAAATCTTATTCCACTAGTGGACAGATTGTATATGTTAGAATATTCTTTACATGCAGTTTAAATCAAGATACCTAACTTCTACCAATTAGTTCTATCCTGGCCCTTTAAACCCAGTGAAATAAAGTCAAGCTATGCAATAAATGCAAATAGAAAAATATTTTCAAACAAATTGCATTTACTGTACTTTAGCACCTATGCCATAAATAATGGATAAGAAAGTCTGGTTAGTGAGAGTCAATCTTTGATATTTTCCTGTGACATCTTTTCCTATCACTCCTCTAAGAACGTTTTCCTCCATATACCCATTTCTAAGAACATTTCATGGAAGCAATGGGAATAGAACAATTGTAAAACCTTTGAAAGTTACTGTGTGAAGTATCTTAGAGATCATCATCTTGCTTAACTTTATTTTATGGATAAAGAAAATGTGTCCTGGAGAGGTTAAGTGAAAGAGGGGTAAAATTGAAATGTCCTCTAGAAATTTACAAATGATAATAACCAGATTTCTTGCTGAATATTAAAATTTTAAAATAATATATAAGTGATCTGAAAAGACATATATAAACTTAACTTAGAATGACTATTAGGTCATAAGAGGAAAGAATCTATTAACCAAAAATAGGACAATCTAGTGAGGTATGTGCAAGGCATATCTTGTTCTAAGACAGAGAGATTCAATATAATATGGACAGTAACTATTTTAAAAATAATTTCTAAGTTTAATGTACCCTCAATTAAGATGCCAACATATTTGTTGTCTACCGACTGACAAAATATTTAAAAATTAACCTAAATAAATGTGAGAAAATAACTGGAAACAATCTGAACATGACATGAATAGAAAAGAGTGGGAGAGTAGCCCTACAGGGTTATTTAAGAACATTTTTAAAGCTGCAGCTATTTAAAAAGTTTGACAATAACAAACATATATTAATGAAATTTGTATATTGTGTATATATGTACATATATATAATAAAGGATACTCTGAAATAATATCAAGTACATGTAAAAAATTACTAAATTTAAAAAGTAGCATATTAAGTATGTGTATACGAAGGTCTGACAATTAAGTTCATGAACTTGTTGCAATGATGTTGCTAACCTTTTTTGATATCAGAGGGATTATTCGTTAGGAATTTGTACCAACTGGACAATCAGTTAACCAAGTTTACTATTTGGAAGTGCAGAAAAGGCTGCATGAAAAAGTTAGATGATCTGAACTTTTCACCAACAATTCATGGCTCTTGAATCATGACAATGCACCAGCTTACATGACACTGTCTGTGAGGGAGTTTTTACCAGTAAACAAATAACTGTATTGGAACACCCTCCCTACTCACCTGATCTGGCTCCCAATGACTTCTTTCTTTATCTGAAGATAAAGGAACTATTGAAAGGAAAACATTGTGATGACATTCAAGACATCAAGGGTAATAATACAATGACAGCTCTGATGGCCGTTCCAGAAAGAGTTCCAAAATTACTTTGAAGGGTGGACTAGGTGCTGGCATCAGTGCATAGCTTCTCAAGGGGAGTACTTTGAAGGCAACTTTAGTGATATTCAGCAATGAGGTATGTAGCACTCTTTCTAGGATGAGTTTGTGAACTTAATTGTCTGGCTTCATACGTATGTGTGACAAATATTTAATAAGTGTAATGTGACAATTGGCTAGCCATTTGGAAATTAAAAGTTAATATAATTTTCCAATTTGCTTCTTTTTCTAATATAAAGTTGCAGTTGGACCATTTATTTAAGTTTTAAAATATGAAGCCAGAGAGCTATTTGAATTTTAAAATATGAAGCTAAGGGGTAGAAAGATGTGAAAGCATATTTAATATTCAAACTACTCATAAGTAGTATATTTTTAGTTACTGTTTTCAACACTGGTAAAATAGGCTATTTTTTCTCTTTTACTTTACTTTTTAAAAATCATTCTCAAGATTAGATAACTTCAGAACAAACTTGAAAATAAAATTCTCTTAAAAGATGAAAGTGCATAAACAATATTACTCTTCGATTCTTTCAAGTGGAGGGTTCAAAGTGTGGACTCAGACTTAAGTTCACACATCAGCTCTGCTGCTGTTTTAACTGATAGAGGAGAAAGTAATATTTGTTGCTTGTTTTTATGAGGTAGGTTTCTTAATTTAAAATGTTGAGATATATTTTATATTTCCTTTCTTTTTCTTTTTTTAAAGATTTTTTTTGGGGAATTAGGGGATGGAAACAGTGCTGGGGAATTGGGGGAAGGGGAACAGACAAGTTGCTGTCCTTTTGTTCTTCAGTCTAGTTGTGGAGGACGTTGCTTCACTGGCCCAAGTTGGCACCATCATTGCTCTCTTCCCTGGTGAGGCAGATCAATCGCTGGCTTCTGGACGGCCACTCACAGCAGCTGCTGGCCGCTTACACTGGCTGCTGGCTACTCACTGTAGCCCATGGCAACCCACTGCAGCAGGGGCTGCAGTGTATGCCATTGCTGGTAACTCACGGTATCCCAGCTCCAGGTTGAGCTGTTGTTCAGCATCTTAGCTGTAGAGGGCAGTGTCACTGGCCCTCATATGTGGGATCCGAACTGGGGTCCTCTGGCGTCCCAAGCCAGCTCTTAAACAATGCGCCACTCGGCCGGCCCCTATTTTATATTTCTTGATTGAAAGTTAAACAACAAATTAAATTTTTTCATGACCCTTCATTTGTGTGCATGATGTATCATTGGCAGTGATGAGAAGACAGGTCCTCATGTTTGCTTTAATCTAACTTCCAGGTAGTCTCTGTTGTGGCCCAGGGCGCTTATTAACTGAGTTCTGCTTCCTTTTGCACCATGGAATGTTTAGATGCCCATAGCACCACAGTTTTGTATGTTTGCCAAATAGAATTTGTAACTGCCTTGTCCCAGCTCTAGGGCTGCTCCTCCGAAGAGAGTGACTTAGACTTCTCTAGAGCATTCTCCTAGAATTATCCTTAGAGATTTATGTTGTTTCTATCACATGAAAAATCTATTCCTTTTTTCTGACTGACTAGATTTTACAAGACCTTCAAACCATAGATTATCTTTAATTTCCAGGATGCCAGCTTTAACAATTCCAGGCCTAATGATCTCTTTCTGTTTACTTTTCCTGATCTCTCTCCTTCTCCTTTACTACAATACTTATTATACACTAAGTTATACCAAATGTTTCTTATTCATTTTCAATATAAGTGCATTTTCTTTTCATAAGAATAGACAATGTCATATTTTTGAGTTATACTGAATAAATTTTTGTCGAGTTGAAATGCCTATTCATACATATTTTGCTTATTTGTGCCTATCCATGCCTATTCAAAATATGCCTATTCATGCATATATTGATGTTTAATCTTGCATCTCTGCTGTTATTGCAGACAGCAAGAAAAGTCACTGATCACATGCATTTCACCTCAGAAAGTTTCTGGTCCATAGAAACCTGTTCTCCTTCATTATTCCTGTTTTTTTTTTTTAACAACTAGAATGAGTTTGGAGAATATAGTGATCTTGCTTGGGCTGTACTACCCATATACATTTGAAACATTAACAAAACATTTCTGTATTGCTTAACCTGGGAATGAAGGGACACTGACTCTATTTTCACAAGAAAGACCAATTAGAAGGGGTGTCAGGTCATCTTCTTGCAACCAGGTACATGCTCTATTCCATTCTGTTCCACATTCATATTCAACAGTTATGGAGAAATGCCAGAATATGGTAGCACATACATTCTTTTACCACATTATATAATCTATTTTATTAAGTTCATGGAAGCATCAGGAGATTTAATCTATGTTTGTGGAGCAAGGAAGCTTAACCTGGACACATCTATATCAATTTTACCAAAATGGAGTCCTCTGCAAGCATAGAAGGCTAGAACTACTCAGGTCATGATGCAATGCACATGTAATGGTTCCCTCACATTGTGATGAAAATGCCCTGTCAAGTTCAAGTTCTAGTTCCTCTACCATTTTTGTCAAAGTAAAAGGCAGAGAGTAGGGAGTTTGGAAAAGCCACTTACTTTCTTGAACCTCAGTTTCCCCACAATTACAAAGGAATAATAATACCTACCTCAAATAATTGTTGTCCAGGTCATATCAGATGATTTGCATGAAAATTATTTGTAATCTAGAAAAAGCTACATGAGTGTCAACACAGGGATTAGAAGCAGTGATATACATGTATGTGGATGTCACAGAAAAACAGAGCTTTCACGTGGATATTTTACTTATCTTGGATGTTTTCTTCAGGGTGCCATCCTTGCTGAGCTGCTCTGATTAATTTCCACTGGTAGTGAAAAAAGAAATATAGAAAATCATTTTTGAAGGCAGGTACAATGTGGAAGTTTCCAGCATTCTCATCTATGTACCTTGGAGTCCTCTACTCTCTACATGAATCCTTCTTTCCCTTTCTGCTTTAAATCCCCCCAGTTATCTGGTGCCCAAGTTGGTGTCCTAAATTTTAATGTCTACTGTATGTCTGCAATGCATAAAGTCACTGGGGCTGCAAATTCTTGCAACCTCCCAACCTACGTAATGCTGCCTTCATTTCTTTGTTCCGGAGTGTGTAGATGATGGGGTTAAGCAAGGGAGTGATGACAGTGTAGAAGACAGCTACCACCCCGTCCAAGGGTTCCTGTGAGCCAGGACGAAGGTAAATGAAGGTGCAGGGCACATAGTAAACAATGACAACAGTGAGGTGGGCAGCACAGGTAGAGAAGGCATTTCGGCGCCCATCAATGGACTGGATTCGCAGGATGGCAGCCACTATGTAGCCATAGGAAGTGAGAATAAGCACAAAGCAGGTGAGGGCCAGGAAGCCAATATCCACAAAGGTGACCAGCTCATTGATGGTGGTGTCAGCACAGGCTAGACGCAGCATGGCAGGAATGTCACAGAAGAAGTAGTCTACCCGGTTTGGACCACAGAAGGGAAGCCGGAATATGAAACTTGTTTGGAAAAGCGAGTGAAGGGTGCCTCCAAGCCAGGTACCAAAAGCCAGGTAGTTGCAGACACTCTGGGTCATAATGGTGGCATAATGTAAAGGTTTACAAATAGCCAGGAAACGATCATAAGCCATGAGTGTGTAAAGGAAGCATTCAGTGCAGCCCAGGAAATGAAATGAAAAAAGTTGGATTACACAGCCCCCAAAGGAGATAACCCTACTATTCAAGAGAAACCCATCTAACATCTTGGGGACAATGGCAGATGAAATGGTCATGTCCAAGAAGGAGAGGTGACATAGGAACCAGTACATGGGGCGGTGGAGTTGGGTGTCCCCCAAGACAGTGAGAATGATGAGGCCATTGCCAGAGACAGTGAGGGCATAGATGACAAGGAAAGTTAGGAAGAGTGGTACCCCCAGCTGTGGTGGGTGGTGCAGGCCCACCAAAAGGAAGTAAGACACAGAAGATTGGTTTCCACTTTGCATTTCCTTGCTGTTCACATCTGCCAAAATAAGTAATAGAAGGGAAAGCTCAATGCCTTTGAATTCTCTAGGCACAACATATATATTCTGTGTCCTTCCCAAATATGGACAGAAAGGGTCTTAGAAAGAGATCTCAAAAAGAGAGGTCTTTCAGTTTTATATCCCAAATAGGAGTGATGTCAATAGGAAACAAACAGACAAAAAGAGGTCTTACCTGGCTCTAGTTTTGTTCTTAATTATTCTTTCTCCCTAGACTACCCCCAGCTTCTAATTCTGAGATTCTTTCGGGATCTAGGAAGAAATTATTCTGTCCAGGGTTAAAACCTGTGTAACAACTTATGTGTATATAATTCAAGAGAGTGGCAGAAAGACGATACACAAACCTTTTCATGTCAGGAAGAAGTACAATCATATAAACCCTAAATAAATCTATGAAGAAACTACTGGTCTGTTGTTTTCTTTCAGTTTGAACTCTGATCTATGTACCAGAGAGATAGGTAATAGTTTATTTTTTAGGAACATGAGAGTTGGAATAATATTTCCTAATGTAAATGTGCCCAATAAAAACTGTGCATATATATACTTTAAATGCACTCTTTGGACTATACACTGAACATAAAATATTTAGAATTTTTGAAGTTAGAGCTAGTAATATCCATTTTCATGAATTCTATTTAAAAAATACACATGCCATTTAAAATCTTTCAGGATAATGAAGCAATACAAAATCTCAGCCCCAGTGCACCTGTTGTCATTTCTTCTCTCTGGTTCCGAATAAATGCAGTCTGTCTTTTTATTTAGTCATCCATCTGTCCATTGATCCATTTAGTAAAATATTGTATCTTAAGAGCATAGCCTTAAGTTTAAAAATCTTAGCTCTTCCACTTATACTCACTAATCATCTTGGAAAAGCCATTTTACCTTTCTTTGCCTATTTCTATAAGTGGAGAAAATCTAAGTGCCTACTTCCTGGGATTACTATAAGGATTAAATAAATTAATTTATATATTCACAGTAACACACAATAAATGTTAGCTATTATTTTCTATCAACTATGTGTGTGGTTCTGTGTTATTAGCAAATTCAGTCATTGTATTCATGCCTCAGGCCTCCTCTGATTATTTGTGAAATCTGATACCAAACCAATGAAATAATGATCAGAATACCATCTCTTTCCTCAACTCCACTTAGCCTATTTTTTTTTCTCTTTATAATTTTTTACTATTTCTCTCTCCAGGATTTTAAGCAATCAGTCACCCTCCTTCTAAAGTGTGATCAAATCATCTCACAATATATTTTGAGATGCTCATGAGAATTATTGTGTTGTCAGAAAAGTCATGACATATATTTTCTATTTTTTTCATTTCAAAAATGTGTCATGACTTTTCTGACAACCCAATAGATCTGTGTAAATAGTAAAGAGGATTAAACTATATCTCTGAGGCTTGAGTTCCATACTGAATATTTATATTTGCTATAAAACAGACAGAAATGTATTTTTAAAAATAAAGAAAAAATATGTAGTCTGAAATCATTTTCATTGTTTCTAGGATTTCTATAATTCCAGGGCTCAGACTGTAAGCTTTTTTTCTTTATTTTTTTAAGAGTGATCTGAATGTCCCTGCATTTATATATTCAAGGAGAATAGAAATAAAATGGTATGAAGAAATGAAGAGAAACGTGGTTGGAGACCTGGACCTCTCTTATAGAAAAGTAGCATTTCCTCACTCATTTCTAAGATGCTTCTGCTATATATAGTTATTTCAGCAACATATTTTCATTTTGGGATAGCTGATAAAAACCACCTTTTCCCCTTGTTTCAACTCAGAGTAGTAATGCTAAGGTTTACTTTAAAAAGCACTTTATTGGCTTGTGGTTTTACAGAATTTTGAGTGTTTTATAAAACTATGCAAAGTTGGCCCTGTAAACCATGACTAAGGTAATAAAAGCCAAAGCAGCAGCAGAAGAAAAACAAACTATGGCCATAGATACATCATAATCACCCCCAAATTCCCCTAAATGAAAAATGCTAAGGTTTTGCCAGTTTTTGCTACTTACCCATTTTATACTAGGTTTTGGATCATAAGGCAAAACTCAAGATTAAAAAAACTCTCATTGTTTGATGAAAAGGATATTCTTTTTCTTGAATAGATGAAACCACAAGAAGAACAGGCTACAGAAAGAAACTCGTTTTAAATAATAGAGCTTAAAATTGATTTGCTATCTCAGGAGTTGTTGCTTTGGCCCTTGAGTCCTCATGGATGAGGTTAATGTTCCCACATTATGATAAATACTCAAATTTTTTCCGAATGCCTTTGTTTAAGTTGGTTTTACATTTGATGAGCCATCATTCAAAAATTAATTTCCAAAATAAATAACCATGACAAGGTTTGAAATTTTCTTGTGCTGGGAATGATTTGGTTGTGTTTTATTTTGTTCTGTTCTCTGATTTCTTCTTTAAACTCAAAAGTAGAAAATAATAATAGGCTTTCATCCCAAAGGGACAATTCTCTGGTGAAGTTCTGTCTCTTTGTTGAATCTTTTGCTCTCTGAGGATTATGGCCAGTCATCAAGAGAAGCTCTGGAACTTTTTTGCTCCAGGGATGATTGGAGTATGACTCCTCCTAGATAAACATCTTACTAATTAAAATTCTCCCTCAGGGGCTTGACGGACTGTGCAAGTTCCTAGTCAAGAATGGATGCTACCTCACATTGTCTGATTCAGAGATTCTTTTCAGGGACTTCTGTCTTTGTACCTTCTATCCTCTAAATTTAGAACATATTAAGATTTCCTGTGAAAATTGTTTTTTAAAACTTGAATTAATATAACAAAAGAGAGAGAAATGTTTTTCTTCTGGAATTAATGTATGTCTTAGTTATGAGGTAAAGGGCCTTATGAAAACAAAGAGAAAAGCTGGTCTAACACAGTAAAAACCAAAAGCACTGTTAGTTGTGGAGAAAGAAATTTGTAGCTTCACAAGCCTTTTGTGTTAATAGAAATGTTCTCACCAGTATATGGGCAATATTGCTCTTCATAGGATGGATTTTGAGGAAACAAAGCCCTCTGAATTTATATTTCTCTAATTAACCTATCAGATTACCCAATTTTCTCATATTGGGATCCATTTAGTATAAGGCATATATAATCAATGTAAATCGCAATGCTATTTTGAAAGGCTACTTCAAGCATTATTTGCTCCAGTTAATATAGTTCAAAATCTCTTTACAAAATACATACTAATAATTTTATTAATTTTAACTTGTATCCAACTTCTTTTATATACCTTTATGAATGCTATTGACTTATATTTGATTCTTTTTGGTTATATAAGTATAAAATCATTATTATCTATATAAAATACTAATTTTGCCTTTTCTTTTCCAAAAGTAAACTCCTATGAATTTTCTTTCTTATCTTACTGCATTGGCCAAGACCACTACTGTTGCCCAGCTATTATTTTTCAGAGATTACTTAGACCTCTTAAAAGTGTTGCATAATTTGTTCGGTTCATTTTTTTCCTTCAAGAGGAGGCCAATAATGACATTTGTTGACTTTAACCTTCTTCAGGAAGAAAAAAGGAATGACCCAACTTCTTTTAAAAATTATTTATTAAACTTATTGGGGTGACGGTTAGTAAAATTATATAGGTTTCAAGTATACAAGTCTATAATACATCATCTATATATTGCGTTGTGTGTTCACCACCCAAAGTCAACTCTCCTTCCATCACCATATATTTGACTCTCTTTACCCTCTTCTACCACCTTCTGGTAACCACTAAACTATTGTCTGTGTCTATGAGTTTTTGTTTGTTTATCTTGTTCATTTGTTGCTTTCAATCTGTATGAATTTTAGAATCATCTTGTCAGTCTGTACAAAAAAGCCCACTGGGATTTTTATTAGAATTGCATTAAATCTATAGGTCAATTTGGGAGAATTGACATCTTAAAAATATTGGGTTTGATCCATGAATACCATATACCCTTTTCATTTCTTTCAACAATGTTGTGCAGTTTCAATAAATAAATGGATTTATTTCTTGGCTTTCTATTCTGTTCCACTGATCTTTGTGTCTTTTTATGCCAGTGCCATTCTGTTTTGATTACTATAGTGTTGTAGTATGATTTGATGGCAGGTAGCGTGATACCTCCCATTTTTTCTTATTTCTCAAGATTGCCATGGATATTCTGGGTCTTTTATGGTTCCATATAAATATTAGAATTGTATGTTTTATCTGAGAAAAATTTCATTGATAGTTTGATAGGAATTGCATTGAATCTATATATTACCTTAATTTTAACTATATTAATTCTTCCTCTCTGTGAACATGGTGTGTATTTCAATTTATTAGAGTCTTCTTTCATTTGTCTCTTCAGTGTCTTATAATTTTCTGGGTACAGGTCTTTTACTTGTTGGGTTAAATTTATTCCTAGGTATTTTATTGCTTTGGAAGCAATTGTAAATGAGATTGATTTCTTGATTTCTTCTTCTGATAGTTTATTATTGGTGTATTTCTGAATATTAAATTTTTATCCTGCTACTTTACTAAAATCAGTTCTAAAGTTTTTTGGTGGAGTCCTTGGGATTCTCTCTATATAGTACCATGTCATCTGCATATAATGACAATTCTATCTCTTCCTTTCCAATTTGGATGCATTTTATTTCATTTTTTTGTCTGATTGCTGTGGCTAGAACTTACAGAACTTTGTTGAATTAAAGTAGAGAAAGTGGACAGCCTTGACTTGTTGCTGATCTTAAGGGAAAAGGTTTTATCTTTTCCCCATTGAATAAGATGTTAGCTGTGGTCTTATCATATATGGCCTTAATTACGTTGAGATATGATCCATCTATTTCCACTTTGCTAAAAGTTTTTATCATAAATGGCTGCTGGATTTTGTCAAATGCTTTTTCTGAATCTATTGATATTATCATATGATTTTTGTTTTTCATTTTGTTAATGTGGGGCATTACGTTAAGTGATTTGCAAATATTGAACTAACCTTGTATACCAGGAATGAATCTCACTTAATTGTGGTGTATGATCTTTTTAATGTGTTCCTGAATATGGTCTCCTACTATTTTGTTGAGGATTTTTGCGTCTATGTTTATTAGGGATATTGGGCTGTAGTTTTCTTTTTTTTGTAATATCTTTGTCTGATTTGGGGATCAGAGTAATAGTGGCCTCATAAAATGTGCTTGGGAGCCTTCCCTCCTTCTGTATTTTTTGAAATAGTTTGAGGTGAATAGGTGTTAATTCTTTTTTGAATGTTTTGTAAAATTCACCTGTAAGCCATCTGGTCCAGGACTTTCATTTGTTGGAAACTTGTTGATTACTGATTCAATTTTGTTGGTAGTAATCAGTCTGTTCAGACTTTCTGTTTCTTCTTGGATCAGACTTGGAAGATTGTATGCTTCTGAAAATTTATCCATTTCTTCTAGAGTGTCTGATTTGTTGGCATATAGTTGCTCATAGTATTTTCTTAAAATTTTCTGTATTTCTGTGGTATCTGTTGTCACTTCTCTTTCATTTCTGATTTTATTAATTTGGGTCCTCTCTGTCTTTTTCTTGGTGAGTCTGGCTAAGGGTTTGTCAATTTTGTTTATTTTTTCAAAAAACCAGCTCTAGGTTTCATTTATCTTGTGTGTTGTTTTTTGGTCTCTGTTTTATTTATTTCTTCTCTGGTCTTTATTATTTCTTGCCTTGTACTCCCTTTGGGCTTGTTTTGCTGTTCTTTTTTCAGTTCCCTTAGGTGTAAAGATAGCCAGTTGACTTGAGAATTTTCTTGTTTCTTTAGATAGGCCTGCATTGCTATGAATTTCCTTCTTAGGATTGCTTTCGCTGCATCCCCTAGATTTTGGTTGTTGTGTTTTCATTTTTGATGTCTTGAGGTGTCTTTTGAATTCTTACTTGATCTCATTGTTGACCCACTCACTGTTTAGTAACATGTTATTCAGACTCCATTTATTTGTGTGTTTTCTGGATTTGTTCTTATAATTGATTTCTAGTTTGATAGCATTGTGGTTGGTGAAGATGCTTGATACGATCTCAATCTTCTTAAATTTATTGAGACTTGTTTTGTGGCCTAGCATATGGTGTATCTTAAATATGTTGCTCTGTTGACTTCTTTCTTGTATAGTTTTGATGATAATTATACATTCATTCTTATCTTTGTTCTATATTAATATGTATTTTTAAAAATCTGACTGCTTTTAAGATATTTATTTAAGATATGAAGATATATTCTCTATCACTGGTTTTCATTAATTTTCTTATAATGTAACTTGTGTGACTTTCTTTGTTTATCCTGTCTGAGGTTTGTTTAGCCCCTTGAAACTCTTCATTTATCTTTGTCATCAAAATTTGAAAATTTTCATTTATTATTTCTTTACACATTTTTTCCTATGTTCTTTACACATTTTTTTCTTAGGTACTAGTAACATATGATAGACTTCTTGACGTTATCCTACACATCACTGACACTGTTTTTCCCTCTGATCCTTTTTCTTATGTTCTTCATTTTGAATAGTTTCTTTTGTTACAATTTAAGATTCACTGTCATTTTCTTCTCCAGGGCCTAATTTCCTAGCAATCCCATCCAACATTTTAAAATTTCAGATATTATTCTGGATATTTTTCTTATCCAGAAGTTCTATTGCATTATTTTGTATCTATTTATCTCTTTATTATGTTCATTTTTTCTTTAAATCACTATTATATATACAGAGCATGCCAAAAAAATGTATATGCATTTTAAGAAAGGAAAACTATATTAAAATTGTAATACTCAATGTGTACTGATAACAAAAGATGAGTAAGAGTCATGTTTGACTTCTGCAATTACAAGAGATGCTCAAAGTGGTTAAAAGTGGTTACCATCAGCATCCAGACACTTCTGATTATGGCAAACTACTGCATGCGCAACATTGACAAAAGTGTCTGCTTGTATAGTTTTTGGGATATATATATATATATATATATATATATATATATATTATATATGCAGTTTTATATATATGCAGTTTTAAATGCTTTGTCTCTTAATCTCATCATATCTATTATTTGTGTGTCTGTTTTTGCTGGTTAACTTTTCTCTTGGTTATGAATCATATTTTTCTGCTGTGAATTTCTAGTAATTTTTATGGTGAACTTTACATTGTTGATGTCTGGATTTTGTTGTCTTCCTTTAAAGAGTATTGGACTTTATTTTGGCATGCATTAAATTCCTTATGGTTCTACTTGAGCTTTATGAGAATTGTTTTTAAGTTTGTTAGGGAGGAACTATAATAGTATTTACTCTAAGAATACTTTATCCCTACAAAGGTGTGACACTTCTGGGAGTCTTTATTGAATGTCCAGGTATTCAACAAGAACTTTCTATTTTGGCTGGCCATAGTTCAAACATTTCTCAACACTGTCTGGCCTATAGAAGTTGTTCAGCTTACAGACACCAAGCTTATAACTATTCAACCTAATGGAGTGTCATTCTACACATGCACAGTTTAGTATTTAGAAAAGACTCAAGGGTATCCTCGCGCAGATTTTTAGAGGTCTTTTTCTGTATAACATAGTCATGTCAGGAACTCTACTCTATGACCTCTACATCAGCCTTCCTGAAGTCCAAGCTCTGTTTTCTCAAGTCAGCAAGATTGTTGTGCTCTGCTTGAGATCATTATTCCTGTATCATGATCCAGCATGTGCCTCCTAGATGAAGTGCTCACCTTATTTGTTTTTCGTCTGTCAAGAACGCAGTCTTGTGCTGCCTGTTGTTCAATAGAGGAAAATACGTGTTTTTATATTTTTGGTTCAGTTTTTAATTTATTTATGGTGGGAGGATAAATCCAATCCTGTTATTATATCACAGGCGAGAATAGAAAATCTTTAATTCAATTACATTTAATTAAATTATTTGCTTGTGTTGTGAAATATAACATATATGGATAAAAATACATAAGCATAAGTGTACAGCTAAAATGTATTACAAAACAAATACATCACCACCACTCAAATAAAGAAATTAAACATTTTCTGCAACCTTTGAGACCTCACTTATCCCTTCCTGAAGCCAGTCCACTCCCATTCCACTACCATGGCTTCTATGGCAATTTTGATTCCTTATTAATTTTGATGTTATATCTAAATAATAGTTTAATTTGCCTTTTTAAAATATACATTTGTGGAATCATATACTATGGTTTAATGTCTAGTTTCTACCATTTAAAATTATGTTTGAAAAACATGAGCATATTGATTGGTGTAGCTGTAAATTCTTTCTTTTATTGATGTGTATTATTCCATTGTAAAACATATTCTTGATAGACATTTGAGTGTTCAAATTTTAGCTATAAAAAATTTCTGCCTTGAGTACTCATATGTTATCCTGATGCATGTGCGCATAGGTTTCTACAGAGAAATTTCTATATTATAAGGAAACTATCTCCCACCTTATTTGAAGGAGATAAACTATTTTTTAAAGTGGATCTATAAATTTATACTCCCTTCAACAATTGAAAGTTCTAACAATTGTTGATTTTGACATTTATGCTAAGCAAAATCTAATTTCAATTTTCATTTCCTTCATTCTTAAACTGATTGAGCAGGCTTTTGTTGCTGTTTATTGGTTATTTGTATTTATTTTTTTGTGAAGCCTGATCAAGTCATTTGCCTACTTTCACATTGGATTGCTTGTTTTTTGTTGTTGTTGTTGTTTTTGTTTTTTAATATATATATACTTTTAGGAGGCTTTTTTTTCATATTTTGAACATGAGTGCTTATTAATATGTGCCATAAATAACATCTCTGACTTTCACTTTTTTTTACTCTTTTAATGTTATTCACAACTTTCAAGCAACCAAATTTATGAATGTTTTTTTTATTATTACTAGTTTCTATATCTGGGTCAAAAATATTTCCCTCAATTTAACTTGTAAAATCTGTATTGTTTGCCTTACAATTTGAGTATGGAATTGATTTTGTGTATGGTATGGTGTAAGAGATTTTTTCTCCCTTGTTGATCTAGTTGTCTAGGCATGATTTATCAAAAAAAATTTTTCTATGGTTTTTCATGCCATCTTTGACTTAAGTCAAGTATCCCTGTATTTAGCAGTGTGGGCTTTTTTTTTTTTTTTTTTTTTTTTTTTTAGTTTTAGATGTACACAGCAATGTAATAATTAGACATTTATACTACTCACAAAGCGATAACCTCCCAATCTACTACCCTTCTGACATAGTATATAGCTGCTACAATAACATTGACTATATTCCCTATGCTGTACTTTACATCCCATGTGTGTGTGTGTGTGTGTGTGTGTGTATATATATATATATATATATATATATATTATAGTTGACATTCAATACTATTCTACTTTAGCCTCCAGTGTATAGCACTATGGCCAGGTATCGACACAGTCTATGAAGTAATCCCCCTGATAAGTCTGGTACCCATGTGGTGCTCTACATAATCTTTACAACATTATTGATTATATTCTTGAGGTGTGTTTTTTATGCTCTCTCTTCTATTCCATTTGCCTTTTTTTTCTAATCCTACATCAACACCACATTGTTTTAATTGCTATAAAAATAATAGACATTTATAAGTATATTTAACATTAGGAATAACCAAAAATGCATATTAAAAACAGTTGGTTGTTAATTGCTTATGAAATAACCTTTATAACTTTTAAACATGTTATTACATAATGCTAGTAATTTTGGCCCTCGTAAACACTGCTGCTGACAAAGTAAAGAATTTGACAACATTTTAAAAACCATACTAATTTTTATAGTATTTCTATTTATGTAAGTTTATGTTTAATAAAGCCTCAAATATGGATAATCATATGAATGAAGAGGTTCATCATAGTGCATTATGTTTGTCTGTCTATCCCTATCTATTATCTATCTATCATCATTTATCTATGTATCTATCTATCATCTATCATCTATCACTATCTACCTACCTACCTATCTTTGTTTATTTTGGAAAATATAAGGAAATCTGTTAATCAAAGAAATTAAAAATTTAAAAAATATGCAAAATGACATATATAATATGATTGTAAGTAGTTAAAAAATGTACCATAACCATGTGGTATAGTGATTGGAAAAAAAAATCACTAAAATGTTAACATTGATAATATTAAGGTAGAGGAACTATGGTATTTTTTTCTTGCTTTTTTAAATATTTAACAAAGAGTTAATAAAGTTTCAGCACTAATCTTATAATGAATATATAATACATTATGAAATAATGAGATGTGTAATGGGAAAGGGGCATGAGGAGAGAGAGAAGGCTTTTAATTACTCCCTTTGCTCATTCATGCTTCTTAAGTGTGTGTGTGGGTGGGCTACTGGGGATAGTGTCTTTAAAAAAAGCATTCCAGTTTAAAAACATTATAAGTCTAGAATTTCATGATCAAACTATGTAGCAGGGCTGAGTGTGGAATCTATATGTCTTTGATTCAAGAGCACAAGGTGCAAAACTGTGGCTCTATGCCATGATATCTTACACCAAAATAGAGTTTTGTTTTTACCAATACATTCTTCTCCCTTAGAAGCTTTACAAAAATCTCTCTACCCATATTATATGTGTTTTTCATTAGCTGGCACATGTCTAAAACTTTGCCTGCTTTTATTTAATGCTTGTTCTGTTTGTATTGCTCCCTTTCCTTTTCCCTTCCTCTGTCCTATTTCCACTCTCCATTTGTCCTGCTTAATCAACTGAAGAAGAAGAATCATGGAGCTTAAGAAAATTCCTATATGTTGCTGAGTTCAGCAATACATTAGTAAGTCAGCACTGAGAAGGAAATGAAGGGGAGAAGTCTTGGAGCTATGTGCTTGTGTGGCAGGAGAAAGGTTTGTAGGAGGAATGTGGGTGATATTGGAGGTTATAAATTCTTTGTTCATGAATTCTGTTTTGTCGTTAGTATAAAAATTGGAAAATTTCCCCACTCTTAACATCTATTCTTCTTATCAATATCAATGTACTCTTCTTATTAACATGAGAACTTCCTTTAAAGGAATATATATTTTCATTTTGTCATTAAAGACTAAGGGTTAAAATGCAAATATCAGTGAATGTGGTGATAGTAAAATACATGAAATGCATAAAAAACTAATAATATAAAATTTTAGACTGTAAAGTTGGAAGAAGCCCCCTAGTTTATCCTCTTTTGCTGGAGAATAGTTACTTCTTCCTTTTCCTTAATAGAGGAGCCTATAGGTTCTCCTTGAAAATCTGTAGTTGTAATTCAGTACTTTCCAAATGACTTTATGATTATGCAATACCTGTTCTTAAATTTTACCCCTGGACTGATATCAGATTCTTTCTTGAGAACAGGTGTGGATGAAGAGAAAGCATTGAGCACTGACTGCAGAGGAGTAAGAAGGATTTTGAAATTGTAACTAAGGTAATTTGTTAAATTTACACTTTTGTCTAAGGCAAGTTTGGACCAACACCTTTGTGAATTTGGTTGCTGAACTAGAAATGGAAAGGTTCAGATTAAAGGGGGAGTTTATGCACTTCTAGCCTACAAAGAGATCTTTTAATTCTGCCAGGATATATACATAGTACTCTGTTGTGGGTTTGATGAAAATAACATTTCCCTGACCTGTGTGTCTTTCTCTGCCCTTAAAAAAATAAAACAAATGGCTTTATTTATTTATTTATTTTTAAGATTTTTATTGAGAAATTGGAGGATGGGAACAGCGCTGGGGAATTGGGGGAAGGGGAACAGACAAGTTGCTGTCCTTTTTTTGTTCTTCAGTCTAGTTGTGGAGGACGTTGCTTCACTGGCCCAAGTTGGCACCATCGTTGGCTCTTCCCCGGTGAGGCAGATCAGTAGCCGGCTTCTGGACGGCCACTCACAGCGGCTGCTGGCCGCTCACGCTGGCTGCTGGCTACACACAGTAGCCCATGGCAGCCCCACTGTAGCAGGGGCTGCAGCCTACGCCGTCGCCTTCAACTCATGGCAGCCCAGCTCCAGGTTGAGCTGTTGTTCAGCATCTTAGCTGTAGAGGGCAGTGTCACTGGCCCTCATATGTGGGATCCGAACCGGGGCCCTCTGGCATCGCAAGCCAGCTCTTAACCAATGCGCCACTCAGCCGGCCCGATGTCTTTATTTTTTTAGAGGAGTTTTAGGTTCACAGCAAAATTGAGCAGACAGCATAGATTTCCCATGTAATCCAGTCTCCTATACAAGCACAGCCTGCTGAAACATCTTCCACCAAGATGGCACACTTGTTACAAAAGATGAACATACACTGACACATAATAATTTCCAATGTCCATAGTTTACATTAAGGTCCACTTTCAGCCTTGTATAGTCTATGTGTTTGGAGAAATGATAATGACATGTATCCATCATTATAGTTCCATGGAGAGTATTTTCACTGCCCTAAAAATTCTCTATGCTCCATCTACTCCCTCTTCTGCCCTCAAAACCTGGCAGTCATTGATATTTTCACTGTCTCCAGAATATCATATAGTTGGAATCATACAGTATGTAGCCTTTTCAGGTTGACTTCTTTTGCTTAGTAATATGTATTTAAAATTCCTCCATGTCTTCACATGACTTGATACCTCAATTCATTTTAGCAATGAATAATCCAATGTCTGAATGTACCATTGTTCATTTATCCATTCATGTGCTGAAGGATACCTTAGTTACTTCCAAGTTTTGGCAATTATGAATAAAACTTCTATAAACATTCATATACAGGGTTTTGTGTACACATAAGTTTTCAACTCCCTTGGATAATATCAAGGAACATGACTGCTGGATGGTATAGTAAGAGTGTATTGAGTTTTGTAAGAAACCATAAAACTGTCTTTCAAAATGCCTGTAGCATTTGGCATGTCCTCCAGAAATGAATGAGTGTTTATGTTGCTTCACATTCTCACAGTATTTGGTGTTGTTAGTGTTCTGGATTTTGGTCATCCTAATAAGCCTATAGTGGCACCTCATTGTTTTAATTTCCATTTCCCTGATGACCTACAATGTGGAACTTCTTTTCATGTACTTACTTGTCATATGTACATCTTTTTAAGTGAGATGTCTGTTAAGATCTTTGGTCCAATTTTTTATTGTGTTTCTTGTTGTTGAGTTTTAAGAGTTTTTTGTATGTTTTGGACAACAATCCTTTATCACAAGTGTCTTTTACAAAATATTTCCTCCCAGTCTGTGGCTTGTCTTCTCAGTCTCTTGACAGTGTCTTTTGCAAAGTAGAAGTTTTTGTTTGTTTGTTTGTTTTAAATGAAGTTCAGCTTATCACTTATTTCTTTCAAGAATTGTACATCTGGTGTTATATCTAAAAATCATTGTCATAACCAAGGTCATTTAGGTTTTCTCTTATTAACTTTTAAGAGTTTTATTGTTTTTCATTTCACTTTTAGGTCTGTGATCCATATTGAGTTAATTTTTATGAACATTTTAAGGTCTGTGTCTACATTCATTTGTTTGCCCATGGATGTCTTGTTGTTCCAGAATCATTTATCAAAAAGACCATCTTTTCTCCACTATATTGCCTTTGCTTTTTCATCAAAGATCAGTTCATTATGTTTTCTCAAACCTCAGATTGTTTTTCAAGTCCATTTCTCATTATATCTTCATTACACCTGCAATGCTTTAGTTGTTACTACATTATTACCTATATTATCACAGTCTTGTATGCATGAGGTCAGATGTTAAACTAATATTGAACATTTACTACTATGTACCAAACACTGAACAAAATATTTTATGTTCATTTTATCTCATTCAATCCTCACAAGAGATTATGAGGCAGACAATATTTTTATAAATTATTCTTATGAACGAGATGAGACTCAGAGAGGTTAAGTAAACTATTTATGGCCTCAGAGATAGCAAATGGTAGAGTCAGGGTCAATGTTAAAAAACAGTTTTATTTAACTTTAGAGTGAGCTCTTTAAAGGATAGTACCTTATTTTACTCATATTTGCATTTCTAATAGGTAGATAGAAAATGAATATTTGCAAGATTAAATTGATTGCCATGGCCCAAACAATGCTTAAATTGCATTTAGGGTTGGAAAGGAGTTGTTTGTCTTCCTGTCTATCTCTTTGTCAGAATCATAATCTAGTCAAACATTTTGATCAGGACAAGCTTTATGTAGGGTTCTGGCTGTAAAGAATTGATTTCAAGAATTGTCTGAAGAGCTCCTGTTTTTTCCGCTTCTTCATTCTTGCCATAAATTCTATTTATAGAGATTTTTTTACCATGGCCTAAGGCTTTATCCTTGTAAAAATGAAAATAATGCAGGAAATGGTAACAGCTTAGAAATTTATAAATTGATATGAATAGATTAATTGGATCATTTCCTATGAACAAGTATTGATTACAAGCAGAAGAAAATCAGTTATATCAAAGACAACATATGGAGGGCTAACATAAAATGGGATGCAAATGAGCAAAGATATTAGGCCTTTAGAAAACATAATTGAGTTTTTTAATGTTTATCCCTGACTGACATGAATTAATAAAGTTAAAGAATATTAATGTCATTGAAACTTACATTTGTGAGATCTTTAGTATAGAAACAAAGTCTATCTGAAGAGAGATACATTTCTAGTGGGATACAGTAGTTATTTCTATTGCCTATGTAATGCTTTCTTCTAGGCTCGATCCCATTTCTGGATGTGTGCAAGCAGGCTATAAATATGAATTGTATACTTTTTCTTGAATGTAAATGCTAAAGAATGAAATGATATTGTTGAAAGAAAAATAAATAGGTAAGTGTATATCATATTTGTTTAGGTTCACATTTTTATATGCACATTTTTGGATAGTTGGCCTATTTACAAAATAATTATAATTTGGTTGATATTAAAATGAGGTTGACATCTGATGACAAATTTTCCATGGAGAAAGTGTTTTGAAATATGATTTATCAGTCTGCATGATAATAAATCAAATTGGGAGAAACCACATAAAACTGGTAATGAGTTGATTACTGTAAGAGGTTTGCCAACTATAAAGATAAATTATTCTGTTACTTAATTTAACATCTAAAGAAACTGAGGTCATCATTTCTACACATATTCGAATGTAATAAAGACATACATTGTACTTGGATGGATTTTAACAGTGTTGGTTGTTAGGAAGTGACTTAGGACATTGGGCACATTAGGGAGGGAGAAGAATGTAGTGAAGGCCAAGCAGAAAATGAAAGGGAGGGAATAATGGCAACTAAAAAGGCTAAAGGCATGGAATAAAATGCTTAAAGTTTCTCTTATATGGGTGAACTTAAATGGTGGGATTATCATGGCTGAGAGTGTTTAACTATAATAGATAGAAATATGGAAACCCCCTGTCATTGTGAGATTTGATTTAAAAAAAAAAATCTGCACTGTACACCTGAAGCTGATGTTGATTAATATTGTATGTCAGCTATAATTGAATATATACATATATAGTCACAGGATGTGGAGTACTATGTGGAGTGGAGTCAATGGAATTGTAATAGATATGCATGATATGGGGGGCAGTGGGGTGGAAGATTGGGGAAGGGAAGTTGTCACTTTGAGGGGTAAAATGTATAACTATTGCATTGTGTTGTACACATGAAACTAATGAAAAATAAAAAATAAAAATAAGTAAAAGTATTTAAACTATTGCATCCATGTGAGGAAAAACAGGATGTGTTTTACACATGATTTCCTCACATTAAAATGCATTCACATCAGTACATTGCACATCTTCATGGCCTAGATCCTTTACCTTTTTCTCGATACTCTGTGATTACCTTACTTAATCTATTTTTCTAGAATACATTTCTAGATTATTTAATGGAATTAGTACTTTTTCAAAAAACAACCAATAAACCCATTCTTTTCTTTGACAATTTTTATTTGTATAAAACCCTAGTTCTATTGTGAGGTAAAATTCAGAGTGGAAATATATTTTCTGTTAAGCAAATAAAAATTCTTCCTCTTTTTTGGATGATATTTTTCTTAAAAATGTTAAAATGTCTTCTGTACCAATAAAAGTACGTGACTAGGAAACAAATAATAAGAAGAAAAAACTGAGGTCAAATGTGACACATGGCTTAGCTACAGAGCCAGATTTATTACTGTTCTCCTTTTCCTCTTTTGACCTTTTTTTACTTGCAATCACCACCCTAGATAGAAATAACTCTATTAAGAAGATCTTTTCTCAGTTATTTGTGGTCTTATATCATGATTATTACTTTACTCTTCCAGGACTGCCTGAGGCATAAACATGCAGAACTACACTTCTGTGACCAAGTTCATCCTGCTGGGAATTCCTAAAACCGAAGGGCTGCAGAGCATGCTATTTGTGTTTTTTTTGGCCTTCTACCTTTTCACCTTATTCGGAAACCTGCTTATCTTCCTCACCATTTTGGTTACCTCCAACCTCCACACTCCCATGTATTTCTTCCTGGGGAATCTGTCAGTGTTTGATATATTTTTTCCTTCAGTGAGTTCCCCCAAAATGATGCTCTACTTAATAGGGCAAAGCCCGACCATCTCTTACCAGGGCTGTGCCTCCCAGCTCTTCTTTTATCACTTCCTGGGTGGTACTGAGTGTTTCCTCTACACTGTGATGGCTTATGATCGGTTTGTGGCTATTTGTGAACCACTGAGATATATGGTTATCATGAATCACAGGGTATGTACTGGCTTGACACTGGGCACTTGGCTGGGTGGCTGTCTCCACGGAAGTATCCTCACGTTTCTTGTCTTTAGGTTACCTTACTGTGGCCCCAATGAGGTGGACAATTTCTTCTGTGATATCCCAGTGGTGTTGCCCTTATCCTGTGCAGACACCTCTCTAGCTCAGACTGTGAGTTTTATTAACGTGGATGTTGTGACTCTCACATGCTTTTTCCTTATCCTTACTTCCTACGGTCACATTGTCCTTTCCATATCGAAAATCAGCTCCTCAGAAGGCAGGCGCCGAGCCTTTTCAACCTGTAGTGCCCACCTGATTTCAATCCTTTTGTTCTATGGGCCTGTGATGCTCATCTATCTCAGGCCTGCTTCCAGCCCCTGGCTAGATTCTGTTATTCAAGTGTTAAATAATATTGTTACTCCTTCTCTTAATCCTTTGATTTACACCTTAAGGAACAAGGATGTGAAATTGGCTCTGAAGAAAGCATTGACTCACGTGGTCCACATTTCTGGGGTATAAATTATAAAAAAAATTCCTCTTTGGAATTATTTGGGAAGTTGCTTCAGATCCAGTATTCTTACAACAGGATTGTTGCCAAATAGGAAGCTGGGAAAAATACTATCAGGCCTTTCTTGGGAGTCCTAACAGCGACATGGTAGGGAATGAGTGAACTGAACCACTGATTTATTCCTTCAAGGAAGATTTTCAGATTAACCCAGGTTCTACTCTTTTTTAATTTGCCAAAACAATGTACCTATTCAGCTTTCACATAAATTGTACTTGTTGGAACTTTGTTTTGATAAATTACCACAAAGATGCAAGTTTCTAGAGACTATGAACTGTCTTCTTTCCCTGTTTCCCTCTCCCCTTTTCTCCTCCCTCCCTCCCTCCCTTCTTCCCTTCCTTCCTTCCTTCCTTCCTGCCTTCCTGGCTTCCTTCTTTCCTTTCTTTCAAAATGTATGACTTACTTTATTCTATTACAGTCTCTCTAGCCATTCAATGAAGCTAGGTTTTATGGACAAAAAAGGTATAAAATTTAAAAGGTAAATTTAAGTTTAAACTTAGTTTATAATGTATTTGAATTTCTTCCCATTACAAAATAATTTCATTTGGAACTTTATTCCTTTGGCCTTCAGAGGAGTTAAGATTGGATTTTACTCATTATATCTCAAGGATTATATCTCAAGTGAGCAACTAGGCATGAACTTATCTTACATAACAGGAGGGTGGATTTCTGTGAATTTGTAGAGGAAAGCCTTTCTAAGCCAGAGTTCTCTATCTACTGGAGGTATGGTCTGTTTCAAATATCAAATATATCTGTAATTAATTAAAATTGAACTATTATAGTATCAACATTTATTATTTATTTTTTAATCTTTCAACATTTAAACTATAACATTTAGTCAAATGAATTTCAGGCCAGTTACCTATCTATTTAGAGTCATCCACTCAAACACCTAGAATAAGAGCCAACATTTAAAAATTTTATACTATGTGTATGATAGTCTTCTAAGCACTTTACATTTGTTGACTAAGTTACCTCACATACTCCTAAGAGATAGCTACTATGATAGTCTCCTTTTATAGATGAAGAAATGAAGGACAGAGATGTATTCCTATCCCATGAGTTTGAATCTAAAACTAAACTTTTACTGCCTTATAAGAACTAAAGAATCATAAATTCTGTGTAATAATAGCTATCTTTATATTTTGCCATCTTTATATTTTGCCTTCTATATATCATTTACTATTCTATGTATTTTGCATATGTTAGCTAATATAATCTGAACGTCATTCCTATTAAATACTCTCTTTAATTATATGTGAAAAAACTGAGGCTAAAGGAGGTAAAGTAACTACAGAATAAAAGAATAATGATGACATTGGAAAAAAACTAGGGGCACACTCTGAGTAACATAATTAGAAATAAGCAATAATGAGAAAATAATAACCTTAGCTCTTTTTTACTCTATAACAATATTCATTAATTCATTAATTCATTCATTCATTCACTGATTGATTGACTTAAAACTGTTTATCTCACTGGTGCCAGATGGGATCAGAATAGAATGTTCACTAAGTTATCTATACAAAGGGTAAAAGGGAAAAAAAAGTATTTTGGGGAATAACATCTACCTAGGTATGATATAAATTAAGCATTTATATACAATACCCAATTTATTACAATAGTTGCTAATATCCCTACTTTATCATTCAAGAGCAACCTTGTTTCTCTTATTTGAATAATCTTGAATCACTGGCACTATCTATAATACTGTATGTTATGTGTTGTACTACAATGAATTACTCTGAAACTTAGCAGTTTAAAACAAAATTATTTATTGCCTCACACAGCTTGGAGAATCAAGAATTTTTGAGTAACTTAACCAGGCAGTCTTGGCTTAAGACCTCTCATGAGGTTGCAGTTACACTGTCATACTGGGCTACAGTCCTCTGAAGGCACAATTGGGACTAGAGGGTCTCTTTCCAAGATAGCTCATTACATGGCTCTCAGAAAAAGGTCTGAGATTCTCACTCACTATATGAGCCTCTGCGTGTAGTCACCTACATGTCTTCACTGCATGGCAGCTGGCTCCCCCTAGTGTGAGTGATCCAAGGCAGAGTCTAAACAGGAAGTTGCAGAACCTTTTATAACTTAGTCTCTAAAGTCACATACCATCCCTGCTCCTAAAGGATATCATTATCAACAAGCTAGTATTACAAGAAATGTTAAAAGGACTTCTTTAAGCAGAAGAAAGGAGAAACCAAACAAACAAAGATAAAAAATATGAATAACAAAATAGCAATATGTACTCCAATGCTCATTGCAGCTTTATTTATGGTGGCCAAGACATGGAAATAACCAAAGTGTCCTTCGATAGATGATTGGATAAAGAAGATGTGGTATATATACACAATAGAATACTATTCTGCCATAAGAAAAGATGAAATACTGCCATTTGCAACAACATGGATGGATCTTGAGATTATTATGCTAAGCAAAATAAGTCACACAGGAAAAGTTGAGAACCATATGATTTCACTGATATGTGAGATATAAAACTGAAAGCAACAAAAGAACAAGACAAACAAATAAAGAAACACAAACTCATAGACACAGATAATAGTTCAGTGAATAAGGGGGAGGAGGGTGGTAGAAGAGGGTAAAGGGAGTTAAATGTATGGTGATAGAAGGAGAACTGACTCTGGGTGAGGAACACACAATGTGATGTATAGATGATGTATTACACAATTGTGCACTTGAAAGCTATGTAATTTTACTAACTATTGTCACCCCAATAAATTTAATTTTTTTAAAAAATGGAAATAACTATATACCTATCAATAATCACTTTAAATGTAAATGGATTAAATGCTCCAATAAAAAAACATAGGGTGGCTGAGTGAATAAGAAAACAAGACCCAAGCATATGCTGTCTACAGGACACCCACCTCAGATCAAAAGTTACACACAAACTAAAAGTAAAGGGACAGAAAGAGATATTTTATATAAGTGGAAACAAGAAAAAAGCTGTGGTAACAATACTTATATCAGACAAAATCAACTTTAAAATGAAAATTATAAGAGACAAAGAAGGACATTACAGAATAATAAAGGGATCAATCCAACAAGAACACATAATCCTAGTAAACCTAACATAAGAGCCCCTAAATATATAAAGCAAATATTGACAAACATAAAGGCAGAGATCAGCAGTAACACAATCATAGTAGGGGATTTTAACACCCCACTGACACCAATGGACAGATTTTCCAACTAGAAAATGAACACAGAAACAGTGGCCTTAAATGACACCCTAGACCAGATGGATTTAATTGATATTTGTATAGCATTTCACCCCAAAGCAGCAGAATATACATTCTTTTCAAATGCACATGGAAAATTTTCTAACGTAGAGCTCATTTTAGTCCACAAAATAAGCTTAAATAAATGTAAGAAGATTGAAATCACAGCAAGCGTTTTCTCTGACCACAGTGGTATGAAACTAGAAAACCAATTACAAAAAAAACTAAAAACACGCAAACACATGGAGACTAAATAACATGCTACTAAATAATGATTGGATCAACAATGAGATCAAGAAACAAATCAAAAGATAACTTGACACAAATGAAAATGAAAACACAATGACTCAAAGTCTATGGGACACAGCAAAAGAAGTGCTAAGAGGGAAATTCATAGAAATACAGGCCTACCTAAAGAAGCAAGAAAGATCTCAAATCAACAGCCTATCCTTACACCTAAGGGATCTTGAAAAAGAACAGCAAACAAAGCCCAAAGGGAGCACAAGGAAGGAAATTATAAAGCTCACAGTAGAAATAAACAAAAAAAGAGACTATATATACAAAAGATCAATGAAACCAAGAGCTGAGCTGGTTGTTTTTGTTTGTTTGTTTGTTTTTGTTTTTTTTTTGTTTTTGAAAAAATAAACAAAATTGACAAGCCTTTAATCGCACTCATCAAGAAAAACAGAGAGAGGATCCAAAGGAATAAAATCAGAAACGAAAGAGGAGAAGTGACAACTGACACCACAGATATACAAAAAATTGTAAAAAAAAAAAAAATACTACAAGCAACTATGCACCAACAATTTGGACAATCTGAAAGAAATGAATACATTCCAAGAAGTAGACAATCTTCCAAGGCTGAATCAAAAAGAAACAGATAACTTAACAGACCAATTACTACCAGTAAAATTAAATCAATAACCATCATTTCCAACAAACAAAAGTCTTGGATCATGATAGCTTCACAGGTGAATTTTACCAAGCATTCAAAAAAGAATTAACAACTATTCTCCTCAGACTATTCCAAAAATCCAAAAGGAGGGAAGCCTCCCAGGCTCATTTTATGAGGCCACTATTACCCTGATTCCAAAACCAAACAAAGTCATTACAAAACCAACCAACCAACCAACACAAAAACCCCTATAGGCCAATATCCCTAATGAGCATAGGTATAAAAATCCTCAACAAAATATTAGCAAACCAAATTCAGAAATACATTAAAAATATCATACCCCACGATTAAGTGGGATTCATTTCTGCTATGCAAGGTTGGTTCAATATCCACAAATTAATTAATGTGATACACCTCATAAGCAAAATAAAAATCATATGGTCATACCAACAGATGTAAAAATAGCATTTTTAAAAATCCAGCATCAATTTATGATTAAAACTCTCAAGAAAGTGGGAATAGATGGAACATATCTCAACATAATAAAGACCATATATGACAAACCCACAGCTAATATACTCAATGGGGAAAAGCTAAAAACATTTCCCTTAAGTTCAGGAAAAAGACCATGAGGCCCACTTTCACCATTTTTATTCAACACAGTACTGAAAGTCCTAGCCACAGCAATCAGACAAGAAAAAAATAAATAAATAAAAGGCATCCAAATGGGAAAGGAAGAAGTAAAATTGTCATTATTTGCAGATGACATGATACTATATATAGAGAACACCAAAGGTTCCACCAAAAAAACTAATAGAGCTGTTAAATGAATTTAGTAAAGTAACAGGATACAAAATTAATATTCAGAAATCAGTTGCATTTTTAAACCCCAATAATTATGAGAAAGAGAAATTAAGAAAGCAATCCTATTTACAATTGCATCAAAAAATAAAATAGGCTAAATTTAACAAAGGAAATAAAAGACTTGTACTCAGAAAATTATAAGACATTGAAGGGGGAAATTAAATAAGATACAAACAAATGGAAACACATACCATGTTAGGTTGATAATAATGTCCTGCCTTACAGTTCTGATTCTAGTAATTTGGAGTTCTCTTTTTTTTATTGGTTAAACTAGCTAAAGGCTTGTTAATTTTGTTGCTCCTTTTAAAGAATCAGCTATTGTTTTTTTAGTATTCTCTATTGTTTTTCTATTCTCTATCTCATTAATTTCTACCATCATTTGTTTTATTTTATTTTTTTCTGCTGCATGCTTTAGATTCAGCATGGTTTTTTTTTAGGGGTTTAATGTGGAAAATTAGATTATGATATCACACCTTCCATCTAATTTTTAAATATTTAAAAAATTTTTCAATTACAGTTGACATAAATATTATATTAGTTTCAGGTGTACAACATAGTGATTAGTCATTTATATAATTTATGAGGTGATCACCATGATAAATCTAGTACCCATCTGACACCATACAAAGTTATTATAATATTATTGACTATATTCCTTCTGCTATACTTTACATTCCCATGACTATTTTGTAACTACCAATACTTGCTTCTTAAACCCTTCCTATTTTTCACCCATCTCCACATTCCCCTCCCATCTGGTAACCCTCAAAATGTTCTCTGTATCTAGGAGTTTGTTTCTGTTTTGTTTGTTTATTTTGTTCTTTAGATTCCACACATAAGTGAGATAATATGGTATTTGTCTTCCTGTTTGACTTACTCCACTCAGCATAATACTCCCAAGGTCCATCCATGTTGTTGCAAATGGCAATTTATTCTTTCTTATGGCTCAGTAATATTCCACTTATATATGTACCACTTTTTCTTTATACATTCATCCATTGATGGACACCCAGGTTGCCTTCACATGTTGGCTATTGTTAATAATGCTGTAATGCACAAGTGGTTTCACGTGTCCCTTTGAAGTAGTATTTTAGGTTTGTTCAGATTAATACCCAGAACAGAAATTACTGGGTCCTTCTTTGTCTCTTCTTATAGCCTTTTTTTTTTTTTTTTGTAGAGGGCAGTGTCACTGGCCCCCACATGTGGGATCCGAACTGGGGCCCTCCGGCGTCCCAAGCCAGTTCCCAACCATCGCGCCACTCGGCCAGCCCTAGCCTTTGTTTTAAAGACTATTTTCTCTGGTGTAAGTATTGCTATTTCAGCTTTATTTATTTATTTGTTTTGTTTCCATTTTCATGAAATATGTTTTTTCATCCCTTTACTTTCAGTCTGTGTGTGTCTTTCGATCTGAAGTCAGTCTCTTGTAGGCAGCACATGTAAGGGTTTTGTTTTCTTATCCATTCAGCCCTCTTAAGTCTTTTGATTGGAGCATTTCATCCATTTACATTGAATGTAATTATTGATAAATATGTAGCTATTGCCATTTTACTGTTCATATTTTTTTACCTTTTTTCTTGTCCTTCTCCTCCTTCTCCTTCTTCTTCTTAAAGAAGTCCCTCAAACATTTCTTATGAAACTAATTTGGTGGTGAGGAACTCAGGTTTTTCTTGTCCAGGAAGCTCTTTATCTGTCCTTCAATTCTAAATGATAACTTTGCTGGGTAGAGTAATCTTGATTGTAGGTCTTTGCTTTTTATCTCTTTGAACACTTCATGCCAATCCCTTCTGACCTGCAAAGTTTCTGTTGAGAAATCAGGTGACAATCTTATGGGAGCTCTCTTGTAGGTAACTAACTACTTTTCTCTTGCTGCTTTTAAAATTCTCTTTGTCTTTCACCTTTGGCATTTTAATTATGATGTGTCTTAGTGTGGGCCTCTTTGGGTTCATCTTGTTTGGGACTCTCTGCACTTCTTGGATTTATATGTCTATTTCTTTTGCCAGGGTAGGGAAGTTTTCCATCATTATTTTTTTGAAATAGATTTTCAATTCCTTGCTGTCTCTCTTGTCCTTCTGGTACCCCTATTATGTGAATATTGTTATGCTTGATGTTGTCCCAGGGGCCCCTTAAACTATTTTCATGTGTTTTTAAATTCTTTATTTTATTTTATTTTTTTGCTGTTCTGATTGGGTGTTTTCTACTACCTTATCTTCTAAGTTGCTGATTAGATCTTCTGCTTCATCTAATCTACTGTTGATTCCCTCTAATGTATTCTTTATTCCAGTTATTATATTCTTCATTTCTGACTGGTTCTTTTTTACTTTTTCTACCTCCATTTGTTGTTTCTTATCTCTTTTTGTTGAAGCTCTCACTGAGATCATTGAGCATCCTTATAACCAGTTTTTGAACTCTGCAACTAGTAGATTGCTTGTCTCCATTTTTGTTCTGTTCTTTTTCTGGAGCTTTGTTCTGTTCTTTCATTTGGGACAGGTTTCTATGTCTCCCCATTTTAGCTGCCTCCTTGTGTTTGTTTCTGTGTATTAGGTAGAGCTTCTACAACTCCCAGTCTTGGTAGAGTGGACTTATGTAGTAGGTGTCCTGTGGGGCCCAGTGGCACACTCTTCCTGGTCACCTAAGATGGATGCTCCAGATGTGTTCCTCGTGTGGTTTGGGTGCCCTTCTGTTGTATTTGAGCCTTGGTTGCTCTTTGCACATCAGTGGGCGGGATTGACCCTTGGGCTGATTGGTTGTAAGGATTGACTGTGACTACAGTGGAGGAGCTGCTGTGTGGGGACTGACCCTATGGATTAGGATTCTGTTAATCAGGGTTCTGGTACATGCCCTGTTTGCCCTTTGTATGTATCATTGTCAGAGGCAACTTGGTGGTGCTCCAGGCATCCAGGCCCTGGGGCCCCCTCAGAGGGGCTTCACTGAGACCAAGCTCAGCTGCCACCTATGCGCTTTCTGGGGCCACCTGGCATAAGCCACAAAGCAATCTGCAGATGTCCACCACCCACACTGTGCTTGGAGATGCCTGGGGGAGGCAAAGCTATGAACTGCAGCCAGTCTTTGCTAATGCCAGGCTTGGGGCTGCTTAACGAGGAGCATGGGGCACTCCAAGGCCAGATGGTGTTTGTTTGGAGTTTGTGAACCTTTTATTTTTATTTTTTATTATTTAAAAAAAATTAAATTTATTGGGGTGACAATGGTTAGTAAAATTACGTAGGTTTCAAATGTACAATTCTGTAATATATCATCTATATATCACATTGTGTGCTCACCACCCAGAGTCAGTTCTCCTCCCATCATCATATATTTGACCCCTTTTACCCTCCTTTTCTTTTTTAAAATTTTATTTTATTGTTAGTTTCAGGTGTACAGAACAATGCAATAGTTATCCTTTTCACCCCTCACAAAGTAACAACCCCTCTCCCCCATCTACTGCCCTCCCACCCCCGATATCATGCTTATCTATTACAATTCCATTGACTCCATTCCCACACTCTACTCCACGTCCCATGACTATATGTATATATAATTATAGTTGACATACAATATTATTCAACATCAGCTTCAGAAGTACAGTGCGGTGGTCAGGCCTCTACACTGACTACGAAGTGGTCTCCCTAACAAGACATAAGCCCATCTGGCCCCCTAGTGAACCTTTTAGATATTTAAGGAAATTCTGACACATGAGCCAAGTCATATTTTTGTGGAAAAGCCACTGGAAGCAGCTTTGGTAGGCTTGAGAGTTGTGTGGGGCAGGGTCTCAGGGAATTACCAGGCAGGTCCAACAGTGTCAACTAGGTTGATGGAGACTCAGATATGGAGCTCACCTAAGTCTGCACGCTGTGAGGGGGAAGGGCTCAAAAAGGGAACAATGCCTTCTACCAGCACTGAAAGAAAGCTGCTCCTCCAGCCCTTACCCTAAAGCCAGATAATTCAGTTCCTCCCCATATGTCCCTGGCAACTTTTGAGCTGCTGCCCCAGGGCTGCAGCTCAAAGCTAGTGAGTCTATCATCAAATAAGTCTGTTTGTGGGCCTTTAAGAGGAATCCCTGGGACTCCAGCCCTGGGTGTGAGACCAGCTCTTTCCCCATCTCTGCCCCTCCTACCAGTCTCAATGTTGCTTCTTTTTTATATTCTTAGTTATTGGAGTTCTCTTTAGTTAGTCTTCAGATGGTTTTCCAGGTTGACTTTCTATAATTTAGTTATAATTTTGATATGGTCTTGGGAGGAGGTGAACACTGCATTCAACGACTTCACCATCTTGATCAGAGCTGCTCCTTGACTGAATTTTTAATCCATTCACATTAAATGTTAATATTAATATGTTGAATTTACATGTGCTATTTTAGTCCTTGTTTTCTATATGTCTTGTGTCATGTCTTTTCCCCCTTCTATTCTTTTACTTTTTTCTTTTCTTTTCTGATTTATTAAATTTATTGGTGGTGACATTGGTTAGTAAAATTATATAGGTTTCAAGTGAACGTTTGTATAATACATCATCTGTATATTGCATTGTGTGTTCACCACCCAGAGTCAGTTCTCCTTCCATCACTATATATTTGAGTCCCTTTTTTCCTCTTCTACCTCACCCCCCTTACCCTCTGGTAACCACTAAACTGTTGTCTGTGTATATGAGTTTTTGTTTCTTTGTTTGTCTCATTCTTTTTTTTTGCCTTCAGTTTTATGTCCCACATATGAGTGAAGTCATATGGCTCTTGACTTTTTCTGTCTAATTTTTTGCTTAGCATGATGACCTCTTTTCTTTTGTATTAATTTCTAATGTAGAATTTTAATTTTTAATGAGTTTTTTCAGTGATTCCTTTAACGGTTGCTCTAGGGCTTATCACCTTACATCTTAACCTCTTTTTGTAAACACTTCCTCCTAAGTAGTTCTATTCTTCCCTTCTCTGCTTTTTGTGGTATTATTGTTAGACATACTATGTCTGTGAATGTTACTAATCCAACAATGCAGTGTTGTAATAATTACTTTGAATACTGTATTTCTTTTAAAGAAGCTGAAAGGAGAAAGTAAAACAAGTACAGTATATATTTATAAGTTTTGTTATAATAACCGTTTTACATATTATTTTTGGTTCTCTTCTTTTGCCTCAGTTGATTCAAATTATAATCTGGAGCCATTTTGTTAGCCCAATATAATTTTTCTCCCATTCTTTTGTTTTTGTTGTTATTGGCAAATATATTACATTTCAATATGTTGTATGTCCAGTAAACTTTATATACATGTTGTTTTTATAAAATTGCTTTTACAATAAGTTCATAGAAATTAAGAAATATGCATTCATACTGTCTTTTATAATTACATAATTACTTTTATCTGTGCTCTTGTGATTCGGATTGCCATGTAAGATTACATATTTTCTCACATATTCCTTTACTTCTTTAATCATGGTTTTCTTTAGTTTTTATGAATATATTTATAATGGTTATTTTGAAGTATTTGCTTACTAAAGTCTGATATGTGACTACTCTCATAAACAGCTTATTTTGTCTCTTTATTTCTTTTTCTCTGGTATGCTTTCCAGTTTTTTTTTATGCCTTATACTTTTTTCTTGAAAGATGGACATTTTAGATGATATATTTTAGCAATGCTTGGCACTGGTTCCTGCCTCCCTTCAGAGCCCATTATTATTTTTTGTTTGTTTAGTGACTGGCTGAATAATTTTAGTGAAGTCTATTCTTTGCCCTGTACTGTTAAGCCTCTGTTATTGCTCCTCAGGGTGAGGTATAGCCTGGAGTATGTCCACAGTCATCTTCAGATGACACTGGCATTGGCAGGGCTCACTTTGATGATCTCTTTCCCTGACCCATATCCTGTTGTTCAACTCCATTAATTTATGACTAATTGTTTTATTATTTAAAAAAAAACCAAACATTTCCCTGGAACCTAATTTGCTCTCCAGACTAAGCCAATCATATTTTGGGCCCTTTTAAGAAGTAGTTCATAAGGTCAGGGCTTGTGATTTGTTCTGATCCAAGGCAGGGTCGTTCCAGCCATCTTTCCCTAGGTTGTCTGTTTCTTCCCCCAGATGTAATGCCTGAGCCAGTCCTCTTGAGCTGAGAGTGGAGACAATGGTATGCTTCCCTCTTTGGACACCCCTTCTTTAGGAGCTGAGCACCAAGGGGAGACAGGGAATAGGCAACAGTATTACATTTCAGCTTGCCTTTCTTGGTGTGAAACTATCACCTTATGAGATGGGGAAAAGTTAGTCAGAGCTCCAATATTCTCAGTGGTTTTGCACACAAGGTAAAGACTTTGCCTCATAAATAGGAACTGAACAGAAGAAGGGAGCCCTCACATTCAGCCTCACTTATCTGGAATTTAGCCTCTGCAACAGATACCTGGGGATAGAATGAGCGTAGCTAATATCCTGCCCCTCCCAGGATGTTAATCTCTCCAATTAGGAGCTGGGGAGAAAAAGAGCCCTGTGTTCCTGGCTGTACCAGCCTGGTTTAGAGTTTCCGTGTTATTGGATTGGACAGGGGTGGTAAGAAGAAGATCTCAGTTCAAATACCACAGAATTTCTGTTATTATCAACTTATAGTACATTTTCTTGAATAAATGTTTCTTTTTATTTGCTATATATTCTTAGAGACTGTTTTCAGAGACTCTAAATAGTTCTTTATTATGAGTTTTACCAGTTTCCCTGGGAAGGAGTCTACAGAGCTCCCTAAGCTGTCATGCCAGAAATCTCTCCTCACCTTAAAATATTAATGGACATATTTTTAAAGGCTGCATGATATCCCATTTTATCAGTTAATATAATCATCATATTTCCTATATTACCCAGCTTACAATTTGATTTTTTTCACCATTAGCCATAATTTTAGAGTAAACATCTTTGTACTTAAAGTTCTTCCCATATTTCATACATTTTTTTTTCAAGTTGTGGAGTTAGAGATCACTTCTTTTGGTGTATAAATGTTGAATAACTATGGTGTACACTCAAAAGCTAATAAAATATTGTATGTTAGCTATATTTTAATAGAAACATTTTAAAAAAGAATATGAGCTCTTTTGTTTGTTTTATGCACCCTGCCAAAATACTTTGCAGAAATGTCTATAACTACCTCTAGAAATAGAAAACACTTTTCTTTCATTACGTAAAATAGTCTTATAAAATTTGTTAAATTAATAATTTAATGTTGGGATGTTCATTGTTATTTCAAAAGAGGCAGTACAGTTTTATATATTTATTTCAATATCCTCTTTAGTGCAAAATCAGTCATCATTCTTTTCATTGTTTAATTGGATCTTGGGAATATTATTATTTTGTGTTCTTTATAAATTTAGAGTATTAAGTTATCATAGACTACATTTTGTTATTTATTTTTTTGCTGTCATTTGCAATATTTTAGGTACAGAAATTTTTATTTTTTATGTAATCTAATTTATTAATCTTTTTTCCCTGTTTTTCATTAATTTTTCCTATTTTATGTAAACTTAGAAATTCTTATAGCTCCTCTCTTATTAACATTTAATAATAGGTTTTAGGGTTGTTGTTTTTTTTAATGCACTCATTTATATACCTGAAATTTACTTGATTTCAAGTTGGGAATTTAATTTCTGTTTATCTTCATAGTAGCCAACCTGGGTCTTATTATTCAAGATTGCAATGCATTCTGTCTGTGGATTCCTAGAATAAAGTAAACAATCATTGAGATTGGGCTTTTTAACATTTTCTTGGATTTCATTTGATTCAATTTTATTCAGAGATTCACATCTATTTTAATTATAAATTTAGTGGCATGCTTTTGAAATTAAATTTTGGTCACATTTGTCACCTATATAAAATAAATCACATGAATACACTGATTAAATTTTGCAGGCTCTAGAAAAGAGAACACAGGAAGATTATATGTTTTATGAAATAGTCTATAAAGTCATCTGGCTGTACTGTGATTTTTATAAATATTCTTGGAAAATGCTTTTTAGTTTTCTTCATGACCATTGATCTATTCATATTTTCTACTTGTTTTCTTGAGTTGTTAATATGATGAAAACTTGCCTAATGAAATTTTTCATTCTGTCTAAGTTGGTGACTTTCACACTGTAGTTACTTTAAATAACCTTAGATCTGTGGGATTAGACATTTTAATTTAAAAATTCAGTTTTCTGTGTGTCATCCTCCAGAAATTTTTATTTGTGAAGTCTGAAGAGAGTACCCCAGATCCACAATTTAACAAGAACCCTTAGGGCTTTGAAGTTTGTCAGAATAATTATATTAACTTTTTCTTTTTGTACTGTCATCATATTCCCATTCTTACTGTACATTTTTTTGTACTTTCTCCCTTTTTACATAATTAGATTTGTCCAAAGTTCGTCTTTTATTCAATTATTTCCTGAAAGAAAACTTTAAATTCATTAATCAATTTTCTTTACATTTGGTTTGGAGGTGAAAGATGTCTGGTTTTATCTTTGCTATTATTCATTCCTTCCAATATCCTTGATATTTGTCTTTTTTTTTAACTTGGGTGTTTTCTTTTTCTTTGTATAAAATTGTAAGTGCATTCATGATGTTTTCACCTACAATGTTAATTATAAAGTTTTAGACTTTTTAAATTTTGTTTTTTAATTATTATTTTATACCTTAGTTGTTAGAAAACATGGTTATATTTTACTTTTGTAATTGATTAAAGACATTTTTATATTCTAACATATAATCAAGTTGTGTCATCATCCATATACACCAGCATCAAAAACAGGTTTGTAATGTCCTAATTTTTTAAAACCAATTTAAGCTTTATAATTAAAAAAATGGAAAATATCACAACTTTTTTTCTTTTGCTTTAGTATTTCCTGATACTTTAATATATAGTGACTGGCATTCTAAATTATGATATAATTTGAGGCATATAAATTACTTACACTCATAGTACAACACAGGAGAGAAAAAGCCTTTAAATTTTACTATTGAATTTCTAAATGAGCATTGTTTTTTTTTTAACTTCACCAACTTCTTCTTCGTCTGCACCTATTATTTCCATAGCTCCTGTTTTCTGTTACTAGAGACCCTGTCTTTTTCACTTTTACCACCTACAGTACATCATTTACAGCTTTTTTTCTCTGTATTTGTCCTATATGTCTAAGGATCCACCTCCTTTCTTCCTGTATCTCCAGCTATTCATTTATGTTGCATATTAGAAATTGCTATCTCCACATGGCTGTAGAAGGAAACATTGATGGAGAGACTGTGCATGGGAGAATGGCATAGTCAGGAGTGAGAGGGTGATAGAATTGTGAGTAGAAAATGGATTTATACTTTCTTCTTCCTTAACCTGCATTTTTGATTAGAGGTCAATTTATGCTTAGGCCACAATTTCCTCTCTCTCTCTCTTTATATGTTTGAAATCATTCCCATGTGTGTTTCTACTATTGGAAATGTTTTGCAGATTCAGAGGTATCATTTCCAAAATAATTGTATATCATTGTTTTCTGGCATGATTATAAGTTTTCAATATCCTTATGAACATTTCAGTTAGTAGATATTTCATAAGATGTGGCTAACATGCCATCAGATATCTTATGAGTATAACTTCTCCAAATAGGAACATGTTATTATAAACTGTACAACCTCTTTGTGGTCTTATTGCATGTTGGTTTTGGACTTACTTACATTCTTACTTGTTTCCTGTCTTGACAATTTTGGACTTATTTCATTCTGGTTTTGGTGGGGAGTTTGCCAATTTTCTATATCAGAGTATATAAAGCTTGCTATCATTAATATTTAGATCTGGTAATGAGCTCAGAAAGGCTACTGTGTGTGTGTGTGTGTGTGTGTGTGTGTGTGTGTGTGTGTATACTATTTATTTAAAGAAAATGAAAATAAGCTCATTAATCTGTTTCTTTAATAAAACAATATTTTTGCATTATTTGTGTTTAAGTTGCATTTCTACATATCAATGAATTAAGCACAATAAATGAAACTCAACTTATTACAGATGGTTGATCCATTTTGATTAAAATGACATTGGAGTAGCCACATGATGTGAGCTAGATAAGTTACCCTCTCTCAGTTTTCTGAGTTTCAGATTGTGAGATAAATAAGGATCTCTTTACTCTTTAGCAATTGCATAAAATTTTTCCGATTAAAACATCATAAGCAAAAACAGCTGATGAACATAAAAAAAAGCAAATATATTTTCTAATTTGTATTCCAAACCTCATAGTATTTATGCACGAAGGGAACATTTCCACCTTTGAGAATCACCTGGATTTTGACACTTCAGAGGTGTCAGCTACTTTAACCTCAATCCCTTCACAGATCAGGTCATTTATTTTTTTCCTAGTTGTACCGAGCCTCCAATATCACTTGCTTGCATCTGCATAAAGCCTTATGTCCCTTTACTACTACCATACCTCTTATCTTAGTTATTCTCTATCACCACCATAAAAATGCAAGCCCTCCCCTAATTCCACCTGTAAGCTCTGTACCTTCTCCCATGCTCACATATTCAAACTGCTCTATGCTTCTTTCACAATGATTCTTCCATGCATTAATGACCTCTTTCTTAATTTTTATTATTGTCTTCTACAAAACCTCTTGGAACAAAAGCAATTCTACATATACACCAAATCCTGTTTCATTTTATTTTTCTTGTCATAAAAGAAGAGGGTATTTCTGACTCCTTGGTAGTTGTGTTGGAACTATTTACTGGTTTTTGAAAAATGGGATGTGGGCTTACGTGATGCAAACCACTCTCAGGAATAGCTTATAAAAATAACCCAAGTGGCCTTCCTATCCTCTCTTCCCCTGACACCAGGATTCTGGAAGCATTGAAGAAGTTTCTTATCTCATATAGGACTTTTTTGACTAAGAAATACATCTTGTGTTTATCCATTGAAATTTTGGGTTTACCTGTTATGGAGTAGCCTATTCTATACTGATAAATATAATTTTCCTTGTGCTTTATTGTAAATAAAGACTTGTAGATCCTTACCTTTTTTGCAATGTTACAATTCCTATCTTAAATGAAAAAAGTTCTTTCAGCAGAATTTTATTTGTTTCATCTGAAAATTCTACATGTAGCAAAAACCTAAGGGTGTTATTGGACATATTGGTAAGCAAGTTAATTGTTGATAGTGCCTCTGATTTTTCAAATCACCTGGAAATGCAGAAGATTATGTAAAGTTGACCAATTTTTAAATGTTGCAACTACTTTATTACCCAAAGCTTACCCACAGACTCAGGTATGAACTTTTAGTTCTTTACTACTATTCTGCAAGAATTTTCTCTGCAGAAATCCAAATAATTCTTCTATACTCATCCCTTATCATCAACTATTCTCACAATCATGCCTAAACAGTCACTGATATCGTTGGTAGAAGAGAACATTCTTTCTTCAAGTCTAGTCCAATCTTAAGTGATTTTAAGTCTTCAGTGATGGACCATTAGTGACCCTATCTTCAAAGCTCTCAAAGCTCTCATTCATTTACTCTGGAATCTCAACCAGGGGCCATTCTTTGGTACCTGCCATCACCTTTACCTGGCCCCATTTCTGCATTTTAAAACTTGAATAGACCACTCTGAATGTAACCTCCTTGTGTTCCAGATCTGTCACTCCATTCTCCCACTAGACTTTCTCTTCTACTGTATTGAAATCTCCTGTCTATATTTTCCCCACTGTTTTCTTGGTTTTACCTTCTTCTCTATTCATCTTTGAATGTTTAGCTTCCGTGCTTCTACTTTCTATTGTATTCAGATAAGTTTATTGGTGCCTATTCTCATCACTTTCAATGCCCTCAGCTTAATATCTTTCTAGAGCATGCTCTCCACTAGCTGTTCATAAACTTATCATGAACAAAATTCTTACCTAAGTTTAAGTGTTCAAACCCCTTAGTAGATTAGCCTTCTGTCTTTTTTTTCTGTTCTCACACATGATCACCTTTTCCCTACACATTCATACTTCAGCCATTTCAAAATATTAAAATGTAAAAGAGCTATTTTATGATTTGTGTCTCTATATCTTTCCATAAACATTCTTCACTTCTACTTTTAAGCTACCATGTTATAGACACAGTGGGACAATCATATGAGATTTGGACAACAGGGATTTTGGATTCAGATTCTAGCCACATCACTCTGTTTCATCATCTATAAAATTGACATAATTCATAGCTTTTTTGTTGCAAAAACTAAATAAGATAATTTGTATGAAGCATCTTACACAATATCAGGATCATGCAGGCTTTCAAAAAGGGATAATTTTTATCATTCCCATTCTTACCAGAATAGTTCAATTATCTTCTATTCTGAGAAACTCTCCCTAATCCAGCCTAACTGCATTGATTTCTCCTTGCTTTGTACTATCACTGTATCTAGTATGTAATTATTGTAGAAACTTAAAATAGTGATTTGAAATTTAATGTAACCCTCTCCAGCCCACATTTACACAAACACTATATTGTGGACTTCTTGTGGACAGGGACTATATCTCAGGCATCTATCACAGTATTTTGAACATAGAAATAGCTAAATATATTTTAGAAATAAATTGAGTTAATTATATCTTTACATAATGGCCCAACTTTCTTCTGTTTTCTCACTTCACATTTTTTCAGGTCTCGTAACTACTATCAATGTCATCCTTAATGAATTGAATTGCTTAATGAATATATTTACACAACACACACATTCACACATTTCTTCCAGTTAACAGGCCAAGGTCTTAGATCAACATGCAATAGTGTAAATAACCAAGACTCTGCTGGCCACATTCTCCCAGTTCCAGGGTTGTTGTTCTAGAGTTAGACTCATTGGTTCTCACGTACACATTCAGCTCTATGTCATGGTTACCATCTGCAGTTTCAGTGAGTAGCTTCCCAGTTTCTTGCCCCTAGCTCCTATATCCTGGGTGGTGGTGGGGCTTTATGCTAAAGGAATTAGCAAAATGCCAGGGAACTTACCTGGTTTTATAAATAGGGTAGAAGGGAATCATCCAGTGTTGTGCAGGAAGAGAAAGGAAATGTGGATCAGGGATTATGGAGTAAGAAATGAGCTGGACTCTCTAGAAAATAGGACAGAAGGGTGAGTGGTTATCATGAAATAAGGGAAAAAGATAAGAGACAGAAGGGAAGGAGGCATAAACAACTCAATCTAGGTGTCTAACTTTCTGACTCAATCTTTTCAAGGTAAACAAAATCAAATGTAGGGACTCTATAATAGTCCCCTTCCCTTCTTCCTTTTCTAGATTCATTAGTTTTGGAAGGAGTAGCTTACTAAGAGATGAGAAAAAATTTGAAATGAAGGAGGTAGAAACAGTAGAAAGTTGAGTTAATTATATTAAACCAGAGAAAGGAGATTAACTGGTCCCTGAGATTCTAAGACCTGTTTGTATACCATCATTATTGAAAAACATCTGGCAAAAAAATAAAAATAAAATAATAAAATAAAATAAATTAATAAGGTAAGAGTATGGGCAAATATAAACTGTAGTAAATTCTAGGATTTTTTTTTCTTACAAGTCAGCTGCACCACAGTGCATTGAGAGTGGGTGCAGACTTTCTAGGTTAAATTTTAAGAACAAGCTCAATTTAAACTTATTATCAGTTCATATGAGCAAAGAGATGGCTGTCATGCCTTCTAAAATTCCCTGACACATGTATCATGTTAAGAAACTTCTTAAAGATCAGGCAAAGATTTTCATTTCAAAATGATTGAAAAATGCAAACTTCCAGGGTTAATAATCAATGCATAATAAACACAGAGATACCCTAGTTGCTGAAAATGTGATGTTTTTACCTTATGTACAGCTTAATATTTAATAGCTGTGAGCTTTGTAACATCCTGATTCTCACTTTTAGCTTGGCATGATTACTATTTAGGAAGATTGCATTGGTTAACCACTGACTGTGATTCACAATTTAGCTCCACAAATTTTATATTTAAAGGATATTCTTTCAAATTTTGAAATAACAATCTGAGTGTCACTGGTATATTTTAGTCTTCTTAGGCATTTTTGTTTGTTTCTTATTTTCAATAGATACTTTATGGGAAATCAGTAAAGGGTAATTTGGAGACTGCTATTCAGGGGTCTTTAAAATCAGAAAGCTATCCTGACAATTATATTAATCCAAAGTTGAATAATCTTTGGACATGTTTTGCAGTCATGTATGACAGATCCGGAGAAGATTTAGAGGACAGGAATGAAATATTTCCCTATTGTGACAGGATAATATAGCTCCATGGTTTTGAATAAGAAGAGGGAATAGATTACTGAGTTGATAAAAACCTTACAGAAATATTATCAGATATTTCAGTATATAAAAAAATTTTTGTTACTATCTTATTCTATGTGTTGTAGCTTCTCATATGATATACATTCCTCAGGTCCTGCCTCTCTGCTTAACCAATTGATTTCAGTTATATCCAGAGTAGATAAAGCATCATGTACAAAAATTGAATTAAGACACTTAGACTTAAAAAGTCAGGAAAGGTTATCTAGTTCATTTTGCCTCCTTGTAGAGGAACTTACTCTACTTCATCTCTTCTCTGATGCCTTCCATAAATCAGGTATCTTAGATCACCAATCCAGTTTGTGCCACAGTTAGTATAATCACACATAAACAAGCTACCTTACATTTAGGAACAAAATAAAGTAATACATTTATTTAGTTATAAAAAAATGAATTTTCATTGCTTGATTTTTTTACTCTAGTTATTGAAGTATCTGTTTACTGGAAATTTTAGAATGCTGTTGTCAGAATGGGAAAAATTCAAATTAAAGACAATAATTATATTTTTAATTATTTTTATTTATATGAGATTTTCAATTTTTAAGACATTTAATTTTTTCAGGTGAATTGCTGATTACCATAAGAAAAACATCCTTTTGCAGCCGCGTATGTTTGTGTGCACACACACGTGTGTGTGTGTGTGTGTATGTGTGTGTGCCTGTTCCATTATGGAAGAAGAATATAATAATAATAGTGACCTTTCAATAGTGGTTTTAGAAGAGGAAGTGGGAAAGAGTAAAAAGTTTTTTTTTTACCCATAGGGTAAGAAGAATACTAGGGTCATAACAATGGTTACACTAATACTACTCTGTGTGGCTCTGAATAAGTCGTTTTGACTCTATGGCCTCGGTTTCCAACATTTATAAAATGAAGAGATTGGATAAACCATTTTTAAAGGATTACTTCACATCTAAAAATTGTGTACAATCATAGAAACTCTTATTTAGATGCAGTTGGTCATGGCTTGGGGAAAAAATGTGTCTGAGGTCTCATAATTTCTGATTTTCCTCTGGAAATTACTACCTTTGCAATACTGCTCTTTTTTAATGAAAAAATTTTTGAGGCATATTTGACATATAACATTATGTGAGTTTAAGGTGTATAATATGTTGGTTGATTCATTTATATATTACAACATGATTATCATAATAGCATTAACTATTATCTCTATCACATCACATAATTATCATTTTTTTCTTATCCCTGATATCTCTTATTTACTTCTATCATTTTAATTTTTTCAATTATAGTTGGCATTCAATATTATGTTATATTAGTTTCAGGTATACAGCATAGTGGTTAGACATTTATACAATTTATAAAGTGATCCCCAATAAACCTAATATTCACCTGGCACTATGCGTAGTTATTACAATATTATTGACTATATTCTCTATACTGTACTTTACATCCCCATGACTATTTTTTAATTACCAATTTGTTCTTCTTAATCCCTTCACCTTTTAATGGTTACCAGATGGAAGGGGCATTAGGGGTCTGAATGAAAAGATAAAGGGATTAAGAAGTACTAATTATTTCTTTTTTGTGGTCAGGACAATTACTACTTTTGATTTTGAATCCTGCTCTTGAGATTAGCCTCTGAATCAAGGTAAAATTTTTCTTATGGGCCAGCAGATGGCACTATTGGGGCACCCACAAGCTAGATTCATCACTGCAGCGACAGGCTGCCATAGAGATCCAGGAACTGAATCGATAGGATAAACAATGGTTGAAATGATGGTTAGAACTGTGTGAGAGAGGTCTGTGAAGCTCGTGGTTTTCTGATGACACTACTGTACACGAATCTCTAGAGAAACAGCTTCAATGTTTTACATGTTGGTGACACTATTCTCACTGTTCTTTCTCTGTCATTGACATTGGCTACAAGAGTTCAAATTAAGTAAGAAAAGAGAAAGTCTTGGTGGAAATATGGCTCACAAAGGTCACAGGATCCTGCATTGGGTTTACAGAATGCAAAAGAACCACTCTGATGCTAATGCACATATTTAGTTTTCCTCTCAGCTACTAGAGAAGGGAATCGACTTTTTCTTCATCATAAGGAGGGGCTTGACATCCTTTATCAAGGAGCGCCTAGGATTAATTTTACCTAGAAACCGTATGATACATGATACCAAGTTTTAGTTTCAACAAAAGGAAACAATAGAGATAATTTCCTAGCTACAAGATATTATTACTATTCTTTGACATAAATGTTGATAAAATTGACACCAAATCTGAAAGACTTATGATGTGAGAGGAAAGAGAGAAGCATCTGTTCTTTTGTCATATTGAATTCTGAAGATAGAAACTGAATTGCTTCTACCTTTCCCAGTCCCTTTTTTTTTTCTGTTTTCCCTAAATCATTTTTTCCTTTTTTTTTGGTTTTGCTTTTCTTAAAACCTCTCTGATACATATTTTCCTCTCTCTTCCCCAAGCCCAAAATGCTGAGTAGACTTGAAATTCGTAGATGTAAGAAACAACTTAATTACTTTCTCTCCCATTTTAATCCTTGGTTGCAAGTAAAATCAGAATATTATAATATTATTTCTCAAATTTAATTTGCTAAAATTGTCCTGACCTTTTTATTTGCCATATTAAAAGTTTTAAGATTCTCTTTGTACTAACTTATTAAAGGCTAAGCTTGAAAATTTTGCCTCTTCTATTAACAATCACTAATAAAATGAATCTCCGCAAAAAGAGAGAAAATGTTTCCTCTTTCTCTATAATTTACTAATAGACATTATTCTGATTTGTCAGCCTCCTTTTGATAAAATGATACATGAAAACAGTCACAAAACTCTGAATCTTGAGAAAATGTACAATATTGTGTTTCTGTTTTTTATTTTCATAAAGTTGCCTTGTAAACATTGCCTTAATAATGGAAACTTTTAGGACATTCAAATGGACTGAAGAAATTGATCTATGTCATCTGAAATGTATTTTGTAATGACTAAAGTGTCTGTTTTCTTAATTTGTTGCATTAGTTTTTGTACTTAGACATATATTTGTTTTTCAATGAAAATATACTCTACACTTATTATTAAGCAGAATCGTTTTCATCTTCTCTCTGTATTTATAATATAAACATATTACCCCATGTGTTTCTTATTTAAACAAAGGGTCTGAAAGTCTTTGTCTCTTTTTATTTAACACAAGTCATAATAGGTGGCTATCAGGCCCTACATTCTTCTCTTTTTGCTCTTGGAAGAATATGAGTAACTGTGTAAGGAAAGAAGCAGGAGTAAAACTCTCTGCCTTTCTCTTCACATCTTCTTAAATGCATACCCCTGTAAAGAAAGAATATCTGTAATTTTCTTTCTTTCAGGTTGTCCTTCAAAATATCTCTACTTTAAGGGTTCGGTTTTTAAATTTGAGTTTCCTTTTTTTGAATTTTTGAAAGCTTACTGTCAAACTTTATAACATATATATATGTATATATGTATATATATGTATATATGTATATATATATATATAAATACACAAAGAAATGAAATCAGAGGTTTTAAGATAATGCAAAAATACTCTAGGCAAAGATGTGAGAGTATAACTATTTTACATTGCCTTTCTAAATCAGGGAAGAAACACAGATTATATACATATGGATGGAATATCTTTATAAAATAAATGTCTCAATTGAGAGAACAGTTAAACATGATAGCTCATGATGGTGAACAGTGAAGAAAAAATATTTCTATTAGTGAGTTAAGTACAGTCTGAGGTTGTAAAATGAATTTTTCTGGTAGCCATTTTAATTAAGATGGCTCTCTATATTCATCAATGTGAAAAGTTGTTTAAGAAATAGGAAAATGAAGGTATAGAATAATAACTACAATATTTAATTTGTGTAAATTTGCATATGTGTGGGCATATATATATGTGTTTGATGGAAAGATGTACACCAAATTATTATCAATGGTTATTCCTGGGTAGTGAAATTTTTAATGGATTAAAAATATGTTTTTCATTGTACTTTTCTTATTGTATTGCTAGCACCTCATAATAATATTATGTAGTTTTGAAAGAAAAATACAATAATCCTCTTAAATGAATCTTCTAGTAATGTTTCTTACCTAATTGGAATCTACCAAGCCTGCTATTGGGTTTTCAGAAAGGTCATGATGTATTTTTCTATGTTATTTATTGCAAAAATGCATCATGACTTTTCTGACAACCCAATAGATAAAGTTAGATTAAAGGGAAGGAAGTTTAATAAGGTCTCAACACATTCTCAAAGATAAAAATGAAACAATTAAAAAAAAAATCTTCCAAAGGATGATATAAGGTAGGAATCAGGGAATAGGGATAATAGCACATCAAGGTCTAAAATGTCAGAAAACCAGGAAATAACTTCTATGAAAAAATGCTAAATATTATCAATTTTTATATTTTCTGTTTTTAAATTTTTGTGCTACATTTTGGGTTATTATAAGAGTTAAATCTTTGGGTTCAGTAATTCATTCTCTATAGTTTGCAATTCTGTTATATATCACATTGAATGTTAAAATTTAATAATATTATTTTAATAAGATTTCTACTGGTTTCTTTTCAAAACTTTCCTTGCCCTTGTTTCAGAATTCCCTGTTGTTGTTTCATAATAATATTGTTTCTTTAATTGTCTCTTTCATACTTATGTTTTCAATTCTTTTAGATGCCCTTGTATTTTTATTTCCTAAGATTCAAGTTTTTCAGATTTTTGAGTTTCTAGTACTTCCTTTCAAGATGTTTGTTTACTTGAAATATTTGATGAAAACTCCTATAAAATAGTTCTCAGTTGTGAGTCCTTCCTACATGGTAATTATTTTGTAGCATTTGTGAGATGTGGTTCTAGCCTGGAGCTTGCTTGGTTGTGCAGCTCTGGCCCTAGCCTAGTTTGGAAAGCAGCTCTGGTGCTCAGCCTTAGGTGGGTGACATGCATGTTCTGATTGAATATTTTCTGTTTCTTGTTTATAGAGAAATATTTTCCCTTGTTTTCATCCACAGTTTATATTTATTATATTTTTCTATAATTTATCTGTGTTTAGAGAAAAAGACCAAAGTTTCAGTATGTACTTTTTCTTCTAGAATTAGAAACCCAAAATTTTATTTTTTTATTATTTTTTTACATTATAACTTCATAAGGTTTTGATACCTTTGCTCTCCCAACATCTTGTAATGACCAATAGTAAAACTTTTGGAGTTAAAAGGAATTAGTGGGTATGACTGACTGGAGCATAAATACACTGAGACACTTGTTTTGTTTCACATTCTCTGCCTAAAGAGAATAAAGTCTAGATGAGAAAAAGTGAATAGTTAGAGTTGAGAATACTCATAAATGTAGATAACAGGTTGGTTCTATTGGGCTTTTAAATAACTTTATAAGGGTGTATAACAAGCAATGTCAGGATCAAGAAGTGGACACAAGATAGTACTAATGGAACTGGAGGCCAGTGTGGGTCTCCAAGAGTAGACCATTGGAAAACATAACAACTGCTCTATCAGGCCACTGTGAGATAATCTGGTGAGTATCTTATAGAGATGACAGGAAGCTGACCCATATTTCAATACAACATTCACTATTTGACAAGATATCTCACTTATTATCATTTATCTCTGAGGACTTTCAGTTTCCTACGAACCCTTATGATTAGGCAAATGCTAACTTCTGAGCTTCTCTCTCTGGTTGTTTTGTTCCTATTTAGATTTTGCTACAATACTTAAGAGTTCTTGCTGCTGCTGACCTACTAACTGTCAATAACAGTATCTGATATTTCACCCTTCCTTCAGTGGAGACAGTCTAGTTTCCACTGAGAAGCTCTACTGGCAGTCTTTTGACTGGGTGATAAGACAGAAAAAAAAAGTGAATTAAGGGCATAAGAAGTGTAATCTTGAAGTTTTTTCACTGTGTTGTAGCTCTGTGTTCCTTAGGCCACAGCCTAACATATGCATCAGCCTTCACTCTCACTTGTTGGGTCATCTTCCTCAGTGTGTACTGGGACAGGGAGGCTTTATCTAATATCTCTTCTAAGGTATATCCCTGGAAGTTGTGCCCCCCAGTACTGTTTTTCCTTCCTGCAGCTCTGAGTTCTATTACAGCCTTATGATCATTTCAACACCTGGAACTCCCAGACAGAGCTCCCTAGAAAGACTGTTTCAACATGTGTATCTGTGGGAGGAGAGTGTGAGTGAGCTGCCACCAGTAGAGTTGTAAAGATGTCACAGTTTGATAAACTCATGGGACACCATTAATTCAATATCAAGCTTAGGTAGTTTTAAACATTGTTGCAGGAAAGGCACAACATGTTCAGCATATGCATTCTGAGTTCGAGAATTTGTAAAATAGCCCAGGCAGAGCTTTCAGGTCCCATCAATGGCGTGGGCTATATTTGTTTGTAAGAGGCGAAAACATGTGTTAGGATTCCTTAGCACAAGGAAACTGCCATCCTTTGTCAATCATGTGGATCTTTCATGGGTGTGTGACTTGCTCTCAGTTTTCCTGCAGCTGGATCACATTAATTACATTATACAATGGAGAATCTTGAGAACCACATTCTTGTTGCTCTCAGAAGCATGACACAGAATCAGACAACCTTGACCACCATTTATGGTCAACTTAGTATGTTCTGTATATAAGTACTGTGATCCATTTTCATCTCTGAGCCTAGAGGGGAATTTGACAGTTCAGCTATTAAGCCTCTCATTTCAGTTTCTTTTCCATTATTCTTTATGATGTTCCCCACAAAATTGTGAAGCTGTACCAGATCTTTTAATGGGTGGGCAAAAGAGATTCACAGCATATGAAATATACACTTCAATGTTAATTTTTTCATAGTACAAGAGAAATTCATCTCAGAAGTTAAACACTTTGCAGAGGAGTCACCTTGTTTTGAATTTTCCCAGTTCTTACTCTTGCTTCATTCCTTTCATGCCTACATCTTCCCAGAAATTCTTCTTTTAAGTTGGTCATATAACTAATAATCACATTTCTAAAAGCCTAATCCCTACCCTTAAGAATGAATCTTGCCCCAACATTCATCACCCTACCCTCAGCAGTACTGTCTCCCACCAGTTTGTTTCACATATTTCTCTTTTTTAAATTTTGATGTCTATATGTTAATTCTTGAATCAGAGCCTTACAAATCTCCCACAAGAAAACATTAATTTTCAGAATCAACATAGTCTATGGGCTGGCCAAGTGGCACGTTGGTTAAGAGTTGGCTTGGGACGCCAGCTCTGAGCAGCAGGGCCCTGGTTCGGATCCCGCATGAGGGCCAGTGATGCTGCGCCCTCTACAGCTAAGATGGTGAATAACAGCTCGATCTGGAGCTGGGCTGCCATGAGTTGCTGTGAGTGGCTGGTAGTCAGTGTGAGCAGCCCACAGCCAGCGAGAGCTGCCCTGAGAGGCTGTCCAATGGCCAGCGACTGATCTGCCTCACCCAGGAAGAGCACAATGATCACAATACGAACATGGGCCAGTAAAGCAACGTCCTCCACAACTAGACTGAAGAACAAAATGACAGCAACTTGTCTGTTCCCCTCCCCCAATTCCCCAATAAAATCTTTTAAAAAAATTAAAAGAATCAACATAGCCCATATTGATGGAAAGGAAAAAAAAACATACATTTTAAACTGTGGTAATTTGCAAGAATGTCTCTCAGAACAGAGTTAGTATTATGCATTATTAGGCAGAACACTCATAATTTCTCCCCTACGTTCTCCCTTTCAATATGCGTCTTTATTGTTCACAAAAATAAGCAATAGACTTAATAGTGAGTCATACAATTTTCAATTATCTCCTACTGCCTGCTTTGAAAGTACGTAATTAAATACTCAGGCACCAGTAGCTAACTTATTTCAGTAATAAAATCAGTATGCATTTAAAAAAATAACATTTTCTTTAAACAACATTCCTAAATTTTGCTCTTTTTAATAAATAAGATCTGAATCAAAGATAATGTAAGATAATTCTCATCCACATGAGAATAAAGAGATATTATTCTATTTTTTCCAATTGAGGTGAATTTTCTCTGCATGATTTGGCTTTTTTAATCTATTTTTGCTTCACATACGAGGTCTGCAATTAACTTCACGAACTCATCCTAGAAAAAGTGCTACATACCTCATTGCTGAATATCACTATGGTCACCTTCAAAGTACCCCCTCTGGGAAGCTGTACACCAATGCCAGCACCAAGTCCACCCTTCAAAGCAATTTTGGAACTCTTTTCCTGGAATGGCCATCAGAGCTGTCGTGGTTATTACCCTTGATGTCCTGAATGTTGTCAAAATGTCTTCCTTTCAATATTTCTTTTATCTTTGAGTAAAGAAAGTAGTCATTGGGAGCCAGATCAGGTGAGTAGGGAGAATGTTCCAATACAGTTATTTGTTTACTGGCTAAAAACTCCCTTACAGACAATGCCATATGAGTTGGTGCATTGTTGTAATGCAAGATCCATGAATTGTTGGTGAAAAGTTCAGGTTGTCTAACTTTTTCACGCAATCTTTTCAGCACTTCCAAGTAGTAAACATGGTTAACTGTTTGTCCAGTTGGTACAAATTCATAATGAATAATCCTTCTGATATCAAAAATAGGTTAGCAACATCATTGGAACAAGTTTGCAAACTTAATTGTCCAAAATTATTTAATTTTTAGCAAGTTTTTTTTCTGAAAGAGTTTGAAAACCAATGTTCTAAGATAAAGGGTATATTCTTTTTAGTGAAAGTTTTGCAACGATATAGTCTCCATTCCCAAATTTCTCCATAGAAATTTGATTACTCCCAAACTAAACAATAAAAAAATTGTTTTAGTTTGGGAGTAATCAAATGATCAATGGCAAATGACTATCTGCTATTCACATAACAAATTATTTTTGTTTGTAAAGTTTGAATACTAACAAATATTCACACTAAGACATAGGATTTAAGAATGAAGTTACAAAACAACATAGTACTAATTAAAGCACAGTTCCTTGAAAGCTGCTAAGAAAAGAATAATAAACATGTCTCTACGCTGTACTTTACATCCTCGTGACTATATTTGTAACTGGAAATTTGTACTTCTTAATCCCTTCCCCTTTTTTCATCCATCACCGCGACCCCCCTATAGTCAATAATATTGTAATAATTATGTATGGTGTCATATGGGTTCTAAACTTATCAGGGTGATCACTTAGTAGGTATATAAATGTCCAATCACTATGTTGCACATCTGAAACTAATATAATATTGTATGTCAACTGTAATTGAAAAATAAAATAAAAAAGATTCCTCTGGAAGTTCTAACTCTTGTCATTTATTTTCATGAATAAAGTTTGTCCTTTAAATGTTTTTGTTTTTTTTAAAGATATTTATTGGGGAATTGGGGGATGGGAACAACTCTGGCTCTGGGGAATTGGGGGAAGGGGAACAGACAAGTTGCTGTCGTTTTGTTCTTCAGTCTAGTTGTGGAGGACATTGCTTCACTGGCCCAAGTTGGCACCATCATTGTGCTCTTCCCAGGTGAGACAGATCAGTCACCGGCTTCTGGACGGCCGCTCACTGTGGCTGCTGGCCACTCATGCTGGCTGCTGGCTACATATGGTAGCCCATGGCAACCCACTGCAGCAGGGGCTGCAGCCTACGCCGTCGCCATCGCCATCGCCATCGCCGGCGACTCATGGCAGCCCAGCTCCAGGTTGAGCTGTTGTTCAGCATCTTAGCTGTAGAGGGCAGTGTCACTGGCCCTCATACGTGGGATCCAAACTGGGGCCCTCTGGCGTCCCAAGCCAGCTCTTAACCAATGCACCACTCGGCCGGCCCTGTCCTTTAAATGTTTTATTTGGAACTTGTATCAATTTTTGTTTTTAAGGCTGGAGACCAAGTTGTTCAATGAGAAGGTCACACAAATTTAGTAGCCAAATTACAGAATAAAGAAAGGCTCTGGTTCTGGGCTTCTGTTCATGGTCACAAAGAATTGCAGTCTGGTGGGCAATGCTGGCTGAGAAAGCTCCACGCATGCCCTCTGCTGAGAGAATTTTTGGTATGGCAATTCCACTGCAAATATAAAAGTAATGGAAAAAGAGAGAGAGAGAAAAGAACAACATTAGGAAAACCTACCCTCTGGGCTTAGTATGTGTTTGCGTAGGTTATAGGTTGACATCAGGAATATTATGGAAATAATAGCCCACCACTTTGGCAGTGGATAATGTAACTGTAAATGAAGAGTCAGGATACTGAAATGTAACCAACCTTCTTTCCACATCCCTGTGATGAGCAGTATATACAGCTCATGCCTCATGTAACCTTATATTGCAGTGGATAACTAATGGCAGCAAACTAGTGGCACTGCATCACTGTGTACAGGAAAATTAGGCAATGAGAAAAGAAAACATGGGTGGCAAAACCCTGAAAATAGATGACCGGTCCCTGCCTTCAAAGGTAAAGCAATCACTGAAGTTAAATTCATGCCAGAAGAGACGTTTGTCCAGGGGAAAAAAAGGTATTGTGTAAATTCAAAATGAACAGACAATAAGCCCAAGTATAACATTTCCCAAGAGGATACATAACTAAAAAGATAAGAACAAGACAAAAAAATATAGTTGCCAGCCCTTAACTATTCCCAGTAAGATAAATTCAGGTCTCACTGTGTGACTTTGTATTTTAGAGAAGAGTCAACACAAATATATCAATGAAAACAAAGTTTTGCTTAATATGAAGATTCTTCTAAATAAACAGCTTTTAGATTCAAGAGGTAGAAGGCCAAATGAATTGTTAATAATTTATATTTTGGATTGGCAAGCCATTCCTCTTTACAGTATCTATCTATAAACTGAGGCTTCTAATTTCAGGTAATTTTCATTATCACTTTTCTCAAGGGGAAAGCCTTTGAATAGAGTCTTGGATTCAATTTTTCCGTATGTTTTCATCTTGTAAAGTTCCACAAAACCAACGAGTATATTCTTCTCAGTCTTCCTTCCATTTACACCCTGGTCTGGCATAGTACATGCCCATTAGCCTCTAACTCATCTCTTGGCATTGCTCTAATTTCTGTGCAGATAGATTTCATTACAACTATAGACCCTTCTCTGATCATAAGAAAAAAAAATCTCACATAAAGACATTTATTTTACCCAACCTTTAAATTTATCTCATTACGTGGGAGCATTAAAGATAATGGAGAGGACAAGAACACTGTCTCAAATAAAACATGTAATGTCATTATTAGGATTCACAAAACAGAAAAGTCTCTCACAAAACATCTCATGATTTTGATAGATTTCACAGTTTCTACTTTTACTTTGAAAGAAACAAATCTCTCTGTGTATGAGAAATTAAATAAACTTGGCTTTGATCTTCTTTTGAAGATTTATTTTTTTTCTATATAATCATAGTTCTTGTCATGGAAATATCAAGTAGTTCTTATTCTAGACTTTGGTAATTATCAAATGTAATTATGGAAGAAAAACTGATGATGATTTCCTTGTAAATCAGTGACTGTTGTCAGAACTATTTAGTTGGTGAGTGTCTTAATATTTTGACACACACAATATAATGACATTTTATTTAATAATTTTTATTTTTCAGTTACAGTTGACATACAATATTATATTAGTTTCAGGTGTGCAGCACAGTGATTACGTTTATATAACTTATGAAGTGATCACCCTGATAAATCTACTAACCATCTGACAGCATATGTAATATTATTGACTATATTCCCTGTGCTACACTTTACATCCTCATGACTATTTTGTAACTACCAATTTGCACTTCTTAATCCCTTTCATTTTTTCACCCAACCCCCAAACCTCCTTCCATCCAGCAACCATTAAAATGTTCTCTGTATTTATGAGTTTTTTGTGTTTGTTCATTTATTTTGTTGTTGTTGTATTTTTCTGTTTTTTTTTTTTTAGATTCCACATGTAAGTGAAATCAAATAGCATTTGTCTTTCTCAGTCTTATTTACTGCATTTATCATACTACTCTTCAGGTCCATCCATGTTGTTGCAGATGGCAAGATTTGATTCTTTTTGTGGTTACATAATATTCCATTTTATATATATATATATATATATATATATATATATATATATATATATATACCACTTCTTTATCAGTTCATCTACTGATGAACACTTAGGTTGCTTCCACATCTTAGCTATTGTAAATAATGCTACAATGAACATATGGATGTATATGTCTTTTTGAATTAGTGTTCTGGGTTTCTTCAGGTTAATACTCAGAAGTGGAATTACTGGGTCCTTCTTTGTCTTTTGTTATAGCCTTTGTTTTAAAGTCTATTTTATCTGATATAAGTATTGCTATCCCAGATTTGTTTTTTTGTTTGTTTTGTTTGTTTGTTTGCTTGCATTTTCATGAAATGTATTTTTTCATCTATTTACTTTCAGACTGTGTGTGTCTTTCAATATGAAGTGAGTGTCTTGTAGGCAGCATATATAGTGGTCTTGTTTTCTTATCCATTCAGCCTTCCTATATCTTTTGACTGGAGCATTTAATCCATTTACATTTAAAGTAATTGTTGATAGATATATAGATATTTTATTACTCATATTTTTTATCATTTTTTTTCTTCTTCTTAAATAAATCCCTTTAACATTTATAGCAATACTGGTTTGGTGGTGATGAACTCCTTTAGCTTTTTCTTGTCTGGGAAACTCTTCCTCTGTCCTTAGATTCTAAATGATATCTTTGTTAGATAGAGTAATCTTGGTTGTATGTCCTTGCTTTTCATCACTTTGAACATTCCTGCAAATCCTTTCTGGCCTGCAAAGTTTCTGTTGAGAAATCAGCTGATAGTCTTATGGGAGCCCCTTTGCAAGTAACTAACTGCATTTATCTTGATGCTTTTAAGATTCTGTCTTTGTTTTTAAGCTTTGGAATTTTAATTATGATATATGGCCTGTTTGGATTCATCTTGTTTGGGGGTCTCTGCGCTTCTTGGGCTTATATGTCTATTTCCTTCAGTAGGTTAAGGAAGTTTTCTGTCATCATTTCTTCAAATAGGGTGTTTTTTTTTTTTTGTAAAGATTTTTATTGGGGAATTGGGGGAAGGGGAACAGACAAGTTGCTGTCGTTTTGTTCTTCAGTCTAGTTGTGGAGGA
>NW_017732131.1:210892-215559 GCF_001890085.2 Hipposideros armiger | reverse complement strand
CAGCCTACGCCGTCACTGATGACCCATGGCAGCCCAGCTCGAGCTGCCATTCAGCCTCTTATCTGCAGAGGGCAGTGTCACTGGCCCTCATATGTGGGATCCGAACCGGGGTCCTCTGGCGTCCCAAGCCAGTTCTTAACCATCGCGCCACTCGCCCGGCCCTCTTCAAATAGGTTTTTAATTCCTTGCTCTTTCTCTTCTCTTTCTGGTATTTCAATGATGCAAATGTTGGTACGCTTGATATTGTCCCAGAGGCCTCTTAAACTAAGCTCATTTCTTTTCATTCTTTTTTCTTTTCACCATTCTAATTGGATGTTTTCTGCAATCTTATCTTTTAAATTGTGATTTGATCCTCTGCTTCATCTAATCTACTGTTGATTCCCCCAATGTATTCTTTATTTCAGTTATTGCATTATTTATTTCTGACTGGTTCTTTTTTGTTTTTCTATCTCCATTTTAATTTTTCCTACCTCGTTTTGTTAAATTCTTACTGAGATCATTGAGCACCCATATAACCACTGTTTTGAACTCTGAATCTGGCAGATTGCTTGTCTTAATTTTGTTTAGGTCTTTTTTTGAGCTTTGTTCTGTTCCTTCATTTGGGACATGTTTTTCTGTCTCCTCATTTTGGCTGCCTTCCTGCATTTGTTTCTATATATTAGGTAGGGCTGCTATGACTCCTAGTCTTGGTAGAGTGACCTGTGTAGTAGGTGCTCTGTGGGGCCCAGTGGCTCAGTTTCCCTGGTCACCTGAGCCAGGTATTCCAGGTTTGTTTCTTGTGTGGGTTGTCTGCACTCTCCTGTCATAGTTGAGCTTTGATTGCTGTTGGCATGTCAGAGTGTGTGTGTGTGTGGGGTGGGTAGGGGGGTTGGTCTTCAGGCTGATTGGTTGTGAGGACTAGTTGTGGTTCCACATCATTGTGAGACCAGCCTGATCAATGTTTCCACCTCTCCTATCAGTCTCAACTTGGTTTCGTCTGTATAGTTTAGTTATAGGACTTCTGTTCAGCTAGACTTTAGGTGGTTCTTAATGATGGTGTTTTGTATTTAAGTTGTAATTTTGATGTGGTCTTTGAATGAGGCTAGCACAGCATTTTCCTACTCTGCCATCTTGACTGAAACTCCAATAATATGATATTTATGAGCATTTTGACATGATTCATATGACATGATTCTTTCTTGTTTCTCCAAGGCTAATTTTATGTTACTTTGTATCTCTGAAAGCACACAAGTCAATTCCCTGAATATCATATATAATTAATAAATGTGTTTTAATTGACACTAGTTATAAATGTATTTATTGATGACATATTACTTTACTGATCATTTATCAAATATCTGTGATGTGAAGGCACTGTGCTAGGTGCTTAAGGTTTACAATTGCATCAAGGAACCTTTATAACCTAAGTGGAAAGGAAAAGGAAAAATAATTGAAAATTACTATTTTAGCTCCATGAGCCAGGATTCTGATTGTTGCTTAATGAACATTATCTAATTCTACCAATATCCATATGAGGGAGGTGTTATTATTTAGAACAAAGGTGAAGAAACTAAAGCTCTGGAAATTTAATAGGCCCAATGTCACACAGTATATATGGAATATTTCTGGGAATCCAACCCAAGTCTGTATTTCTCAGTATCTCTAAAGTATGCTGCTGAAGGAAGTAAATTAGTAAAAATGCATATAAGCTAGAAAAACACAGAGGGAAATTAATTTCTCCAGTTTGGCATCATGGAAGAGATAATATTTGAGAGGAATCCAAATTGAAGAGTTTAGTTGTGGTTTATCAAACATTCCTGGACCCACAAAACAGTGTGTTTGAGAAAATTACAACTCAGTTTCATCCATGGGCATGTGAATAGAAAGGTCTGCAGGAGGCAGGCTGTGAAAGGCTGTATATGATAGAGTTTGCACTTTATTCTATGGGCTGTGGAGACCAGATGGTGTTCTAAAAAGGTAATATGAATCAACGTGAATAGGAAGCTGGACTCAGGCTGGAGTAGTGGCTAAGAATTCATTTAGGAGGTCATCAGGGTGTCAAAATAAGTGGTGGAAATTAGGAAGGAGATTGGATGATAATTAGGAAAAAAATAGTTAAGAAATAGGGTATAGCACTTCATGGATGATCTGTTAATAAGGAGTGTGAAAAAGTAAAAGTGTGCTCTTAGTTTCTGACTTGGGCATTTGAGCATATTGTAATGTCATTACTCAGAAGATGGGAGGGAAGAAGGGAAATGCTAACTTCCCTTCTGTAGTATATTAGTTACTTAAAAAGGCTTGATGGAACAAACTGATGGTTGCCAGAGATGGGAGGGGAGTTGGGGGGCTGGGTGAAAAAGGTGAAGGGATTAAAAAGTACAAATTGGTAGTTACAAAATAGTTATGGGATATAAAGTACAGCATAGGGAATGTAGTCAATAATATTGTGATAAGTATGTATAGTGTCAGGCAGGTACTAGAGAAATTGGGGGGATCACTTCATAAATTGTATAAATGTCTAACCACTATGCTGTACACCTGAAACTAATATAAAATAATATTGAGGGCTGGCCAAGTGGCGCATTGGTTAAGAGCTGGCTTGGGTCCCTAGCTTTGAGCATCAGGGCCCAGGTTCAGATCCCACATTACGGCCAGTGATGCTGCACCCTCTACAGCTAAGATGGTGAACAACAGCTCGACCTGGAACTGGGCTGCCATGAGTCGCTGGCAGTGGCATAGGCTGCAGCCCCTGCTGCAGTGGGCTGCTGTAAAGCTACCATGAGTGGCCAGCAGCTGGCATGAGTTGCCAAGAGCTGCTGTGAGCAGCCATCCAGTGGCCAGTGACCTCACCTGGGAAAGGCACAATGATAATACCAACAGGGGCCAGTGAAGCGACGTCCTTCACAACTAGACTGAAGAACAAAAGGACAGCAACTTGTCTGTTCCCCTTCCCCAATTTCCCAGTGCTGTTCCCCTCCCTCAATTCCCCAATAAAATCTTAAAGAAAAAAAAATATTGAATATAAACTGTAATCGAAAAAATAAAAATAAATAAGTCTCTGATGCTTGATTCAGAATTACTCTTTTTGTCTTGTGTTCAGTAGAAAGAATAGCTTGAATTGCATTTGGAAAACATTTGTGATGCTTCTTTATACATATTAGGCTGAGGTTAACAAGAATTGTAAACAAAGTTATTGAGTCATCTTTCATAAATCCATAAATTCATCTGTAAGCAATCTGGACTGTGTAAACTATCATAACAGCCCAAAGATAGACTGATATAATAATGTATATTGAGGGCCTAACCAGTCATCTTTCTGCCCACTTCCTCATCTCTGACTACTAAAACTGATGTATAAACATAATGATACACTTGAAAGTCAAAATAAAATGTTGGTTTTATTACTCATAAAGATGGATTAAAAATGCAAGAGAGTAACCTATCTTTCTCCTCCTAAAACCTTGGGACCAGCAGCATCTTGATTTACCCTCCCTTTTCTGCTGGTGGGAATCAGGACACCAACTTCAGCCAGCTGGTTGCCAGGCAACCAGGAAGATCTTCCTGGATCATCCAGCAGACTATCCTGCTTGTCTCTCTTCAGAAAACAAAATAAATTGATTTAATATCAAGGCCACACTGCACGCTCAGCCAAAAATGCATTCTCAAATCTATGTCTCATCACGAATTATGTCTAGCCACATTTTTCAATACAGCTCAACGGAAGGAGCTGTAAAATGAGCAGCCACAACAACGTGAAACTATGCTAAATAATATAATGCCAACAAATTTAAACTGCATATGAACATCGCTTCTAATAAAAAAATTTCTTATTAAAATTTCAGAAATAAATAAAAAATAAATATGAAATATGCTGTTGTTGATATTAGAGTCGAAAGGATTAAGAGTTCAAATTTCTTCCCTCCATAATTTCATGTTCATGTTTTTCTAAAGCTGAAGGGCCTTATTTGGGGTCATGGTTCCTTCTTTTGTGGCTAATTTCTGGCCTCTCTCCTTATGAAATGGGGCAAAGTTCCTTTAATAATTCCCAATTTAAATTGCTCTATTACGGAGGCTCCTAATTAATTTCTGCTTTCCCAAGTAGAAATATATCATTTTCAGAAAACTGGCCCAATACCTAAAATACTAAAAACAAAAGGAAATTCTTTTCTTAATAACAACATTCCAAACAAAATAATATTTTCAGTACCTTGCACATGACATAATTTCAACCCAACTGCTATTCCAACCGGAAACTATGTGAAAGACCTAGTCATTCTGGGAGTTAGGAGCATAGACAGAGAAATGTGAGACATAGGAGAAAATTTTGATGTCAGGCCTAACATCGGTGTTTGGGATGTCAGTCAGTTTATGTAGGTCGCTTAGAGTGCATAAACTGTGAATTTGGATTTAAAATTCAATTGTGAGAAATATTCTATTGAGAGGTTTATTATGGTATTAGACTGCTATATCTTGGGGAAAAATTCACCTATAGATACTTGTTCTCTTTAGTAGATAAATTTCAGGTATTTCTGTGTGGTTTTTTTTTGGTTTTGTTGTTTTTTGTTTGTTTGTTTTTACAACATTCAGAATTACAGTGGTGACATCAGCCTTCTCATTTTACTTAAGACTCCCTTTATTTGATGTAAGTTTCTTTTTTTTTTTTTTTTTTAATTATTTATTGTTAGTTT
>NW_017732131.1:182504-210472 GCF_001890085.2 Hipposideros armiger | reverse complement strand
CATCCATTCAGTTCCTTAGAATCCACGTATAAGTGAGATCATATGATATTTGTCTTTCTCTGACTGACTTATTTCACTTAGCATAATGTTCTCTATTGATGTAAGTTTCTTGAAGATAAGATCCATATTCATTTTATTTCTTTCCTAACCATTGTACAAATTCTAACTATTGTACATAAGTGGTCATAAATATGTTGACTAATAATACATAATCCAGTATATGCTTAACCTATTAATTTCCATTTCTTTTAACCTTGTGTTTCTGTCACAGCAATTATGAATGAAGTATAATCATTCTAACTCATCTTATAATCAGGGTATCTACCATTTATAATTCTGTAAAGCAATGCCTACGGACTTGCATTTTTCCAAGCCAAAAAATCCTTTCCTCTACAGAGATGATTTGCTCTAAGTTTGCACAACACTGTATCCCATGCCATTCACTGCCCATCCTATACAAATGTTCCAAAACTGTTAGGGGGTTAACCATTTAATTGTTTTTTGCCCATTTAAGTGAGTTTTAGGCAAAACTATTTCATATTACCTATATGCTCACAGTTTTCATAGTTTAGGAGAACTATAAAGGCAATATTAATATGTTAATGGACAAAGCCAGCATGTTTTAGAAGTCTTCTGACTCCAGGCCATTTGACTCCAGGGCTCTAGCTAGTACAGAGAATAGGGAAATTTTGTTTTGTAGAAAATTGAGATTCTAAAACACCATTAGGTGATGTAAGAACATACATTGAGACTAAAGGCTGAGTGAGATGAATGATGGAAGAATTCTTGATAGAATTCAGGGAAAAAATTCCTTTTCTAAATCTCCTGCACCTACATCAGGAATGTACTCACAGGAGACTCCATGGACTGTAGAGTCTGAGTGCAAAGGCTAAGGACCTTGCAATGATCTGAGTTTACTGTGTCTTCTATCCTGCAATCATAGTGTATACTTATATAATATTGAGATTGACGAGGTATATCTGTTCCAGGCTGAGGTAGTTGGCAGGGAATATCTGCAGAAATGGTCTAGCCCAGGGGTTGGAAAACTTTGAGACAGAAGAGCCGCCATGGGTCAGCAAACTGCAGCTCACGAGCCGCAGGCTCTGAAGTAAAATGGAAAATGAAAATAAAACTATCATAGTTTCATTTATAAAATTTTTTAAGGGATATTATTCACATAATGGTGATTATGTAAAAATATATTTATGGATCTTGAATAATTTTTAAATTGTTGTGAGGGACACGATTGGCTCTTCCAGGGGTTGGCAAACTTCTGAGACAGAACATACCCAAGAGCCACATGTAGCTCGTGAGCCGCAGTTTGCCGACCCCTGGTTTAGCCTTATGTTCTAATGCCTATTAGTCTGGGTCTGACAGTAGTCAACAATGTTTCTAGAGGTAAGCTTACTCATTCCCATCTTATCATGAACAGCCCTGTGTTCAGTGGTGATATTTAGGTCCAAGAATCTGTGCTTTTGTCTTGAAAAATATTGCTGTTGTCTCTGTAATATATCTTGATTGTGCTACTTGTCTTCTATATCCTTATAATAAATAAATCCTGTAATTTGGTTGACTGGTGTCCTTGCCTATTGTTTCATATCTAATATTTGCAGCTAGCTGACACCAAGCTAGTGAAAGAGAAATTGTTTTTTTATTTGGTGGATAATTTAGCAAGGGTTTCATGTCAAGAAAAAAAATTTTTTTCTTTCTGTCCCATTATCATCTCCCATTTGCATTCCTTCCTCTATTCATACTCTCTCATTTTCCCAACCAGATAAGTTGGAATCACAGAATTAGTATTTCAGAATTGGAAGAGAACTTAGAAATTATCTAGTCCAGAGGACAAGGCTTCTTTTGGTATTATGTACATCTCCTATCCTAAAAAGGGATGCTTTATCCCAAAGAGATAAGATTCTGGTATGATTATTTTACCCCATGATTCCAGCTGACAGCTTTTATCATATTCTCAAAAAGATAAGTCTCATATGCTTTATTCAGTTTTTTAGAATGTTATTTTGATATAAATAAATAGAAGACAAGGGAAAACTCTTCTTTATAGTAGCAAGTCAATTAGTAAGTACAGTAGGAATAATTAAATTGCAAAATCATTAGTTGGTAACTATTATAATAATTGATTCAGGCAAGCATCATCCTTTGATACAAAAACTAGCAGGTAAAATTTGAGGAGCAACATGATATCTACATAATTTCAAAGTACCCCTCTTCACCCTGAGTCACTATTAATTAGGAAAGTGAAATAATAACTTTGTGCTTGAGTAATCTGGCAGACACCACCTTAACCAAAAGATCAAAACGGACCTCACTAGTAATGGGATAAATCCACAGCAAGTGCCTCCTGATATGATATACTGGGAAAAACAAAACATCATTTTTGAGTTAGTCCTTCCCAAATGTATAACCTGCATTTAATGAGGAGGAAATGCCAGACAAACTGAAACTGATGTATGTTCTACAAAATACCAGGTCTAAAATTTTTAAAAACGTTAATGTTTTGGAATACAAAGCATGACTCAGGAATTATTCTATACAAAAAAAGAAACTAGGGGCGGCCAGATGACTCAGTTGGTTAGAGTGTGTGCTCTTAACAACAAGGTTGCTAGTTCAATTCCTGCATCGGATGGTGGGCTGTGCCCCCCACAACTAGATTGAAAATGGCGATTGGACTTGGAGCTGAGCTGCACCCTCCACAACTAGATTGAAACAACGACTTGACTTGGAGCTGATGGGTCCTGAAAAAACACACTCTTCCCCAATAAAATTTAAAAAAAAGAAAAGAAACTAAAGAGAAATAACTTTACAGAATATATGATCCTAGATTTTTTTTATTTTGCAATTAAAGACATTATTGGAATAATTAGTAAATCTAAACAATGTCTGTAGATGAGATAATAGTGTTTTACCAATGTTAATATCCTAGTTTTAATAACTATATTAAAGTTATATAAGGGGTTGCTCTTATTTTTAGAAAAAGCATGCTAAGTAATGTATGTAGGGAAAGAGATGATTATGTCTCCATCTCTTCATGTCTACAACTTACTCTGGTTCTGAAAAAAAATAAGTATGCATGTGTGTGTGTAACTTCTGTGCTTCTGAGAAAGAAAATATGTTCTCTAACTCTTTCAAAGATTTAAAGATCAAGAAATATTTTGGGGAAGATGGTGGTGCTGGGAGAGAATACAAGCTATATAGATGATAGATTAGATAGATAGATGACAGATAGATAGATGATAGATAGATGATTGATAGATAGATAGATAGATAGACAGACAGATGATAGATATATAGATAGATATAAAGGAAGAGAATAAAGCAAATATGATAGCATTTTGGGGAATCAAAGTAAAGGGTATATGTGGATTCTTTGTACTGCTGTTTCAACTTTTTTGTAAGTCTCAAATTATGTCTAGATTTAAAAAGTCAACAAGACAAAGTTTCTGGGACTGCTTCACCTGAACAGAAGAATTAGACATTATTTCTTTTGTATTATATATATATATATATATATATATATTTTTTAATTGGGGGAATTGGGGGGATGGGAACAGTGCTGGGGAATTGGGGGAAGGGGAACAGACAAGTTGCTGTCCTTTTGTTCTTCGGTCTAGTTGTGGAGGACGTTGCTTCACTGGCCCAAGTTGGCACCATCATTGTGCTCTTCCCGGGTGAGGCGGATCGGTCACCGGCTTCTGGACGGCCTCTCACTGCGGCTGCTGGCCGCTCATGCTGGCTGCTGGGTACATACGGTAGCCCATGGCAACACACTGCCACAGGGGCTGCAGTCTACGCTGTTGCCAGCGACTCCCGGCAGCCCAGCTCCAGGTTGAGCTGTTGTTCAGCATCTTAGCTGTAGAGGGCAGTGTCACTGGCCCTCATTTGTGGGATCCAAACCAGGGCCCTCTGGCGTCCCAAGCCAGTTCTTAACCATCGCGCCCTTCGGCCGACCCAGTATTATATTTTTTATTTTTAACAGCTTTTATAGGTTTTAATGTTAGGAGAAATAAAAATTTGCATTCAATAGAAATGACCTCAACAAAATTATGATTTATTATTTTATTCTTATGATGACTTGTCTGGGTATTAACTAAAGTTCTGTAGCATCAAGGTCACTCATAAATTTTTCAGTTAGAATTTATAAGTTTGGGAAAGAGAAAAAGAACTGATCTGCAAATCAGAAGATCTGGATTCTACTTTTGGTTTTGCCATTAACTAAAGAAATTTTTTAATCCAGGATTTTAGCCTGTAAATGTGACCCTTCAAGGGGAGGTAAAACATTGAAAAAGAGAAGTAAGACAATACTAGCTGGAATTGCATTTTCATGCATATTAGAGAAAAACTGTTAAGGTAAAATTCAAAGAGATTTTCTAAACCATTGTAACTTTACACTTGTTTCGTATTTTTAGTATTGCCATGTGTTTCTTTGTAGTGATAAATGGTAAAATGCTAAAAACAAAAAATGTGTGTGTGTGTGTAACCAAAGAGTGGAGGTTGTAAAAACATATGCTTATTTCAGTATTTGCAAACCAAACAAGGAATTTAGGGAAGAAAACATAAACGCTTACATTTAGGAAGATTGAAAAGTAATTTCTATGAACCCTTAGCTTCTAGAGGAATAAAGAGGTGAATGGGCACCAGTGCAGCTGACAGCATCATGGCAGGGCTTAAAGAATAATAGTGACTCTTGTGTTTCCTGGTTAACAAAACATTTAAAACGATAACAACCTTGCTATAATGGAAGTCATTAATTTTGGTGATTTTTATTTTAAAGGTAAGTGGGGAAATCGAGCTATTATTTACATTTAAAAAAATTATTTATCCTTTAACATTTGACATGTTTAATATTTCAATTCAATTGTTGCTTATCTGGAAGGACCTTTAGTATAACTAAGCTTGCTTGAAAATGAATTAGTGTCCTTTTGATTTCTAGCCAGAGTGACTATCTCTACTTGCTTGTGGGGTACAATTACAATATCTCACTTTAGAGGTTCTTATATAGCAAATGACAAAGAACTGGTGATAGGCATCTCCTGTCACTGGAGCTCATTCAGTATTTTTAATAGATCACTCCACACATGTGTGATGCTTATAATTTCTACTTGGAGAACTTATTTTCAATCACCTGTGTTCATAGACAAGAACTGAAGGCAAGAAAAGAAAGATAATAATCATTCCATTATGAAAAATGCAATTTCACTTCAAAAATACAGCTTCTTGTTTTGTTTTGGTTTAGTGCGTTATTTATTCTCTGATTCTTTCCAAAAGAGACTTAAGGTGGCTTACAAGAAAAGCCATAAACAACTGGTAAGTAAAATATAAACATAAAAGGAAAACAAAATTAGGAAAAGATGAGACTATGTTAATTATAAAATATAACATATTAGTTTCAATAAGTAAAATTTATGTATTATTTTTCTTAGCATTATGGAACACAGAGAATAGAGGAATCAAACTAGTTATACAGATCTTACTATGAGAAAGGAGGAAATTTATTCTTTTCCATGGAGAGGCAAATATATTATTGCTATCTGAATTTAAATGACAATTCTAACGTGGGCTTTCTATAACAGAGGTAAATCAATGTTCCATGTTTTGGAAAAAAAAATGTTATAACATATATAAAGTTGAGTTTTTATTTGTTTGTTTTTTACTATCTTTTACAAAACTAAAGCTGATTCTTTCAGGAGCTAATGAGAGATTATTCAAGATCATGGCCATTCAGGGGTCCAATAATGCATAAAGGCTATCTGGATCCAAAAAAATCTATACACTAGAAAAATCTTAAAATCACAGTAGACAGATATTACCTTAAACACTACATATGTTAGTCTGCGTTTTGGTGTTGACTGACAGAAAATTGAAGGTTATGCTCTGCAAAAAGAAAGGGTATTGAGTTCTGATGTTCTGTATTAAGTTGAGATTTCTTGAATTTTATTTTCCATTTTCTCTTCTCTCTAGATTTTGTACACACACACACACACACACACACACACACGTACTTCTAACAGATTGTAAGAAAGAAAAATATGTTCTTTTAACTCTTTCAAAGATTTAAAGAACTGGGCCGGCAGAGCGAGCTCTGAGCAACAGGGTCCCTGGTTCAATTCCCACATGGGCCAGTGAGCTGCGCCCGAGCTGACCTGCTGTTGACCTGCCAACAGGTGGCAGGATGGCTCAGCTGGTGAGAGCACGTGCTCCTAACAACAAGGTTGCTGGTTTGAGTCCCGCATGGGAGGGTGGGCTATGCTCACCCACAACTAACATTGAACACGGCACCTTGAGCTGAGCAGCTGCAAGCAGCTGACAGGCTACCAGATGGCAACTGGACTTGGAGCTGAGCTAGCTGCGCCCTCCACAATTAAGACTGAAGGACAACAACTTGGCTGTTCCCCTTCCCCAATTCCCCAACACTGTTTCCCTTCCCCAATTCTCCCAATAAAATCTTTAAAAAAAAAGATTAAAAGAACTAAGTAATATTTTAGGGAAGATGATCATGTTGGGAGAGAATCCGCATAGCATACAAATCAGTTCAAAGTCTGTTAAGTGACTCTATTACTTATCTTTCATTTTAAAACATAGGGAAATATGAATACCAACATATATTTTTAAACTTAGTGATGTCCAGAATATAATTAATTTTAACATGCCTTGGAAGCTACAGATGAGAATTTGTCCTAAGAAACGGAGATCAAATTTTATCCAGCAAATCTCTAGAGTCTCATTTATTCCCCAGAGTTAAGCGTCTCTTGGGAAATACATTCCTCAGGACTGATTTTACATCCTTAATCCTCAGGCTATAGATCAGTGGATTCAGCATGGGGTTACAAGATTATTCAATGTTTGAATTAAAGCACCAAACAAGGAAATAGATTGAGCTGTAGATAGATGATGATTACTGGCCCATAAGCACAGAAAGTTGTAGTGATGTATGCACTGCAGGTGGAGAATGCTTTTTGTCTGCCATTTGCTGAGCAAATTTTTGATATGGAAATCCCAATATGAGTATAGGAAATAAGGATGAGAAAAAAGCAATCGTGAGACAAAAGACCAACATTTGTTAAACCTATCCTGTGGGCCACAGATGTATCTCCACAGGCTAGAGGTAAGACTGCAGGTATGTCACAAAAGTAATAATCCACCTCATTAGAGCCACAGTAGGATAACTGGAAAGTAAGGGAGGTCAGAAAAATGGCATGGGCACAGCCAGCCATCTAGGTCCCTATGGCTAAGATGGAACAGACCCTGTGGTTCATGATGACCATGTATCTCAGAAGGTAACATGTGGCAACAAAGCAGTCATAGACCATCACTGTGTACAGGAAACATTCAGTACAGCCCAGGAAATGGTAGAAGAAGAGTTGGGCAGTACAACCCTGAAAAAGAGATACCTTGACTATGCCCTGAAAGGTATCTTGGGAACAGTTGTTGAAGGGAAACCCATGTCAAACATGGAGAGGTTTCCCAAGAAAAAATGCACAGGAGTGTGAAGCCTCTAGGAGGAGAAGATGGCTACAAGGATGAGCACATTTTCCAGTAAAGTACGTAAATATAATGATAAGAACAGGAAAAAGCAGATGGTTTCTAGGCCCTCTCTCTCAGGGATTCCCAGAAGCATAAATTCAGTCACTATTGTGTGATTTCTCAATTTTATGGAAGAATCAACTCTTGGATGTCTGTGAAAATAAATTTGTGGTTAAATTTATACATCCTTTTTTTTTTTTTTTTTTTTTTTAAGCTGAGCCATCCTGCCACCTGTCGGCAGCTCAGCGGCTGCTCAGCTCAGGCCGGGCATCGAACTGCTGTTGCTCAGAGCTCAAACTCTTGAGCGAGCTCTTAACCAACTGAGCCACTCGACCGGCCTATGGTTAAATTTAATATGTATTTAAATTAGCTGTGTTTAAATTAGCAAAATGGAAAAGGAGAAAATGATCTAGATATTTACAGAGTAGTGTTGCCTGATAGAATTGTCTTGATCTGCTTGCTTCTTCCATACTGCATATCACTCTGCAGTGCAGTTTCTATTTACAGATGTCCCCACTATAATCTCATCAAGAAGCCTGACATATTGCAGTTCCTCTCTGATTCCAGGAGCTGCAATAATTCCCAAACACAGGATATTTTTAAATAACCTTGGTCTTCCTTTAGGTATTAATTCCCCAAGTCAGGGAACTTATTGAGAAAGAGAGCAGTTAACTACTTGGTATAATTGGACTTTAGAAAAGAGATAAGGAGGGAGAGAGAGAGAGAGAGAGAGAGAGAGAGAGAGAGAGAGAGAGAGAGGTGGGGGGAAGGTAGAGAAAGGAGGAAACTGCTTAAAGTTTAAATCTTTATGATTTCCTTTGTAAAATATATTTCAATGGAATAACTTAAAAATAATTTGACACATATTTCACTCATATATGTACATTTATATATTTATTATTTTTCATGTGTATGTGTTGTTTTAATAAATAAATTATATTATTTTACTATACTAAACCAATAGAATTTACTTATTACAAGCAATAGTGATTGGGGTAGCACAGAGAATTAAATAAATCGATAAAAAACTAAGCCTATGGAAAGGTGGGAATTAGGGCAGCTACAGGGGCCTCATTAGTAAGAATTTATGGAGCAGCCTCAGGGCACTGCCATAAGATGTTTCAGCCATAAGATGATTCAGCCTCAGCTGCCTTTGCTTCTGTGTGCCTCAGCTCCAGATTCAAATCTGATTTCCTTGGTTGGGTCACGGTGTGCAGTGAAATGGAGATAGGCAGTTCTCCAAAGGGTAGGGCAAAGGCCTATTGCCAGGAAAAAGGGGAAAAAAACATACTGAAAGGCCAAAAATAATTTTAAGCTATCATTTAAAGTATCTATCTTATACCACTTGGCATCTGTTAAATGCCTTGTGCATATATATATATATATATATACAAAAAAAAGCATTTCACAATTCAGGAGATTTAATTTATTAAAGACTACCATTTGTTCAAAGAGACTTGCAATGCATGCAAACTGTACTTAATAGTAAAGGAAATACAAAAACTAAATGATAGAATAGTGTACTTGATCTAGGTTTTCAACATGGGACAGAGAAAGGGTGAAGAGTTAGGAGCAACAGTGGGAGAAGAAAGCTGTTCCCCCTTTTCTCTCCTTGTTTCAGCTTTCCCTTCTGTGACTGGATGGGTAAATCAGACAGTTCCTGTGTTAGAGACCTCTGTCTCCAATTCAGCCAGGAAGAGGCAGAGCCTCTACTTGGACTCCGTTTAAGCCACATTTTCCACTCAACTTACCAGAGAACCCTGTGATAAGGATCACTGAGATCTTGCTGATCTTTTCATTCTCAGTTTGCTGGTGAATCCTGTTTTATTCTTTATGCTTTAAAAACCAGGACTTGACTACAAGTCTTAGGTCCCAACCCCATATCAACAGTCATCCCAATGGAGTATGAAAGCAATCCGAGATAAGTCAGACAGAAAAAGTCGAGAACCATATGATTTCACTGATAATGTGGGATATAAAACTGAAACGAACAAAGGAACAAGACAAACAAATAAAAACTCATCAGCACAGTAGTTTAATGGTTACCAGAGGGTCAAGGGGGAGGAAGGTGGTAGATGAGGGTAAAAGGGATCAAATATATGGTGATGGAAAAAGAGCTGACTCTGGGTGGTGAGCAAACAATGTGATATATAGATGATGTAGTACAGAATTGTACACCTGAAACCTATGTCACTTTACTAACATTGTCACCCCAATAAACTTTAATTGAAAAAAACAAAAACAATCCCAATAAAGAAAAGTAATAGGATTGCTAGCAAACATCTGAGGCAGGCAATCATGAATTTATAGTTCTGCTAAACTGCCTGGTTTGTGATTTTTCTCTAAGAAAGCCTATCAGGATAGGTGCAAGAATGGGGCAGGCAGGTGGGTTCACTGAAGACTGGGCAGTGAGTCATGGCAGAGGGCAGGATTTGAATAATTTGGAACTAGTTATAATAATAGTCAATAAATTATAATAGTAAAAAAATATAAACTGGACAAGAAGCTAAGTAAAGACAGGAAAGAGTTGACAAGAGAAGAGAAAGTAATGCGAACAAATGAAAGGTTTCAATGAAGTCATTTATTCATTCTACAAAAATTTATTAGCGATGCTGTGATGTGCCAAAATTGCTATGTTCTGGTAAGCAGGAATTAGCTTTAATCTCTGCCCATGAAGAGCTTGGTAAAAGAAGAAAGGCATTAATCAAATAATCATACATTATGTTGCGAGGAACCCAAACAAAGAGACAGGACATCAAGGCGTGGGAAGCAACCTTTACTAATGCCGGCACTGGTTCAGCGGATTCACATCCAGAGGCTGAGCCCTGATTCAGGCGGGACTCAGGGTTATATACCCTGAAGTTTCCAGGTTGGCAGCTAAGATTTATTAGAACATGTGGTCATTGTGCCAGCCCCTGACTGGCTCCTGGGTGAGGTAGGAATTTTGAAATATTAAACACGGAGGTCTTGCTGACCACATAGTCTAGGAATGTCTTTGTCTGAAGCCCGCGCAAAATCCTTAGTGACCACATACTCTGGGAAAGCCTTTGTCTAGGGCCCACTGCCACATTATAAATTATAATTATTTAGTATGATAAATGCTAGAAAGAAAAGTTCAAATGATTGAAAAGTTTTAATGGGAAAGTATTTTTATCATAAGTGGTTCACTCATGTCCTCATTCATGTCAGTAAATATGCATACACATAATAATTTGTATGGCTAGACGGTGTTTCTTGAGGGGTGGGGAGGATTTTCCTGAGAAAAAGTTATCCTAGCTGAGATCAAAAGAGTGAGTAAATGCACAGGGAAATCGGGAGCAAAAACCATTGTAGGCAGGGGCAGTAACATATGCAAAGGCTTTGGAAAGGAACCGCACTTTTGCAGAAATGATGAAAGGGAGGAAAAGAATTATGAGATAAAGCTTGAGAGACAGAAAGCAATGATTACTCAGGGTCAGTTAGTCATTTTAAAGATTATGGTTATCTATATTAGGAGCTTTAAGAAACTTTAAGAGGGTTTTAAGAAACATTGTATTTAAATGTATGTGGGAGAGGGGGAATATAAAGAGATAATTTTAGCTATTGGTGGAAACAAAAATACATTCAGGTGCAAATAAGGAAGAATTTAGGACTGCAATTTGAAATACTTGGTCAGGAAAAATAGAGAAAAGTCACTAAGTCAGATAAATGTTCCTGAGAATGTGTGTGGACTAATGCCATACTTTAGCCGAACCTGATGACATCATATGAAAACTTCATTTTTCGTTTTTCAAGTTTCTATACCTGAATTTACACTGAGAATCATACTTCAATTCTAGTAATCAGGTAAGGCCCCCACATAGATATATTCTGGAAACACCCAGGAGATTAAAAGCAACAGAGGATAGCAACAAATGAGGATGAAAATATAGTAACAAATGAGGATTACAACGTTTTACTACATATTAGTTCAGGCGTAATTTATAAAAAATATAATACATAGTGTGATACACCATTGGGCTTATAAATGACTGTGCAGTTTTTCCCCCAAAGTAATTGCTCTGGATTTTTTTTTTTCCTTAAAACTTCCTGATTCAGTTACTCAGCCTGCCTTGATTCCGTACTAGGCTGTCCTTTTTATTTTTTTTCTCTTAAAAATATCTTTAAAAAAATATACAATCTCATTGCGAAATCATGAAAGTAACACCACAAAATATAATGAAGAAAAGTAAAAATCACCCAAAATTGGATTACCCATTTTCAACATTTAGATAAACACACTTTCAATCATCCATTTATACACAGATACATTTATATGAAGATTAAAAAAAATAAGGTATCCCAGAGTCTTTATTTTATAGAATCTGTGTATTGGATAAGGAGAAGCTAGGAAGGAAAAATTAATGAAAAATAGAAAAGGCAGAGAGTGATTTGTGAAAATAAAAAGAAGAGTTACAGTTGGCTAAGAAAAGGGAGGGCTTGAAGATGGGAATAAGAAATAGTGGGATTCCTTTCATATACCAAAGATATTAAAAGAGAAAAAAGCTGGGGTAAGGTTTTTTGGGGTCTGTGTGTAAAAGGACAAGCATTTATTTTCAAAGTTTCAGCAAAATTGCAATATTGTGTATAGCTGCATGAAGATATGAGACAGAATCCTAATTCTATACACAAATTGTGTGCCTTATGGAAAATTACCTAACACCCCCAAACCTTGTTTGACGTTCTATAACATAATCTCAGTGTTCTTATGTAGATAAATTTGATAATATATGTAAAGCACTTGCACAGTGGTTGGTAAGAAGTAAGGACTCGATAAATGGTAAATCTAGGCCTACCTTAGGCTACAGTTTCCCAACTCTTCTCTGCCCACACCAAACAAGTGCATAACAATTAAACAGTGATTTGAAAGGGTGTAACAATAGTTGTAGGAAAAACAAAAGAACTAGCAAACTGAAAAACCACAACAATATATGAAAACTAAAACAGCATATTTATTTTTAAATTGTGGTAAAACATATATAGCATAAAATTTGCTTTCTCAAACATTTTTAAGTGTAAGTTCAGTAGTGTTAAATATATTCCTACTATTGTATAATCAATCTTCAGAACTTTTTCATCTTGCAAAACTGAAACTCTATATCCTTTAAACAACTACACATTTTAACCTCCCCGACCCCTGGGAACCACCATTTTTTTCTATATACTTGATTACTCTAAATACCTCATATAACTAGAATGATACAGTATTTGTCTTTTTGTGATTGGCTTATTTCACCTAACAAAATGTCTTCAAGTTTCATCCATGGTATAGCATGTGTCAGAAATTCCTCCTTTTTCTTCTTCTTTTTTTTTTTAATTGGGGAATTGGGGAAGGGGAACAGCCAAGTTGTTGACCTTCAATCTTAGTTGTGGAGGGTGCAGCTAGCTCAGCTCCAAGTCCAGTAGCCATCCGCAACCCAAGGCAGCTCAGCTCAAGGTGCCGTGTTCAATCTTAACTGCAGGTGGGTGTAACCCACCATTCCATGCAGAAGTCGAACTGGCAACCTTGTTGTTAGGAGCATGTGCTCTCACCAGCTGAGCCGTTCTGCCACCTGTTGGCAGCTCAGCGGCAGGTCAGCTCAGGTGCAGCTCACTGGCCCATGTGGGAATCAAACTGGCGACCATGTTGCTCAGAGCTTGCGCTCTTAACTGACTGAGCCACTCGGCTGGCCCCAATTCCTTCGTTTTAAAATCTGAATAATATTCCATGTATGTATATACCACCTTTTGTTTTTCTATGCATCATCAGTGGACGCTTGGATTGTTTCCACCCCCTGGCTCTTGTGAGTTATGCTGCTATAAACATGCTATGAATATGAATATCTCTTCAAGACCCTGCTTTCAATTCTTTTGTATATATACTCAGAGGTAGAATTGTTGGATCATATGGTAATTATATTTTTAAATTTTTTGAAGAAGCATCATACTATTTCCATAGTGACTGCACCATTTTACATTCCCATGAACGGTACACAGGGTTTCAATTTTTTTACCTTCTCGCCAACACTTATTTTCTTTTTTCTTTTTTAAGCAATAACAGTCCTAATGGGTGTGAGGTGATAGCTCATTGTGAATTGGATTTACACTTTCCTAATGATTAGTGATATTGAACATCTTTTCATATGCTGTTGCCCATTTGTATGTCTTCTTTGGAGTGGTGTGCGCATATGTATGTGTGCATATGTGTTTTAAATAAAATTCTGTGTTGTGTGCTTTACAAAAGTCTTAGATGTAAGAAAGAGTTAAACTATTTTAAAGTTGTTTTCTCTTCAATATCAAACAGTTATTACAATACTGATTTAGAAGTTGCCAAATGTGTGGTCAGTGTTCATTCAGATTTCAGGTTTCATATACCTTTAATTTTACTTAAATGTGGATATATGTTTAAATCAGTACATGTTCTTGTTATTCATCCTATTTATTTTACTCATGTTCCTCTTTTTATGTAAATAAATATGAAATTGTATTATAATTTTAATAGCTAAGTAGTATCTATTCATTCATTCAACAAACTTATACTGGTTGCTTACTGTGTCACTAGGCTGTGTCCTATGGACACAACAGTGAATAAGAAAAATATGATCTTTACTTTTATGGGATTTTGTGTTGTATAGAAAAGAAATTTGTTGAACAAGTACAAGTATTAGTATGACGAGGATCATTTCATAAGCACTATCCAGGCTTTACCAGATATTGTAGAATGTGGGTTCTTCCACCGATATCTGGCATTAATAGGACAACAAACTAATACTAGAGTAGCTAGGATCCCAGCATATTATCTAGGATAGACATTCCCAAAGTACGAGAATAAGATTCTGTGTGATCTTTGGTTTTGCTAGTCAGGTTGGGAGGTGGCATAGAAACTTAATATTGCACCTCAAACCATTTACCTATACTTAAATGGGCTTCATTTTGTCCTTTTTGCCTCATGCCTTTGTAAGAGCAGCAATTTATTTTATTTGGGATTTACACTTTTTGTGTTCTAATGGTTTCAAATAGGATGAAAACTTTTATGAGTAAAATTGGAATACAAAAACTACAAATCATTAAAATGCCATGAAAAATAAGGGCTAGTGTGTCTGTGGGATCCCTAGTAAATGGAACATGTTCTTTCTCCCTGGATTCTGGAGAAAATTGAGAAATAATTATCACCTCAATATTGCTGAAGGCCAAGTTAGAAAATGTAACTTGGTGGGAGATTCAAATGGGCATGGTAATTAAATCCCATAATTCAGCCATCTTGTCTTCAAACAACACTGGACAAAAAGGCTTTCCCAATTCTTTTACACTAAGGAGTAATTTTGGATATTGGCAGCCTAGTGCAGTAGGATAACCATGACAGTAGGAGTTAAGAGGGCTTGGATCTAGGCCTGACTTTACCATTGTCATAAAGGGCAAGATACTTATTGCTATATCACAGTTACCCTATCAACAGATGGGTACAATGAATAGTGGTTCAGAATAAATGGAGATAATATTAAAGTCGATATATGAACATGACCTATGTCAGTGAATATTTTACCAGTTATTTATTGGATACATTATATGTATTATGAGCTCTAGAGAGAGGTAATGAGGATAAGTGAGTAAATTGCCAAGCTGGTCTTTTAAGGCAGTCACGTCATAGAGGGATTAAGAGTAGGAACTTTGGAGTTAACTGGATCTGTTTAAGGTCTGGTTTGCTGCTTAATGTGCAAACTTGGACCAATTATTTAAAGTCTCTTATCTTCAAAACTATTTTTCTTTTTTCAAAATAAAAACTCTATGGGGGTGCTGTAAAGATTAAATAAGGTGATATCAGTGAAATGTTCATTTTAGTGCCTGGAAAACAGTTCATGCTCAATAAATATTAGTTAATACTATTCTTAGCAACATGGGGGAACTGAAATGTTTATAGGCAGAAAAGTGGAACAATTACATTCAAAATGGAGAAAGAAAAATGAAACGAGGGGTGATTTGGCACAGAGATGGACTATTGAAGTGTGCTTCTTGGACTGACAGAGACCCTCACTATCCTGAAGCAGGCAAAATTGGCTGCCCAGAGATAAGAAATCTGTCTCAGCTACACACTATGCCTTTGGATTTCTTATCCAGAATAAAGGCACTGAGAAAAATATTAGTTATGGGAGTATTTATGGGGTCTCAGGGGTTACAGAGACACATAAACAGGAAATCTTATTAGGCAAACAAAATATAATGCTTTAGAGCAAACATTTTCTATTTAAGAGGAGGATATAGAAGAATAATGTTAAAAGACAATAAATTTCCAAAATCCATCACAAAACCCAAATTTATTCCAGAGACATACTACATTGTGGAACACTCTTTTCAGGGATTGTTTCACTTCCCTGTTTTCTTAAATAATAGATTAACAAGTTTTGCATTGGTGAGACAATATTATTTAACATTTGCACCACAGCACCACGCAAGGGGTTGGGTGTGGGTTGCACATAGATGATGATTACTGGTCCATAAGCACAGAGGATGGCAGTGAGGGGGGCACTACACATAGAGAAAACTTTCTGCCTGCCCTCTGCTGAATGGATTCTCAAAATGGCAATCCCAATGTGTGTGTAAGAGACAAAAACATTGAACAAAATAATTAAAGCCAGAAAACCAACATTTGTGGAACCCAATTTCTAGGCCAGGGAGCTGTCAGCACAAGCCATAGGTAAGACAACAGGTATATCACAGAAGTAGTCTGCATGATTGGGGCCACAGAAGGTTAATTGACAAGTGAAGGAGGTCAGGATGGTGGCCTGAAGACAACCCACCAACCAGGCTGCCATGACCAAACTGACAGAGTCCAGATCGCATGATGAGTATATACATCAGTGGATGACAGATGGCAACAAAGCTATCGTATGCCAGCACACAATAGAGGCAGCCTTTGGTATAACCCAGGAAATGTTAGAAGAATGGCTGTGCAGCACACCCATGATAAGAAATGGCATGGTTTTGGCCAGAGAGATAGAATAACATCTTGGGACAGGATTCAGATGGGAATAACATGTCAAAAAAAGATAGGACATTTCAGCTGTTTCCATATCTTGGCTAGTGTGAATAACACTGCAGTAAGCATAGGAGTGCATATATGTTTTTTTCAAATTAGTGTTATGGGTTTCTTTGAATAAATACCCAGAAGTGGAATTACTGGGTCATAAGGTGGTTCTTTTTAATTTTTTGAGGAACCTGCATACTGTTTTCCATAGTGGCCGCACCAATTTGCAATCCCACTGTATGGAACATGTAAAATGTACTATAAACAAGGTTTTTCTTGGATTGAGGTTTGTAAAACAAGTTGTTTACCAGTAGCGACACAAGTTAGGCTGCACATGTGTGAGATTGATAAGAGTAAAGTAAAAGTAAACATGTTTATATGTAGAGCATATATATAAAAATAAACATGGTTATGTTTATGTGTGAAACTGAGAATAACAAAATTGAGAGGTAAACACGTTCACCAAAACAACTTCTGGTTATCACCTAAGAAGTAAACAAGCCCAAGGTAAAGAGGATAAAAGCGGAGCTCAATAGCAGTGCCATGAGCAGCCTGACTGGGCGCTCTGGCTAAGTAAGACCCTCTGCGAGGGGCAAGCCACAGTGCTCCGGGACTCTCCCAGGTTGTTCCTTGCAAGACCAGCTGCCTCAGGCCCGTCGTGGGCCCAGTCGTCTCTCCCGGACCAGGGACCTTCTCCATCTCGATTGACTCTGTGACTTGGTTCGTTATTAAATTCTATTCTATTCTGTGTAACCCTCTGTGCTTACCAGAACATTGGCCTCTGGAGGGACATTGGTTCCCAAATACAGCTGTTACTCACTGTATCTGAGCCTGTCTGTTGGGACTTTGTTCCCCACTTGCATCACGAGTACCATGCAGGGATGTAGGGCCCTGCCGAGGGGTTAATGTCCCCTTAACTTTCAGGAAGAGACTGAAATGTGGCGACTGGCCTTTCAGGCACTCACACACCCACCAACAATATGCAAGGATTTCCTTTCTCCACATCCTCGCCAGCACTTCTTCGTTGATTTATTGATGATGGCCATTCTGACAGGAGTGAAGTGGTATCTCATTGGGGTTTTTATTTTCAATTCTCTGATGTTAGTGACATTGAGCATCTTTTCATATGTCAATTGGCCATGTGTATGTCCTCTTTGGAGAAATGTCTATTCAGGTCCTCTGCCCATCTTTTTTTTTTTTTTTTTTTTTTTTAAGCTGAGCTATCCTGCTACCTGTTGGCAGCTCAGCAGCTGCTCAGCTCAGGCTGGGACTCGAACCGCTGTTGCTCAGAGCTCAAACCCTTGAGCGAGCTCTTAACCAACTGAGCCACTCGGCAGGCCCTCCATTTTTTAATTGGATTGTTTGTTTGTTTGTTTGTTTTTGTGTTGAGTTGTATGTGTTTTTTATATATTTTGGATATTAACCCCTTATCAGATGTATCACTGACAAATATCTTCTCCCATTCAGTAGCACATCTTTTCATTTTGTCCATCAACAGATGATTAGATAAAGAAATTGTGGTACATATATACAATGGAGTATTATTCAGCCATAAAAAGAATGAAATCTTATCATTTGCAACAACATGGATAGACCTAGAGGGTATTATGCTTAGTGAAATAAGTCAGACTGACAAAGACAAATACTATATGATCTCACTTACATGTAGACTCTAAAGAACAGAATCAACTAACACAAAAAAACAAACAAAAATAAACTCAGATACAGAGAAAAACTGATGGTTGCTAGATGGGAGGGGAATGGAGGATGGGTGAGAAAGGTGATGGGATTAGGAAGTACAAATTGGTAGTTACAAAACAGTCATGGGGATGTGAAATACAGTATGAGGAATATAGTCAATAATATTTCAAAAGCTATGTATAGTGTCAGATGGATACTAGACTTATCAGGAGAATCACTCCATAAATTATATAAATGCCTAACCACTATGCTGTACACCTGAAACTAATATAAAATAATATTGAATGTCAGCCCCTGGAACTAATTAAAAAAAATAATAAATAATAATAATATTGAATGTCAACTATAAAAAATACATAGTCACCGGATATAAAGTACAGCATAAGGAATATAGTCAATGGTATTGTAATAGCTATGTACAGTGTCAGATAGGTAGTAAACTTGGGGTTATCACTTTGTGAGGTGTGTAAATGTTTACTCACTATGTTGTTTTGTATACCTGAAACTATTAATAAAAAGAAGTGAAAAACAACAGAAAAAAATAGATAGGAGTCCCATGAAAATACACATGAGTGTGTGAAGACTAGAGGAAGAAACAATTGCTGTAAGGATTAGGAAATTGCCAAGTAGGGTAAAGAGGCAAAATAATAAGAAGGTGACGAAACAGCACAGTCTCCAGTCCCTGTGCCTGAGGTATTTCCAGTAAAATAAACTCATTCAGCTCTGTGTGATTCTTTATATTCTGGAGGGGAGGTCTGGGTAGAGACAAAAGACATGAGAGCATGAACGTGAAGACTGATTTGGGACAGACACGATACCAATACACTCACTGTCACCAATCTTTGTTTAAACATAATGATCATGAAATTAAAAATTGGAAATTCTTCCAAAGATGTTTAGGGGCTAGTAAAGCAAATCTATGCCTTCATATCCAGAGATATCATATTTCTTCATGAATGTGGATACAAACCAAAATAAAGCATTAACATGGTGAAATACTGGAGGTGTTAAAAGAATAAAGATCTCAGTACTGAACAGATTAACATAATCTAATTACTGTCTACAACCAATTATACAATAAATGCCCTAAAATGACCAACCTGGAAGCCTCATTTTCCTGATTCCTTTCCAGAGCATATCTACAGTTACTCAGAGGTGTAATCAAATACCCTAATTATTCATCTACACCTATACAATTTGAGCATCCATACTTCTGTTGAGAACAATGGATTGTGATACAGCTCAATAAGCAGTAAGATTTGGATTGCATTGATATCATTCTACTCGGATATACTGTATTTCTCCATGTATAAGACGCACCCTTTTTCGAAAAATTTGGGGTCTAAAAACTGGTGCATCTTATACAGTGTAGATTTTTTTACTTGCATTTCCCACTTTTTCACGCCTGTTGTCTTTGTGCTCATTGTTTTGCACTTGCTACTAGTATATTAGGTTACCTTTTGCCATGTTCTGCCCAGAAATGGCTCAGAAAAGATTTTCGTACAGTGCTGAATTCAAGTTAAAAGTGATCCAGTTTGCAAAAGTGAATGGAAATCGTGCTGCTAAACATAAGTTTGGTCCTCCTCCAACTGAGAAAACAATCCGAGACGGGCTATGTTTGGGAGTTTTGACAGTGATGAGGAGTTGTATGAATTTTATGATGAGTAAAACGAGTTCAATAACTTTATGTAATACATTTTTTTTTCAAATTTCAGGCCGCAAAATTAAGGTGCGTCTTATACATGGGAACATCTTATACATGGGGAAATACGGTATTCTTTAGTTTGAACATTTTCTTATTTATCTATTTTCATTTGACTGAAAAGAAATAGTGACAAATTTGGACATTATACTGGGGTTTTAAATTGTTTAGAGGTTAGCAGCTAAGTTGTATTATGTAAATGGTAGTTTTTAGTAAAGTTATGTCACACAAGACATTTAATCTTTGCAAACAATTGGAATTTTTGAATCCCAGTACAATGAAAATATTTCAGTTCTGCATTTTTTTTGGCATTTTCTGCTTTTTCAATTTTTATTTTATTCTGGTAAAAAATTTAATGTGAGATCTACCCTGTTAACATATTTCTAAATTTGTAGTACCAATTGTTAACTACAATCACAATATTATAGGGCAGATCTCTAAAACTTATTCATTTGGCCTTACTGACACTTTTTTTTTTTTTCTTTTCAGTCTAGTTGTGGAGGACGTTGCTTCACTGACCCAATTTGGCACCATCATTGCGCTCTTCCCGGGCGAGGCAGATCAGTCGCCGGCTTCTGGACGGCCGCTCACTGCAGCTTGAGGGCCGCTCACGCTGGCTGCTGGCTACACACGGTAGCCCATGGCAACCCACTGCAGCAGGGGCTGCAGCCTACGCCATCGCCAGCGACTCACAGCAGCCCAGCTCCAGGTTGAGCTGTTGTTCAGCATCTTAGCTGCAGAGGGCAGTGTCAGTGGCCCTCATATGTAGGATCCGAACCGGGACCCTCTGGCGTCCCAAGCCAGTTCTTAACCATCGCGCCACTCGGCCGGCCCCTTACTGACACTTTATACCCTTTGATTAGCAACTCCCTATTTCCCTTTTACCTGGCTTTAGTAACCACCATTTTACACTCTGCTCTTATGAGTCTGTCGTTTTATTTTTAAGGAAAAAGTCACTAACTAAATATGCTGAGAATGTGAAACTACCACTAGTGTGCACTGTGGTCAGCTGTCTGATACAAGGCTTGAGTTTAAAGGTGCTTATGAATCATCCAAAAAGAGATGGTGTTTTTAATCCCAGTTTTTACTTTCATGATCTTTTTTTTACTGCGATCCAAAGTACAGTAAAATTGCCTATTTTTAATTTTCTTGACTTCTACTTACAATCCCTGTTCAATTTCTCTGATCCTCTCTTATAATTGAGAGTTACTGATTGATAATTTTATCCTCTAAGAAATTGGAAGTGGTAAGATAGGTTAATACTACCCACATATACTAAAGAAATTCCAATGAAAATGAATTTAGGCTCTATTAGACTGTGAGATCCCTGATAGTAAACGCTACTAATTTGTCACTGAATCTGCATTATTTAGCACTGTGCTTATGACTCACTGACATTTAAATATTTGTTAAATAAAAAATGAAAAGTTGAAAATTAATGTATGGTTATATTTTCACTAAAGAGACCATATCTACTCTTTTTCCATTGGACAGTTAAAAGAAGTTTAATTTTTGTTTTTTTGACATTCAATATAATTTTATATTAATTTCAGATGTACAGCATAGTTGTTAGACATTTATTTAATTTACAAAGTGATCCCCCTGAATTCCCTAGTACTCACCTGGCATTATATATAATCATTACCACATTATTGACTATGTTCCATATATTTTACTATATACCCATGACTATTTTGTAAATACCAACTTGTACTTCATAATCCCTTCACCTTTTTCACCCTGCCCAACTGCCCTCCTGACTGGCAATCATCAGCTTGTTCCCTGCATCTATGAGTCTTTCTGTTTTGTTTTTACATTTATTTTGTTCATTAGCTTCCACATATAAGTTGGATCATATGGTATTTGTCCTTCTCTGTCTGACTTATTTCACTTAGCATAATACCTTCCAGGTCCATCTGTGCTGTCACATATGGTAAGATTTCATTCTTTTTTATGGGCAAGTATATATGTACCACCTATTCTTTATCCAATCATCTATTGATGGGCATTTATACAGTTTGCTTCCATATCTTGGCTATTGTAAATAATGCTACAATGAACACATGGGTGCATATAACTTTTTGAATTAATGTTTTGGATTTCTTCATATAAATATACAGAAGTGGAATTGCTGAGTCATAAGGTAGTTCTATTTTTAATTTTTTTTAGGAACCTCCATACTGCTTTCCATAGTAGCTGCACCAATTTACAATTCTACCAACAGCACACGAGGGTTTCCTTTTCTCCTCATCCTCACCAATATTTGTTGTTTGTTGATATATTGATGATAGCCATTCTGGCAAATGTGAGGTGATATCTCATTGTAATTTTAATTTGCATTTCTCTGATGATTAGTGGTGCTCAGCCTCTTTTCATGTGTCTATTGGTCATGTGTATTTTCTCTTTGGAGAAATGTCTATTCACATTTTCTGCCCATTTTTAAAATTGGATTCTTTGTTTTTTTGGTGTTAAGTAGTATGAGTTCTTTATAAATTTTGGATATTAACCCCTTATCAGTTGTATCATTGGCAAACATCTTCTCCCATTCAGTAAGTTGTCTTTCCATTTTCTTGATCATTTCTTTGCTGTTTAAAAACTTGTTTGATGTAGTCCCATTTGTTTATTTTTCTTTTGTTTCCCTTACTCAAGGTGACATATCAAAAAAAATATTACCATGAGCAATATCAGAGAGTTTACTGCCTATGTTTTCTTCTAGGAGTTTTATGGTTTCAGGTCTTACATTTAAGTCTTTAATCTATTTTGAGTTTATTCTTGTATATGGTGTAAGAAGGTAATCTAGTTTCATTTTTTTTGCATGTATCTGTCCAGTTTTCCCCAAGCCATTTATTGAATAGACTGTTTTTACACCCCTGTAGGTTCCTGTGCCCTTTGGCATAGATTAAATGACTATATAAGTGTAGGTTTATTTCTGGGTTTTCTATTCTGTTTCATTAATCTGTGTGTCTGTTTTTATGTTAGTACCATGTTGTTTTGATTACTATATCCTTATAGAATAATTTGATATCAGGCAATACTTGATACAGTGTAATAACTCCAATTTTGTTCTTCTTTTTCAAGATTGCTGTGTTTATTCAGGGTCTTTTGTGGTTTATATAAATTATAAGATTATCTGTCCTAGTTCTGTGAAAAATGCCATTGGTATTTTGATAGGGACTGCCATGAATCTATAGATTGCTTTGTGTAGTATGGACATTTTAATGATGTTAATTCTGTCTATCCATAAGCAAGGTATATGCTTTCATTTATTTGTATCTTAAGTTTCTTTCTTCAGTCTCATACAGTACTTTGAGTATAGATATTTTACCTCCTTGGTTAAATTTATTTGTAAATTTATTTGTTCTCTATAGACCTCAGGGATTTGGCTTGCTTACCTGTCATTTTTTTCCAGTTTCTAGTTTGTCCCTTATTTCTTATGGTTGTGGAAGAAATTGTAACAGAATGAAAAGAGTACCTACCTCTGAGACAGAGGTTCTGGAAGAACAAGCCTGTTTCTCATTAGCTTTAAGTTCTTGAGCAGATCAATGGTCCTCTTTGAACCTTAATATTGTCATTTGTAAAATAGAGTTTTAATAGTTTTTGTAGGGTGATTGTGAGGATTAAGTAAGACAATGATTATACATTTCCTGACACTATGTGCTCCGATGATTTTTAAAAAAATTAAGTTCCCAGGATAGTTAGAACAAGAATGGAGTCTTTCCTTATGCCTCAACTTTTGTAATTTTAATAATTTTAGCAGCTTGGTTAAAGTGACTCCATTATATATATTCCCTTCCTCACTCTTTCCTCAGAATGATAGCCATTAGTCCTGTCTGAAATTAAAGCTGTTTGTCTTACCATGTAAAATACTTGGTATTGGCTTTTTAATATATATTAGCTAGACCCTTTTGTTCAGTCGATCTTATCTGTTATCCCTCTATCTATGGTAAGTTTATGTTGGGCTCAGTTTTCATGTGATCTCTCCAAACATAAAATTTGCCAGTGGTCAGATGAAAATGATGGCTATTAATTATAATTGCTATCACCAGTAGGTCAGGTAAAAAAACTGCTTATAAGAATTGTGTACATTTCTGAAATTTGCTGTTTTTGAAACCTCTCTTACAATATCTACAGTGGAGGGACGGCCGAGTGGCTCATTGGTTAAGAGCTGACTTGGGACGCCAGCTCTGAGCAGCAGGGCCCCGGTTCGGATCCCACATGGGGGCCAGTGACACTGCTCTCTACAGCTAAGATGGTGAACAACAGCTCGACCTGGAGTTGGGCTGCCATGAGTCACTGGTGATGGCATAGGCTGCAGCCCCTGCTGCAGTGGGCTGCCATAAGCTACCATGTGTGGCTGGCAGCCAGCGTGAGCGGCTGGCATCTGGTGTGAGCTGCCAAGAGCCACCATGAGCGGCCGTCCAGAGGCCGGTGACTGATCTGCCTCACCTGGGAAGAGTGCAGTGATAATACCAACATGGGCCAGTGAAGCAACATCTCCACAACTAGACTGTAGAACAAATGACAGCAACTTGTCTGTTCCCCTCCCCCAATTCCCCAATAAAGTCTTTAAAAAAAAAACACCAACAAACAAACAAAAAACAATATCTGCAGTAGATAGCAATGACAAGGCCTAAGAGTATATACAGCTGTCATCATTTATATGCATTTATTCATTATTCAAATAATTTAATGTATTTGAGTATTTATTTACTTAAAGTTTTATAAGTTTTAAGAATACATAAAGGGCTTAAGTATGACGAGAATAATAAGAAATCTTTGGTGAATTGCTATGGAAACATCAGAGGAGAGACAACATACAGAACAGAAGACTTAAATGAAACTCCATGATGACAAAAGCAGCAACAGAACAGCAGCAAATTAGAGGATGAGCAAAACAACTTATTGAAAGCCTGTTCCAAACCAGTGTTAAGTATTCTATCTGGTAACACAAATAGTTTTTATTTCAGAAAGTAAAATGACTCTCAGAAGAATAGAATGAAAATAAGCAGTATTCTATGGTCAAGACACACTGGATATTTAGGGCATATGTGTGACATTAGTGGGTGTTGAAATGAGTTGAATATATTATCATAACATACAGATTTTTTTCCATTTTATGTAAATATGCTTTTCATCTTAAAAAAGATAGCTTCAGTAAAAGTTACTCTTTTTATTGATCATAATCAGTATTAGGTAGGATACAGGTTGTATAGCACAAATCCCAATTCACTTAACCATTATAAATCATAGAGAAATTCATTACTTTCTCATGTAAAAGTCTGTGCTAACACAGCAGATCTACTCCATGAAAGCCTCAGTGAATTAGGATCCTCCTATCTTGTTGCTTCTCCATTCTTATTGGTTATCACCATACTCCTCATGGTCCAAAATGGCTCAGACTATATCTGCATTCCCACCAGTGAGTAGGAAGAGAGAAAAGTGAAGGGGAGGCCATACTCTTTTCTTTGAAGGGTGTAACGTGGTGTTACAAACATCATTTCTTGTATCCCATGGGCCAGAATTTAGTCACAAGTTCACACCTGGCTTTAAGGGAGGCTGGGAAATATCTTTTTTCAGAATGATTATAGAGTTGGGTAAACTTGGCTGAACTTAAGAATCAATACTGGAGAATACTTCGCAACATTCAGTTGCAAGAATAGACTTTTAGGTTGAGATACCTAATCCAAAGTAGCCTCTATTCATTCTCTATTATACTACATGTTTTGTTTTCTTTAAGCACTTTCACTACTGGATATTTTCTTGTTTATTTATTTGTTTATTTTTTTATTGAATATTTCCTCCCCCTGCAATGTAAGCTCCAAATGGGTAAAAATTTCGTCTTGTTATTTCCATAATGCCAATGTCTAGAAAAATGCTTTGCATATAGCAGAAGCCCAATACATACATGTTGACTAATAGAATGAGTTATATGTTTCTCTTTCGAAAGTTTTATCATTGGATTCATTAAATAGTTTATACAAGAAGAGTAAAATTATTTATTGTGTTTAAAAGAAATATGAATAAGCAGATAAATAAAATGCATTCATAACATCATAGAAATGGCGGCATGAGGTGAGCCTCTTGAAATCTCCACTGGAATTGACAACAAATTGAACAGCTATAATTCCACAAAGGACTCCCTGTGCAGCAGACAGGAAAGAAAACGAGACATATAATTGAAATCATCTAAAGGTGGGCAAGTTGGGCGAACGGGGGAGGAGGGAAGGAAGAAGTGCAGAGACATGGGCCCTGCGGGCTGCAGGACACAGACCAGAGCTCGGAGCTCCAAGCTCCCTGCATTCAGACGCTACCACAGTCACGGAAGAAGGAAGAATTCAGACTGCTAGTGTCCTCTTATGACCTACAGACCCACCTGAGGGATCAGCATATAACACAGCTGAACCTAATAATCAGAGCAAAGAACTCAGAACAAAGACTGAGGGAAGAAGAGTGAGAAGGGCGGCTTAAGCCCTCACTGCTAAGCAGAGAACAGAAGACACAGGCACAGAGCCTAGCCGACCCCTTCCCAACCTCCCCAGAGCTTGCCCCACCCCTACCTTTTTAGTGCTAGAAGTGGAACGGTAGCAGTCTCAGATCAAAAGTGCAGAATATTTGCAGTTCTGAGAACTGCAGCCCCACAGCCATGGACTTGCAGCCCAACTAGTTCCGGCAAAGGTGAGGAAGCCTTGGGTGCAGGATTGGCTGTGCTGGTGGTTGCTGCCATTGCTCAAAGCCACCTCTCACAGCCAACCCGGCCCCTGCCTGCACCTATCTGGGTGGATTACTGCAGGGGTAAACAGCCGCTGAAACACACAGGCTCTGAATCTGGTGCAGGAAGAGCTTTGGAACCTCAGAAGCTCTCCACATCCCCCCACGGAGGCGGTGCCCTGAGACCCAGGTGACCTGTTCACAGGGAGAAGCCCACCTTCCAGGGAATAGCCCCCCACCTCCCATCTCCCGAAATTGTGTGAGAAGCTGTAACAGTGCAGAGAAAATATAACACTACAGCGTGAAAGAGTATAAAAGGCTGCAGTGGGAGAGAAAATAATACATCACATCAACACCTACTGGAAAGCAAAAGAAAGACCTCTTCCTATTAACCCGTTGTGGAACCCACTCCTGTAGATGCCTAGGAAGAAAAATAATAATTCATTAATTGCCAGGAATAACCAAGGTAACAAGGCAGCTCAGAAAAAAAAGAAAACTCTCCAGAAAATGAACTTAAAGACATGGAAATATGTGACTTAAATGACAGAGAATTCAAGATTGCAGTTAGTAAAACACTCAACGAGATGCAAGCAAACACAGACAGGCAATTTAATGAACTCAAAAACACAATCAAAGAACAAATTGAACAGTTTACCAAAGAGATTGAAATTAAAAAACTATAGAATTTCTGGAGATTAAGAACTTGATAAAAGAAATGAAGAAGGAAATAGCCAGTTTAGGCAATAGAGCTGACCAGATGGAGGAAAGAATCAGTGACATCGAAGATAGAAATCTGAAAATGGCACAAATGGAAGAAGAGAGAGACTTGAGAATTAAAAGAAATGAAAGAACTCTACAAGAACTTTCTGACTCCATCAGAAAGAGCAATAGAAGAATAACATGCATACCAGAAGAAGAAGAAAGGGAGAAGGGAATAGAGAGTACATTCAAACAAGTAGTTGATGAGAGCTTCCCAAACCTGTGGAAAGAATGGGATCCTTGAATCCAAAAAGCAAATAGAACACCTAATTACCTCAATCCCAACAGACCATCTCCAAGGCACATTGTATTGAAGCTGTCAAAAATTAACGACAAAGAAAGAATCCTCAAGCAGCCAGGGAAAAGAAGATGGTAACCTACAAAGGAAAGCCCATTAGATTAATATCAGACTTTTCAGCAGAAACTCTACCAGCCAGGATGGAGTGAAATCAAATATTCAAACTATTGGAAGAGAGAAATTATGAGCCAAGAATAATATATCCAGCAAAGATATCCTTTAGATATGAAGGAGGAATAAAGACC
>NW_017732131.1:177501-181464 GCF_001890085.2 Hipposideros armiger | reverse complement strand
GCTGCTCAGCTCGGGCTGACTCGAACCGCTGTTGCTCAGAGCTCAAACTCTTGAGCGAGCTCTTAACCAACTGAGCCACTCAGCCAGCCCTTTATACATTCTTTTCTAGTGTACATGGAACATTCTCAAGGCTAGACCATATATTGGGACATAAAACCAGCCTCAGCAAATAAGAAGATTGAAATCATACCAAGCATATTCTCTGATCACAGTCTTTACACTAAAAAACTATAAGAGATTTTTAAAAGAACTTGAAGAAGACACAAAGAAATGGAAAGACATTCCCTGTTCATGGATTGGAAGAATCAACATAGTTAAAATAGCCAGATTACCCAAAGTAATATACAGGTTTAATGCAATCCCCATCAAAATCCCAATGGCATTTTTTAAAGAAATAGAACAAAAAATCATCAGATTTGTATGGAACCAAAAAAAGACCCCAAATAGCCAAAGCAATCCTAAGAAGAAAAAAAAAACAATGGTGGAGGTATCACCCCCCCTGACTTGAGCTTGTACTACAGGGCAACAATAATCAAAACAGTATGGTATTGGCAGAAAAACAGACACACAGACCAATGGAATAGAATCGAGAACCCAGAAATAAACCCACATAAATATGGACAGATAATTTTTGATAAAGAGGCCAAAAACATACAATAGAGAAAAGACAACCTCTTTAATAAATGGTGCTGGGAAAATTGGAAAGCCACGTGCAAAAGAATGAAACGAGACTGCTATCTGTTGCCATGTACTAAAATTAACTCAAAATGGATCAAAGACCTAAACATAAGACCTGAAACACTAAACTGCATAGAAGAAAACATAGGTATTAAACTTATGGACTTTGTGTTCAAAGAAGATTTTATGAATTTGACTTCAAAGGCAAAAGAAGTAAAAACTAAAATAAATGAATTGGACTATATCAAACTAAAAAGCTTCTGCACAGCAAAAGAAACCATCAACAAAATAAAGAGGCAACCAACTGAATGGGAGAAAATTTTTGCAAACAACGCCTCCAATAAGGGGCTAATATCCAAAATATATAAGGAACTCATACAACTCAATAACAAAAACCAAACAATCCAGTTTAAAAATGGGCAGAGGACCTGAATAGACATTTCTCCAAAGAGGATATACAAATGGCCAATAGGCATATGAAAAAAATGTTCAACATCACTAATCATCAGAGAAATGCAAATAAAAACCACAATGAGATATCACCTCACACCAGTTAGAATGGCTATCATCAACAAGACAAATAATAACAAGTATTGGAGAGGCTGTGGAGAAAAAGGAACCCTCATACACTGTTGGTGGGAATGCAGATTGGTGCAGCCATCATAGAAGGCAGTGTGAGATTCCTCAAAAAATTAAGAATAGAATTACCATATGACCCAGCAATCCCTCTCCTGGGTATCTATCCCAAAATTCTGAAAACATTTATCCATAAAGATATATGTGCTCTGATTGATGTTCACTGCAGTTTTATTTACAGTGGCCAAGACATGGAAACAACCTAAGTGTCCTTCGATAGATGATTACATAAAGAAGGTGTGGTGTATATACACACAATGGAATACTACTCAGCCATAAGAAAAGATGAAATAGTGCCATTTGCGACAACATGGATGGATCTTGAGATTATTATGCTAAGCGAAATAATTCAGACAGAAAAAGTGGAGAATCATATGATTTTATTGATATATGGTATATATTGATAGAACTGAAAACAACAAAGGAATAAGACAAACAAATGAAGAAACAAAACTCATAGACACAGATGATAGTTTAGTGACTGCCAGAGGATAAGGGGAGAGGGGGATGGTAGAAGAGGGTAAAAGGGATCAAATATATGGTGATGGAAGGAGAACTAACTCTAGGTGGTGAACACACAATGTGATATATTGATGATGTATTACAGAATTGTACACCTGAAACCTATGTAACTTTACTGACAATTTTCACCCTAATAAATTTTAATTTTAAAAAAATGCAGTTATATTTTTAATAGCTATAAAGGTCTATATAATTGTATATATTGTGCCAGGTTCAATAGCCCTTCCAATAACCAGCATCATGTGTATGTTTCCTGATTCAGGTTTTTCCAACCAAGCTGCCATGTTTGGTCTGTGGCTGACTTCTAGTTCTAAACTCTTTAGAACAGCTGGATTAGATAATGAACTTGACTCACTTTTCCAACTTCTCAATGTTGCCCAGATACTTCAGCCAACAGAAAGAAGTTACAACCACAAGAAACAATACCAGACATGATTTCTACTAAGATAAAATGATTATTCCCTCTCACAATTAGTTTGATACATGTAAAGTATGTGGTCTTAGGGCCTAATACTGATAAAATAGAATCTGTTCTTATTTTGTGCTTTACTATATATGTATATGTATACACATATTAATATCTTTCACGTCTATTAATGTCCTTTGGATTATTAAAAACACCCAGGAAGGTAGGTATGTCATGATCCCCTTTTCGAGATAAGAGAACTTACTCAAAGACAATAAATGTGCCACAATGAATACACTAGCAGAGACCAAAATCAGGCCGAGTCTTCAATACATATTTCTTTCCCCTCTACAGATTCTCAACAGCAATATGACTCTTTCTTTAAGCCTCAGGTTTAACAGGTTATTTTTAAATAGAAGACATCGGGAACTTTATCACTTCTAATTGTCCCTTAGCCAAGAAAATGAGCACTGAATAACTGAGATATTCTCAGTGACTTACATGATCACCCTTGGAAGAGAGAAATTATGAGCCAAGAATAATATATCCAGCAAAGATATCCTTTAGATATGAAGGAGGAATAAAGACCTTTCCAGACATACAGAAGCTGAGGGAATTTTATAACACATGACCTGCACTACAAGAAGTACTGAAGGAGGCTACTCAACCTGAAACAAAAGAGCAAAAGAATACAAAACCATGAGTAGTATTACGAACAGACAGACAGAAACAACCCCTACACCAAATAAGACACTATGCATGTAAACATAACCTACAGGGTAAAGAAGAAAAAAAATATTAAAAAAAAAGAAAAAGACAACTTGCTACTGCAGTGCAGAAATCAACTCACAGCATAAATAGGAATAAGTTGTGACAACAAAAACATAAAAGGGGAGAGAGTAAAGGTCTGAACCGGCACAAGGGAATGGAGAAAGGAAACATGCTGAAGAAAATGCAGTACTCTAAATATGAAACTTTCTTTTACATAAACTTAATGGTAACCACTCAAAAAAAGTCCAGAACTGAAATATATAACATAAAAAAAGAAGAAACAAAAGGAAAAAATCATAGAATGCCGCCACACCGAAATAATAGACAGCAATAAAAAGGCAAAGAAACAATGGAGACACAGTCTTGTCAGAAAACCAAAGATAGAATGATAAGAAATTTCATATATCAATAATTACCCTAAATGTAAATGGACTGAACTCACCAATAAAAAGTAGCAGACTGGATCAAAAAACTAAACCCAAACATATGCTGCCCCTAAGAGACGCAGCTCAGCTACAAGGACAAATAAAATGAAAGGGTGGAAATTGACACTCCAAGCAAATGGTATGCAGAAAAAAGCAGGTATAGCCATACTGATATCAGATGAAACAGACTTCAGGATAAAAAAGGTAACAAGAGACAAAGATGGACATTTCATAACGATAAAGGGGACTATACAACAAGAAGACATAACAGTCATCAATATTTATGCCCCTAATCAGGGAGCACTGAAATATACAAAGCAACTACTAACAGAAGTAAAGGGAGAAATTGACCAAAACACAATTATAGTAGGGGACCTAAATACATCATTGACAGCTATGAATAGATCATCCAAGCAGAAAACAAATAAAGAAATATCAGCCCTAAATGACACATTAGATAAAATGGACATAATTGACATTTATAGAGCACATCATCCTAGAACATCAGACTATACATTCTTTTTT
>NW_017732131.1:115149-175439 GCF_001890085.2 Hipposideros armiger | reverse complement strand
CCTCACCAGTCTTGGTTTTCTGTGCCACTCGTCTCTTTATCAGCCGTGTCACCTTTGATATCACCGTCCTTTCTCTCTTCTCCCTAGGCCCACGGCAATTATGAGAATGCCATCAGCCAGGGCCACCAAGCCTTCCTATTGGAGGAGGACAAGTGCTCCAGGGATGTCTTCTGTTGTAATGTGGGGAACCTCCACCCTGGGTCGAAGGTGGCACTCACCCTGAAGTATGTGCAGGAGCTGCCCCTGGAAGCAGATGGCGCCCTGCGCTATGTGCTGCCAGCTATCCTGAATCCTCGGTACCAACTCTCTGGTGAGCATCTGCTCTCTTTGAATAATAGTGGTGGGTGACACAACTGGGGAAATCCCCTCAAGGTTGTAGGGGTGTTAAAAAGGCTGGGAAGGAAAAACACAACTAAGGTAACTTTTTGTAGGAGGGCCTGAGGACAGTTGCCTTAATATGAAGACTCCTGTAGTCCCTTTGGAGGACCTGCCTTACACACTCAGCTTGGTTGCCACCATCACTTCCCAGAATGGCATCCAGAGAATCCAATGCAACTGCCCCTTGAGTCCCATTGAGTACCTTGGAGATGAGAAGACATCTGCTCAGGTAATTAATAAGACAACGCTGTTGCCAGCACCCCTACTCTTGGGTCCTGATCTTCCCCCGCTCCCCCCATAGGCTGGAAACAGTCTTGGAACAAATGACCCAAATGAGAGTTGAAAAGTCCGGGACATAAAGCCCCTAAAGTTCAGAGCCTAGCACACAGTGTTATTAGCAGGGCCTAGTATACAGTAAGCCCTTGGTAATAAAGTCTATTATTGAAATATATAGTTTTTGATGGCATTGTTGATGTTATTATTACAGCATTTTCACTTGAAAAGAAAAAAAATCCTTTCCCTTTGCCTACCCTTTGATTGTCTTTTAGCCCAGACCAGGCAAAGGAAAAAAAGCAAACATTCCAGGGCTGAAGAATTTTCCTTTGATCCAGAGAAAAGCTAATGTTAGAATATTGGTTTAAGAATTTCCCGTCGATCCCTTAGTCACGTAATGCTACTTTAGAACCGGTCCCTAGAAGGGGGCGGGTCTTCCTGGAAATTTTGACTGCAGATGTTTTCTCTTAGCAGTGAGTGACTCAGAGGCTCGGACTGCTGGAGAAGGTAGGTGTCTAAGCTGCCTGCGCTGGGGCTGGATCACACTCCTAACCCATGAGGACTAAAACCCTCCCATTCTAATTCCCTTTCTTTGTCTCCAAATCTCTTGGGGCTTGTTTTGACTGCAAATCCACGTGTCCGTGTGTGCGTGGGGGGCGGGGGGCGGAATTTAATCCTGGTGGGCGATCCCTGGGGTGTTTCTGCAGGTTTGGCAGTTTAGGGGAATCTTGGCGGGAGGGGGGAGGGAAGGAAGGAAGGCTGGAAGGAAGGAAGGAAGGCTGGAAGGGGGATTTAGCCATATCCTAATAATCTCAAGGCGCATTTTCCAACTTCTCTTTTACTTTACACTTCCCTCCCTCCCTCTTGCATATGTACAATTAGTGTTTCCTAAATTTTATGTAATGTTATGCTGCCGAAATGGAACTTCAAGCTTCCCTCTCCCCCATCCCCCCCACCCCCAAATCGGGAAGCCCCTAAGCCCTTCTATATAGAAATTCAAGGGATGGACCCTGATCAGCCCTTCAGTTAATACTTCGACGATGAAAATCTAGGACTGAAAAATTAAAGGTTAAATCACTCTGTTTCTATCCAAGGCCCACTCTGTATTCATTTCGCCTCTGTGGCTGGATCCGGGTTCTCCACTTGACCCCTGCAACAGGCTGCAGGGTGTGTCCGCTGCGCCACCCAGCGTTGGCCTGCACCTCCCTCTGCCGGCGGGTGAGGAAACCACACAATGCCCCTTCAGGAACCCACGGGTCCAGCAAACGTGAAGACCCTTGGCGCAGTGAGCCTAGCTGCCTCAGATTCTCGGCTTTGACTCTGGTCAGCTGCTCTGGCCAGTCTGCCTTACCTGTTGCTAGGTGCATTTCTGAAATGCCATCCTGAGGGAGGGAGAACTGATTCCGACATAGTTTGTACTGTGAAGTGTGGGGAAGAGGGGACAGTACAGCAAATTTCCCTCAATGATTTATTCTGGGGTTAGAATCAGGAAAGAAGTCTGTTTCTGTCCACCTGAAAGCCACCCCCGTTGGTGAGTCCTGAGGAGCCTTACAGATTTGGTTGCCTGACAGTTTCTTCAGCTTTTGTACCCCTGTGTCCCTGCTTTAAGCTCCCTGCTCATGTTATTAGAAAGTCTTCCCTCCCCCAGCTCCAACCTGTTTTACCGGAGAACTTACCCCAATCAAGTGTCAACATGGAAACCTGTTACCTGAGCATTCACTCCCCTCCCCACAGTCACTATTGCCCTATGTATTTCTATTCAGTGTGAGCCATTTTGCCATAATCTGTTTTTATTCAATTCCTTAAAAATGAAAGAACAAAAAGCCTGATTTATTGGCACTGATTTGTGGGGATGGGGCATGGTGTCTAAGAAACACCATTGCTATCAAATGGGTGAGCAACATGGCCATTGTTCTAGATTGGAGTAGGGTGTGATGCTTTACGTGGTGATTGGGATTTAAAGGCACAATCGGCCTGTAAATAGTCCTGTCAAAGCTTCAGAATCCTTGAAGGGGGTGTTATTCTAGGAAGGAAATTGCTTTTCTCAAAAACCAGTATGTTTTTCTGGGCTCTAGTTTCTTGAGTGAAGGTTGAGGTTCCCAGTGACTCATTTGCCTCTGAGACTCTGGATAAACACTTTAGTTTCACTTTTCCTGAGCATTGTCTATGCACCAGACAATTCCATTTAGCTCCTATGCACCAGGCAATTCCATTTAGCTCCTTAAAGTGTATTTTCAGTGAAAATCCCCTTTATTGGTGTTGGAGATTGCAGCTCAGGTCACCCTTTGACAGAACAGGGAGAGGCAAGCTCACAGATGACTCAATTCAGAATGGTTGGCGGGCAGCTTTCAGTGGTATTAGGGCCAGTGACTAGGACCAGACCCACCTGTTGATTCTCTGGATAAAGGAATCATAATGTAAATCATAATCTAGGTACATAAATGTATTCCTTTGTTGCCATATCACATGAAATGTTTGTCTAAGATTATAAAATTTGGAAGATATGTTTAGGATGGTCTGATTTAAAATAGAAGACATGTTGCATATATGATATATTAATATCTTGGACAGAGAAAACAAGCAGTAGTTTTAATTATGAGCTCCCAAGAAAAGTCACAAGGTAAGGTGATCTAAGTTGTAGGCGTCCATTTTGGATCCAGGCAACTTCTTATGTGCAGGTCTCTGAATAGCATGATCCAAAGCAATAGCCACAGTCTATTTAACAATGGTAACAATAACAAGAACAATGCTAATGTCTATCATTAATTAAGTGCTTCCTATAGGCCAGGCACCTTTCTAGGAACTTCATATATATTCAATTCATATATGCATACATGACATATAGGTATTACGGTTTTCATTTTAGAAAGAATATGGAGATTCAGAGGAATTGCATTATACTTATTGAATATACCTAAGGAGGGGTATATTAAATATACTTTTGAAAAAGTGGTGCTGGTGTTTGAACCAGCCTTAGGGTGTTTCAGAGGTTTCCTGTTTAGTGGATACTTGGTGAGTTTCTTCCCCTCCTGAGTCTGGCATTTGGAAGGAGCCTTACTATTGGTAAGACCTTTGTCCCCTTCTTTTCAGCTTTTTTCCCTTCCTAGCTCCATCATATTCACAACCCTGTGAATATATTTCTATGCCAGAGACAAGCACATAAGGTATTGGTATTTGAATAGATAATCCCCCACATGTCACTATTCATGATGTGTCTTTTCCACAGTAGCCCTGTGTCACCATGGTGCGCCCTTGTGGCCTACTAACTCGCCAAGAGGAACCAGGTGAGTGATTCATGACTCTTACTTGCCATTCAGACACTTACTTACACCTAGCACAATGCCTGGCCTGCAGGCTCCATTCTATTAACGTTCGGTGAACTCTCGAAATCTGGTCTATCTCCAGTGCCACTGAAGAGCATCTCTGTGACCTTGTCCATTTGTGAATTTGTGGCTGGTGTGTCTGCTACCTTAAATTATGAGAATGAGGAGAAAACTCCTTTGGAGGCCTTCTTTGTATTCCCCATGGATGAAGACTCAGCTGTCTACAGTTTCGAGGCCATGGTGGATGGGAAGAAAATTATGGCAGAACTACAGGACAAAATGAAGGTACTAGGGATGAGTACATTATCTCCTGCCATTGTATTTCCTTAATACATACTCTTTAGGATCTCTAGCAAATGCAACTTCACAGATATACTAATATTGAATGCTTTTGCCTCCACTCCCCTCTAGCTGCTGTTTTCCTCAAATCATTTGGAGGGAAAAATCAATGAGGCACTCAAAGTGTAGTTGTGAACTTGGCAAGACCAATCACATCCCCTCCTCACCAGTCTTGGTTTTCTGTGCCACTCGTCTCTTTATCAGCCGTGTCACCTTTGATATCACCGTCCTTTCTCTCTTCTCCCTAGGCCCACGGCAATTATGAGAATGCCATCAGCCAGGGCCACCAAGCCTTCCTATTGGAGGAGGACAAGTGCTCCAGGGATGTCTTCTGTTGTAATGTGGGGAACCTCCACCCTGGGTCGAAGGTGGCACTCACCCTGAAGTATGTGCAGGAGCTGCCCCTGGAAGCAGATGGCGCCCTGCGCTATGTGCTGCCAGCTATCCTGAATCCTCGGTACCAACTCTCTGGTGAGCATCTGCTCTCTTTGAATAATAGTGGTGGGTGACACAACTGGGGAAATCCCCTCAAGGTTGTAGGGGTGTTAAAAAGGCTGGGAAGGAAAAACACAACTAAGGTAACTTTTTGTAGGAGGGCCTGAGGACAGTTGCCTTAATATGAAGACTCCTGTAGTCCCTTTGGAGGACCTGCCTTACACACTCAGCTTGGTTGCCACCATCACTTCCCAGAATGGCATCCAGAGAATCCAATGCAACTGCCCCTTGAGTCCCATTGAGTACCTTGGAGATGAGAAGACATCTGCTCAGGTAATTAATAAGACAACGCTGTTGCCAGCACCCCTACTCTTGGGTCCTGATCTTGTTCCTTACCCAGTGTTTCCTAAATGTTCCTTACTTTTCCCTATTAACCCAGAGGGAATCACACTGCTCCTTCTTTATCCCCATTCAATCTCCAGAGCCTCACCTCCATTTTAACCCCTGCCCTTGACTATGCTCGCTCCTGGAAGAAGCCTGTAGCCCTCAGCTCTGACCTCAGCCCCAGGCAGCAATCAGTGATAGTGCTAACATGGCTTCTTTGCCTGTTCCCAACTCAGACTTCCTTGGCTGATGGACACAAATTTGATCGAGATGTGGAACTCCTAATTTACTACAGTGAGGTGCATCTCCCCAGTGTAGCTGTGGAGATGGGGAAACCTACAACGGAGCCAGGTATTTTCTTTCTCCCTTTGTAGTTACCTACTAAGGGAGGTAACTTAGTAGGCACCTATTCAGGGGTAACTCCTGTTTTGGAATTACCCTCAAATTACCTTCACTTTTCTTTCCTCCTATGCAGCAGTGGGTAAAAAACTGAGATAGCTTTGGCATGGAAAAATGGTTCGGGTCGATGAATATCATGTGACTATGTCTTATAGGCAAATTTAAGTGAATCTGTAGATAATTAGGCAAAGGACATGAACAAGTAATTCACAAGAGGAAACATAGTTTAAAGCATGTGACTGATCCTCTACAAGAGCAAATAAAAATAAAATTAAAATAATGATGCAACATTTTCACTTTTCAAATTTTTAAGGGTTTCTAAATCTAATAATGCTTCATGCTTTAAAAGGTGAGGTGATTTTGGTACTCTCATAGATTGCTTGAAGAAAAACAATTTGGTATCAAACTTCTGAGAAGAAATTTGGCCATATGTGTCAAAATAAATGTTCATTTTGGTAATTCTAATTTTGAGAATCTTACCTAATGAAATAAATCTAAATATAAGTATAATTATGCACTAAAATATCCTCTGCCATGTTGGCAGGATGGCTCAGCTGGAGAGCACGTGCTCCTAACAACAAGACTGCCTGTTTAATGGTGGGCTATGCCTGCCCGCAACTAAGTCTGAACTTGGCACCTTGAGCTGAGCTGCTGCCCGGATGGCTCTGTGGATAGAGTGTGCACTCTTAACAACAAGGCTGCTGGTTCGACTCCCGCATGGGATGGTGGCTATGCCCACCGACAACTAAGATTGTAACACAGCACCTTGAGCTTAGAGGCCATGAGCTGCCTATGGGCAGCCAGATGGCAACTGGTGCCCTCCACAGTTAATATTGAAGAACAACAACTGGACTGGTCTCCCTCCCCAATTTCCCAACACTGTTCCCCTCCCCCAATTCCCCAATTAAAAAAAAAAAGAAAAACATTTAAAACCATAGAGAGTATACAAGTAGTCATTGTGATTAGATTAAGACTAAGTTTACTTTTTTAACTTCTTTTTTTATCTAATCTGTTTTATTGATTGATTAATCACATCAACATGTAGTCTCACCTGGAGTTCTTTTTCTGTCTTTTTGTGGTAAAATTTATTATAACTATTTTTAAGTATATGGTTCTGTTGCCTTATGTACATTCACTTGGGCTAACCATCACCACCATCCATCTCCACAGCTTTTTTATCTTACCCTAGTTTCTTAATTTCTAAGACTAAGTTTTTTAATAAGTTTAATTTTTAAAATTTCTCTTATTTTCTGAAATTTCCTTAATATATGTATACTTTTACTTATAACTGGTGTAACGCATGCAGTCTGATGCTCTCTTGGGGCCTTCCTGGGCTGCCATGCCCCTGGATTGCAGGGACCATGAAACATAACTGGAGATATACTCCCACTTCTGAAGCATTTTTCACATTTGTGGAATGGAAGCATCCTTGGGGATAATCATAGTCAAAATGCTATGTCTTGGGTTAGGCTCTTCTATAACTGCAACTGCTATAAAGACAATTCCCTGTATCTGGTCTTCAATCAACCATCTTTCTCACTGTTCATATTTGGCAAAGGTAACTTCATACTTGAGCTCACAAATTGGAACTCGTTAGTTTGCTCTCGCTTGTTCAACCATGTTTCCTGAGAGAAAGCTGTCTGTGCTATACCTGTTAGAGGGGCTACCAACTGTCCAGTTCCTCTTCCATGAAGCGCCATGGAAGCTCTTTCTACATTAGTTACCTGGTTTTGTCCTTTCCTTTTGGCAAGGTCCTCCTTGGGTGCCCATTGAAATACTCCCACAATAATGACCTGATTTTCAGTCAGGATTATTTTAATCCACCAGAGAACGTTTTAAAATATTGGATCTTAAAAGATGGAGATCTCAATCCCTTTCTTTCCAAGAAGTTCCATTGGCCCCTATGCAGATTTCTTCATCTGTTCCTTATTACTAGCTCCGTAGGCCATAGAGAGACTTCAGGGGGTTAGTTTATATGAGTCTTGTGAATTCCCTTCATCAGGGTTGCTCAAATCTTGTTTTTTAGATCACATATTTGATCAGCATGACTTGCTATTCTCATCTATACAAAGAAGTAAATGACAACTGGCAGCTTGGCTCACTAAAACCATTTAGAGTTATGTCAAATGAAGCATACCATTACGTGCTGAAAATGTAAAATAGACTTTTAAAAACTTAGAATGTACTTGCCATATTAAGAACATTACTTTTTAGGGCTGTCCAGGAGGCTCAGTTGGTTAGAGCGGGAGCTCTGAGCAACAGGGTTGCTGGTTCAATTCCTATATGGGCCAGTGAGCTGTGCCCGAGCTGAGCTGCTGCTGAGCTGCCAACAGGCGGCCAGATGGCTCAGCTGATGAGGGTGAGTGCTCTTAACAACAAGGTTGCCGGTTCAACTCCCACAGGGGATGGTGGGCTGCACACCCCTACCCACCTGCAACTAGATTGAAAGCGGCGACTGGATTTGAAACTGAACTTGCGCCCTCCACAACTAAGATTGAAGGACGACAACTTGACTTAGAGCTGATGGGTCCTGGAAAAAACACATTGTTCGCCAATAAAGTTTAAAAAAACCCCAAAAACATCATTTTTTAGAAAATATATATTTATAATTTAATATAAATGGTTGTATAAAAACAAAATTTATAAATAATTTTATAAAATTATTATAAAGAGATTAATCTGAGTTAAACCCTAGATTGAGTTCCTTAAGTGTATTATTTTACTTAATCCTTAAAATAATCTGGAGGTATTGATTCTTTAGATGAGGGACCTGAAGCTAGCAAGCAGGAGAGTGAGGGTTCAAAATGACTCATTTAAAAATGAGGGAGCAGAGATTTGTGGAGGTGAAAATTATTTTAGCCAAGCCCAAAGAATTAGTGTAGATAACACATATATAGTGCTTACTATGTATCTGGCATTATTCTAAATAGTTTAGCTATATCACCTCATTTTGTTCTCATGGAAACTCTTCTCACATATCACTACAGTACCAGTCCCACTGTACCCAGCTGTCTCTCAGAATGGAAAAGAATCTACCTTGCCCATTAAAAAAAGAAGCTACATATCTACCATATGTCCAGAAATCTGGATTATGTAAAAGTTATTTTTGAACCAAGGTACTAACCAAGTATTTGCTGAACCTCACTCATTTTATTTGGAAGCAGTTTGGTTGTTGGGGATATACCATAGGTAAGAGAGTTAACTGAGCCCGGTCCTGTAGTCACACGGAATCCCAGGCTACTGAGAATTTAAACCTATAATCCTGGAATCACTATAAAAATAGGATATTGGAATTCGATCCTATGTCTTCTTATATGAGTAATCTTTGAACTGTTAAACTACAATTGATATAAACCAGCCATTCTTGTTACATTGCCATCTTAATACTAACATTTCAATTCCTGCATCACTTTTCATTTGCTGCACAAAATAAAATTACAGCTATGTCTTTGACAACTTGGTAACATATGCCAGCTCCATAGTCTCCTCAATACTATTGTTTTGATGATGTCATTAAGTACCAACACACGTTGCAGTGCTTCTCTTTCTTTTTTTGGGGGGAGTAGCAGTAAGTACTTCATAACCAAAGCAGACAGACTTTCCTTGGTGTGCATGACACTGACACTCTAAGCTCTTATAAATTGTCAACATAAGAATTGTCCACATGAGCATCATTTTTTCAAAGCTTTAACTAAGGACTTAAACAAGGACCCATGTGATTTGATTTGAAGAGAGCGTGTCTCTAAATAGTATATTACTTTGATTCTTCTGGCAAATGCTGGAACATTTTAACTTAATGTATCAGTATTTCACTCATTTGCCTAGCTGCTTGGAAACTAGCATCCAATTATAGTATTTTAATTATTGCTTGTGCCTGGTAACCTCTACTCTCTTTCCTCTCATATCTGTTCTGCTTCTGTATCTTTGATGTTTACAACTCACCTCAAACCCCTTCCCAGCAGATATAGTATAAAGTTCAAACTCAAATTTAGATTTCAGTTTTCTCAGCTTGCTATGTAACTCACTGCAGTTGATTCTTGGGGTTTTCAGTATGGATCCTTGAGTTCCTGTTCACCTTACTGTGTCCTTATCCTTTCTGAGTAGATTGTTTGATGGGAGATCCATGTGCAATGGTGAGTTTCTACCCGAATATTCCAGAAGCTCAGCCACCAATTACCTGTGGAGAATTTGTCTTCCTCATGGACCGCTCAGGAAGTATGAGAGGCCCAATGAGTAAACAGGATAAATCTCAGCTGCGCATAGAGGCAGCCAAGGTAAGACTAGTTCTTTTCTTTTTCTGGTCATATGCTCAAGTGAAGATGAATCTCAGGGGTTAAATTAGGGTCCTTCTGGAACTTTGGGTCTGTTTCATCTGAACTACAGTTAACATGACCACTCTGAGGCTAGCACTGAAATATCAGGGCCTGGAGGCATGATGGGGGTGAAGGCCCATTCCCTTAGGAGTTACATTGGCGGGGTCTGTGTGTCTTAGAGGATCCTCTCTGACCATCTCCTCATCCTCCTTTCAGGAAACACTGATTTTGCTGCTGAAGAGTTTGCCTGTAGGCTGTTATTTCAACGTGTATGGATTTGGATCTTGCTATGAGGCATTCTTTAAGTAAGTTTCTGGAAAGGCCATCAAGAGTCCAAAGAGATACTCTAAAAAAAGGAGGCAAAGGGGTTACTGTAGAGTTGACTTTGGCATTGGGGCTTTCAGGTGAAGTCTTTACAGTAGTGGTATCTCAATGGAGGGACCCAGTATTGGACAATGTCGAGTAGCTATGTCCCTGGGTGTGTTTGTTTTTCTTAGGCGTAGTGTGAAGTACTCTCAGCGTACCATGGAGGAGGCTCTGAGGAAACTTAAAGTTATGAATGCTGACCTAGGGGGCACGGAAATCTTGACACCACTCAAGAACATTTACAGTGGACCTTCCATCCCAGGCCACCCTCTACAGGTAAGAATCAGAACAAAGCTAACAGAAGGGGACCAAGAGAATGAAATCTCTGTTCAAGAATCCATAGCCCTGAGCTTCACTGTAGGATTGTTGAAATATGGTATGTAATTCAGAGTCATCTATCATGTAGTAAAGAGAAAAAGACAAGAGGCATTTAATAGAATTCCTCTTCCGTAGTTCTGTGCTATATACTATGGATGATGGACGTTCTTTTATGGAGTGCCACAGTAGCCTTAGCTGAAACTCGTAGGGGGAGATGATGGAAATTCCCAAGGTTCTGTACAAACCACGTGAGAAAATGGCCCAAGTGACAGTGGACCATTAGGGATCTCATGCCTGTCTGAAGAGGCATCAGAGTTTCTGGAGTGAAATAGTTGGGTTTTTCAAGGGCAAACTCTGTTGTTTTAAAAACAAAATTTGTAGTGACTTGATGAATGTCTTCTTTCTTCAGCTTTTTGTCTTCACCGATGGAGAAGTTACCGATACATTCAGTGTAATTAAAGAAGTTAAGAGCAACAGTCTGAGGCACAGGTATGATGCAAATGTGATTTGTGGGTTAGTGACCCAAGTAGTACCACATGTAACCTGGTGCCATTCCTCTCAGAGGACAGAATCATTCAGAATTTTAGTTTTACCACCCAGCATTTTTTTCTGTATCATTTTTACTTTTCTACTAAAAAATAAAAGTAATTTTCTAAATAGCATCCATAACATAATGATATCATTGTCCCTTACTCTTTCTAAAATACATTGGAAGCAAGTATTGAATAGTAAGCATTTTTTTCTTAGTATGAACATTTTTATCAAAGTAAAACATACAGAAAGCTAGACAAATCATAAGTTTACAGCTGGATGAATTATCAGCATGAGCACACATAGGTCAAGAATTGGAATGATACCAGTACCTTTCCATCTCTACCTTTTCCCATAACATCCCAAATTTAATTACTACCCATTTTTTCCTTTCCAAAGGAAATAGCTTTCCTGAGTTATAATACCATGGATTATTTTTGCTTATTTTTTAATAAAAATAAATGTTATACAGTATGTTTTTGTTTCTGTGTATCTTGCTTCTTTCTCTCAGCAGTATGTTGAGATTCATCCATATTTTTACAGAACCATCTTTAATTTTCATTGGTGTATAGTATTCCATAGGGTGATTAAACCATAATTTATCGATTGATTCTACTGCTGATGGACTTTGGTTTAGCTGTTAAAAATAGTGCTTCTATGAACATCTTTGCATTCTTGTACATGTATTTTTTGCACATACCCACACTTATGTGTGCACATATATATGCATGTATACATGTTTATTTGCACATGTACACACACACACACATTTCTTTGACATAGTTGTGGAATTTATTGGTAATGCAGTTTTGCAAGTTATTATACTAATTTCATTCACACCAGCATTGTATGAGGTTTCCAATCACTCCATTCTCTATCCAAAATTGGGCATTGTTTGTCTTCTTAAATTTTAACCAATTTAGTGGGTGTGTGGTGGTATCTCATTAAGGTTTTAACTTGCATTTTCTTGGTGACTCCTGAAGTTGAACACCTTTTTATATTTATTGACCACTTGGATGTCCTCTTTTATGAAGTACCGTCAAGTCTCTTCAATATTTTTCTTTTTTTAAAAAACCAGATCTGTAGTTCATTCTGTAGTCTAGATGTAAGCACTTTGTTAATATTTCCCAGAAACTTATTTTTTACTCTTTTTCACTCTTAAAATGGTATTTTTAAAATTAATAGTTGTTCTTCATTTTAATATAGTTTAATTTTTTAGTGTTTTTCTTTACGGTTAGTCTTTTTTGTATCCTGTTAAAAAGCCTTTTTCCTCCTCAACGTCATGAAGCTATTTTCCTGTGTTATTCTCTAGAAGTTTTGTTACTTTTTTCTTTTACAGTTAGATCTACACTTCACCTACATTTCATTTTTGTGCATTGTGTGAGGTATGGGTCAGGTTTCATTTTTTTTTTCATGTGGATATGAAATTGACCCTGCATCATTTATTGAAAAGTTTTTCCTTTCCTCACTGATGTGCAGTGCCATTTTTGTCACAAATAAGCATTTACACATTTGTGGATTTTTTTGGATCCTCTGTTCCATCCCATTGGTCTATGTATCTAGAAAAGTGCCCGTACTACATCATGTAAATTAATGAGCTTTCTGATAAATCTTAATTTCCAATAGAGTAAGGCCTCAATTTTTCAGGATTGTCATATCTATTCTTGAATCTTTGTGTTTGTATTTGTCAATTTTTACCAAAAAAAGGAAAACTATTGAGATATTGATTAGAATTGCCTTTATAGATCAGTTTTGGGAGAGTTGAGTATTTGCTCTATTTAGTATTCCAGTCTATTTAAATGGTACATCCTTCCATTTATTTAGGTTTTTCTTGATTCTTCTAAGTGTGTGTTTCCAGTATTGTATTAAAAAATTTTAAACGATAGAGAAATTGTAAGAATAGAACAGTAGACCCTCATGTACCTTTCACTCAGGTCCACTAGTTATCAGCATTTTACCACATTTGCCTCACCTATTATTTTTTATCTGAACTGTTTGAGAATAAGTCACAGATATCTTAAACCTTCATATGCAAATAATTATGCTCTCATCTAAGAACAGGGCATCTTGATAAATAACCAAAATAAAAGTTCAAAATTCAGGATATTTAATGTTGAGATAACAACATTATGTAAATATAGTCCATATTTGCCAATTTTTCTAATAATGTCCTTTATACATTTTTGTTTGGTTTGGTTTGGTTCCAGGAGCAAGTATTTTATTTCATTGTTATATCTCTAGTCTTCTCTGGGATAATATCTCAGCTTTTTATTATTTTTCACTGACATTTTGAAAGAGTACTAGCTAGCTATCTTTATAGACTCTCAATTTATGTTTGGTTTTCTAAATTCATGTTTAGATTAATATTAAACATTTTTAGAAGGAATATTCCAAAAGTAACTGGGCCTGATATTAAGTGTGACCAGTTAAAGGTGGTATCTGATAACTGAAATTTTGTGAACAACCTGTTCTCAACAAATATTTACTCAGTAGTTTTAGCATTCACTGATGATTATTGCCCAAGTGCTATTACTATCAGTGGTTATAAAATGGTGATTTTTAAATTCTGTCAACTTTTCCATAGTTATTAGTTGTCATCCTACTATAAAGAAGTTAGCCCTTACCGCCTGCTTCCTCCTTCCCTCTCTTCCTTTGTTGTGTCAATATGTACTTTTGAATTCTTTCATTACCTCCCAGTTCTTTGAGATTCATTACTCTCATCATTCATTTAGATTCTCAAAAGCTCCGAATTTGGCCAGTGGGAACCCCTTTTAACTTGCTCCTATGTCTTTTTCACATAATTCTTTGGTTTATGAATATTTTCTTTCTTTCTTTAAAAAAAAAAAGTGTTTCAGACTCACCTGTACTTTCCCGTTCTTTTAACCAGCCATTTCTATAAGAAGCCTTGTTCCTTTTAGTGAAAATGATAAATAGAAGTTAGGTGTAACTCTTTGCTACTGGCCTGTTATTATTCTAGGCATTTTCAGCAGACAGACCTAGCAAATGATTAAGAAAAACAAATTTCTACTGATACCCTTACTTTCTTTTTTCTCCTATTCCATATTTGTGTTTTCTTTCCTCCATGGTGAGAAACCTGGCTTCCCACAAAATCAGTAAAATTATTAATTTCCTTAATATGACAATACACATAAAATCTCTCTGCAATGTTTTTAAAAAAATTTTATTAAAATACAGCTAACATACAATATTGTATTAGTTTCAGGTGTACACCATAGTTAATATTTATGTACATAAAGAAGTGATCACCATGATAAGTCCAGCAACCATTTGACACTGTACCATGCTATCACAATATTATTGACTGTATCCCCTATGCTGTACGTTACATGCCTAAGTCTCAGTTGTTTTACACCTGGATATTTGAACCTCTTATACCCCTTGACCTTTTTCCACCTTTTTTTAGTTTTTCAATTACTGTTGACATTCAATATTATTTTATGTTACTTTCGGTGTACAGCATAGTGGTTAGACATTTACGTAATTTATGAAGTAGTCCCCCTGACTAGTCTAATACCCACCTGAAATTATACATAGTTATTAACCTATTATTCACTATATTCCATAGGCTTTGCTTTACATCCCCATGCCTATTTTGTAATTACCAATTTGTAGTTCTTAATTTTTTTACCTTTTTCACCCTGTCCCCCATCTCCCCTCTCATCTGGCAACCAACAGCTTGTTCTCTGCATCTATGAGTCTGTTTCTGTTTTATTTGTTTGTTTATTTTGTTCTTTAGATTCCACATATAAGTGAGATCATATGGTATTTGTCTTTCTCTATCTGACTTATTTCACTTAGCGTAATACCTTCCAGCTTCATCCATGTTGTCGCAAATGGTAAGATTTCATTGTTTTTTATGGCCCAATAATATTCCATTGTGTATATGTACCACCTCTTCTTTATCCAATTGTCTGTTGACAGGCACTTGGGTTACTTCCATATGTTGGCTATTGTAAATAGTGCTGCAGTGAACATAGGAGTGTATATGTCTTTTTGAATTAGTGTTTTGGATTTCTTTGGATAAATGCTCCTAAGTGGAATTGCTGGGTCATAAGGTAGTTCTGTTTTTAATTTTTTGAGGAGCCTCTATACTGTTTTCCCAAGTGGCTGCACCAATTTGTAATCACACCAACAGTGCATGAAGGTTCCTTTCTCTCCTCATTCTCACCAATACTTATTGATTTATTGATGATGGCCATTCTGGCAGGTGTGAGGTGATATTTCTGTGCTTTTAATTTGCATTTCTCTGATGATTAGTGACATTGAGCATCTTTTCTTATGTCTATTGGCCATGTGTATGTCCTGTTTGGAGAAATGTCTATTTAGGTCCTCTACCCAAATTTTAATTGGATTGTTAGGTTTTTTTGGTGTTAAGTTGCATGAGTCCCTTATAAATTTTGGATATTAACCCCTTATTGGATAAATTGCAATGTTTTATAATTCTCTTGTGTAGAGGTCTTCATGAGTTTTTCATTAGATTTTTTTTCTTAGGTATTTGATGCTATTTTGAATAGTATTTTTAAACATTTTATTTAATAGATGTTTATTTTTACATAGAAATTGATTATGATAGCTTATTAAATTTATGTTGACCTTTTATTCAATGACCTTGCCTGATGTGAATATTACTTCTAATAGTATATTTATAGATTCTTGTAGATTATCGATGGATAATCATGTTTGCAAATAATGTCAGTTTTTCCTTTCCAATCCTTATATCTTTATTTTTCTTCCTTTCTATATTGCCCTGGAAAGGGCCTCTAGTAAAAGCCTGAATAGAGGTGGTTAATAGCTGACATCCTCACCTTATTTTGGACTTCAGAGGGAACATGTTTAACATTATATCAATAGTGTCATTGTTTGCTATAGGTCTTTTTGTAGATATACTGTATCAGATTAAGGAATTTTCCTTATATGTCTGTTTTGAGAGCTCTTTTTCTTTAAAAAAAGTAATGAATGGTTGTTGGATTTTATCGAATGCATTTTATGTATCTGTTGAGATGTGTATGATTTTATCCTTTTTTCTTGTAATGTGTGAATTATAATGACTGTTCTTACATGTTAGACCAATCTTGCATTTCTGAAATAAACCCAAACTAGTTGTGACCTATTAACCTTTTTCATATATTTTTGATTCAGTTAGTAATTGTTTAGGATTTTTAGGATTTAGGATTTTTAAATCTATTTTCATGGGAAATATTGACATTTTTTGTTATAATGTTCTTGTTGGGTTTTGATACCAATTTTATGCTGGCATCATAAAATGAGGTGAGAAGTGTTGCCTGTTTTTCTATTATCTGAAAGATTTTCTTTCATATTTGCTATAAATTGCCAAGAGACTTTTCTGTGGGAAGGTTTTGAAATCTCTTTAATTGAAGTAGAACTATTCATATTTTTATATATTCATTTTTATGAGAGTTTGTATATTTTATCTAAATTTTCAAATTTCTTCGCATGAAATTATTTCTGATGGTGCATTATGATGTTACCAAGTTTTATAGAATAGATCAGAGTATTCTCTTTGCATTCCTGATGTTGGATATTTGTGCCTTCTCTGTTTTTCCCCTTGGCCTAAATGTTTGCCAGTTTAAATAATCTTTTCAAAACACCAGCATTTTTGAGTTTGTGGATCCTCTCCATTGTACAATATAATTGTTTTCTGTATAAATAATGTTTGCTCCTATCTTTGTTACTCCCTTTCCTTTAAACTTTTTGGGTTTATTGGCTGTTCTTTTTCTAATACCTGGAGATGGATGCTCAAGTAGTTGATTTTTAGACTTCTTTTCCTTTCCTAATATATGTATTTAGAACTACAAATTTAAGTATATCTGTAGCTGCATCCTAAATTTGTATACATCATTTTTCATTGGTATCCACTTGAGAATATATATATTTTTAAAGATTTTATTGGGGAATTGGGGGAGGGGAATAGCGTTGGGAATTCAGGGAAGGGGAACAGACAAGTTGCTGTCCTTTTGTTCTTCTGTCTAGTTGTGGAGGACGTCGCTTCACTGGCCCATGTTGGTATTATCAGTGCACACTTCCCAGGTGAGGCAGTCACTCACCGGCCATTAGATGGCCACTCACAGCGGCTCATGGGCAGCTCACGAAAGCACACGCCAGCTGCCGGCCAGCCCCACTGCAGCCTATGCCGTTGCCGGCAGCAACTCACGGCAGACCAGCTCCTGGTCGAGCTGTTGTTCACTATCTTAGCTGTAGAGGGCACAGTGTCATTGGCCGTCATGTGGGATCCGAACCGGGGCCCTGCTGCGCAGAGCTGGCATCCTAAGCCAACTCTTAACCAACGTGCCACTTGGCTGGCCTGAGAATATTTTTAATTATCATTATGATTTCTTTTTAAAGCCTATGTTATTCAGACATGTGTATAATTTTCCATATTTTTGTGTTTTCTATTTCTTTGGTTTTGCCAGATATTTTATGTGAAAAATTGTGGCAATTCTTTGAGCATCTAGATGATATCTATCTATCCTCTGAAAGGATTTACTCTGCTTCTGACAGGTTGCTAGACTAGAAGCAGATAATCTTAGTCCAATTAGAGTTTAATAAGCTTCAATTATTTAATGGCTGTTTTATTTCGGATTCACCTCTACCTCTAGGGTAGTTCTACAGGCTTGTATTAAAAACAAAAACAAAACCAAACAAACAAAAAAAACTTGAGTGTCTACCAGAGCATCTTCTCTTTGGAAAGCCCAAATCTGAAAGTGTTTAGCTTTTCAACCTTTCAGTCATCCATTTTGTACTTGGCACTTGCTTCAAGGGGTAAAGTGATACCAGATGCCAGGCTCACCTCTCACCTCTCTTGGCTTTCCTCCTCTCCCAGATATTATTATATTCTTGGTAGCCTTCTGATGATTTCAGAGATTATTTAAAATGTTGTGGGTGCTGGCCGAGTGGCTCAGTTGGTTAAGAGTTAGCTTAAGTGCATGAGATCTGAACAACAGGGCTGCTAGTTCGATTCCCACATGGGCCTGTGACGCTGCACCCGAGCTGAGCTGCTGCTGAGCTGCCAACAGGTGGCAGGTGGCTGAGCTGCCAACAGCTGGTGAGAGCTGCCTGTTTGATGGTGGGCTATGCCCACTTGCAACTAAAACTGAACTCTGCATCTTGAGCTGAGCTGCCGCCCGGATGGCTCAGTGGATAGAACACGCACTCTTAACAACAAGGCTGCTGGTTTGACTCCCGCATGGGATGGTGGGTTTGCCCACCCACAACTAAGATTGTAACACAGCACCTAAAACTTAGAGGCCACGAGCTGCTGACGGGCAGCCAAATGGCAACTGACGCTCTCCACAACTAAGATTGAAGAAGAATAACTTGGCTGGTCCCCCTCCACAATTCCCCAACACTGTTCCCCTCCCCCAATTTCCCAATTTTAAACAAACAAACAAACAAACAAACAAATAAATAAATTCAGGTTTAAAAAAAATGTTGTGTACAGCTTTTCTAGTTCTCTCCTGGCTTGGAACAACTTAGTCTAGCATTGCTGTGAGCAGAACTCTCCTAGGGTATTATACTTTAAGGCAGATGTCATCTATTTAAGTACCAGTTTCCCTGCTTGTTAGCTGTTTGGACAAATCAACTAAACTCTTCAAACCTCAGTTTCCTTACTTGAAAATGGAGATAATAATAGTACTTATAGGTTTACTGTGAGGGTTAAAAGAGTATACCTAAGGAAAGCATTAGGAACTGTGCTTGACACAAAATAAGTGCTATATAAATTTTTGCCATTATTCTAATTATTATCCTTATTATTATCACCCACATGAAGCACTTAAGTAAGTTCTAGGCATGTAGTTGGCCATCAGTAAACATTATTTAACTTTATATATGAGATAAAAACACACACTCTTAAACATATACATCAAAGCCCTTTATAAGCCATAAATAATAATAGGCTACAGTTCAAAAATCATATTGGAAATTTAAAAGTGATAATATCAAGACGCTGGCAGGCTGTGATCTCTAGGGAACATTATCCAGTTAGGTCACCATAATTAAATGTCTGGCTCTTAACCCTACAAGTTTAGAGCATTAATACTGATGCTGATGTCACTAGATTTGGGGACGATGACTCACACTAACCCAGTTCAGAAGAGACTGATACATAAGCCCAACTCACAGGGGACGAATTTACAATGAGAACCATCCTTTTCATGCCTTCAAAAATGCTTGTATTAGTCTTACCTACATAGTCTTTGTTTATAGACAGTTCTATTTAGAAAGCCAGATTGTGATTAAATGCTATTTGGTGCACATGGGCTAAGGCAGGGAGAGAACTCTCCAGTTAGAGAGCAGGAGGCACTCTTTCTCATCCTAAGGCTGTCCTTGCCAGGGCAGATATGGTTTCAGAACAATATTAATCAAGCACTGATGATAGTGTCTATTTTTTCTTAATTCTCCCACTTTCTGATTAACCCATTCTTTGGATTATTAAAATAACTGATGAGGATGTAGTCCTATTATTTTCTTTATTATTATTATTATTTTTGCTTTTAGAATCAGTATAATATATAATCATTTGCCAAGGGGATCATATAGACAGAACAGTGCTCAAATGCCAGCTCTATCATTTAGAAGTATGGGATCTTGGACAGAGTTCTAAAATTCTTTGTGCCTCCGTTCCTTATCTGCAAAATGAAACATAAACCTGCCTCCTAGGAGTCTTGTGATGATTAAGCTGCATCATTAATTTAAGGCATTTGGCCTCCTGAAATATAGAATATATTCAATAAATGGTAGCTATTATGTATTTTTGACTATTATGTGTTGATTTTACAATTTCACACCTTAGTCCCTGTCTCTCACTTCTACTTTATAATTGCAGATGTTTCTCATTTGGTATTGGAGAAGGAGCCTCCACCAGCCTAATAAAAGGCATTGCCCGGGTATCAGGCGGTGCATCAGAATTTATCACAGGCAAGGAGAGGATGCAGGCCAAGGTGAGGGACAGGCCTTGTGTCCAGAAGTGATGGTCCAGAGCGAGTGTGAAGTTGGGGGTGCACTGCTGCAAGGTCAGAGGCAACAGCTTGCCTCCAGGATTCTTTTTTCTTTTTATCCTCAAGGCTTTGGACTATATACTTAGTGGGGCTACTTTGGACCTTGTGTAAAAGGGGTCCACTGCCCTAGTATTTGGAAACCTAGCATCTGGTTCTAGTATTTGGAAACCCAGAGACAAGGTGCTGGAAGAGCTTAGTGCTTTGTGTTTAAGACCAGAAACAGAGAAACTAAGAATTTTGATTGTCATGATTGACATTCTAGGTGTGTGCTTTAGGACCTCTTTTGGAACTATAGCCTGTCCTCCATGCAAATGATACAAAGAAAATGGGAAGGGACGATTGTAATATGTCTGATAGATTGGAATAGGTGGTAAATTGGTACTCCATTTGATTTAGTATGTACAAGGGAAGGCATCTTCCACCAATGGTTATGTTTATAAATCCCTCTTTTCCAATTGGTACCATTTTTTATCAGATCCTACTTCTCTAGGGTCTCCTCACGTGTAAAGCAAAAGTAATAATGCCCACCTCCTAGTATAGTATTAAGGAATAGACATAATGAGTATTATGTCACATAGCATCTGGTGCAAAAAAAATATTCAGTTAGTAGTAGTTATTGTTGCCATTATTATTTTTGGTGCTTATTTTGTTCTCTTTCATCAGGCTCTTAGGGCTCTGAAACGTGCTCTGCAGCCTGTAGTAGAAGATGTTTCTCTGAGCTGGGATTTGCCTCCTGGTCTCTCTGCTAAAATGCTTTCCCCAGAACAGACTGTCATCTTTAGAGGTCAGAGGTTAATCATCTATGCCCAATTGACTGGGATGATGCCGGTGAGTTTTCCTTCTTTTTTGTTCCTCTAGTCAGAGTAGCTACTGCCCTAAACTCTGTTTTGGATAATTTCATTAAAGCTGGTAGGATCTCCTCAAGAGATCGCACTTGCCAGACAGAGTCAGTCTACCCCCTTCTCCATCATGTCAGTTCCTGAGCTACATGGTTTTTAGTGAGAAATTTTAATATGTTGGGTTGGAAAACTGCCCCAATTTTGACATTTTTCCTGGTGATCTCTCCCTTCTATCATTTCTATTCTTCTCTAATTTGTAGCCAGCAGAGGCAACAGGAGAAGTTTGCCTCAAATACACCCTCCAGGGCAAGAGTTTTGAGAATAAAGTGACATATTCTCTACAACCCAAGTCTGATGCCAAGTGAGAATTCAGTTTTCCTTTGCTCGTTCTTTTCTTTCTTTCTCTCTTTCTTTCTCTTTCTTTCTTTCTTTCTTTCTTTCTTTCTTTCTTTCTTTCTTTCTTTCTTTCTTTCTTTCTTTCTCTTCCTTCCTTCCTTCCTTCCTTCCTTCCTTCCTTCCTTCCTTCCTTCCTTCCTTCCTTCCCTCCTTCCCTTCTTTCTTTCTTCTCTTTTTTTTCTTTCCCTTCCCTTCCCGTCCCGTCCCATCCAGTCTCTTTTCTTTTCTTTTCTTTTCTTTTCTTTTCTTTTGACTCTGCAATTTTGGGGGTTGTTTTCCTGCTCTTAATTTGGGGCTCAATTGTTTCCCAAAATTTTTTTCTTTTTTTTTTTTAAGCCACCCATATTTTACCTCTCCCCTTATCTGGCTTTTTCTCCCCTAACTTTTACTGTACATGTGTGCTTTTCCCTAAGTCACAGGAATTTTTTTTCCTTTTAGCCTTACCATTCACCGTCTTGCCGCCAAGTCCTTTCTCCAGACCAAGGACATGGGCTTCAGGGAGACTCCAGCAAATGATAAAAAAGATGTGTTAAAAGTCAGCATTGAGTGTGGAGTCATAAGCTCCCACACAGCTTTCATTGCCATCAACAAGGATCTCAACAAACCAGTTCAGGGCCCCCTGGTTCGTAGGGACATTCCAAGGCCAATTCTGTTGTGTGCTTCTGCTATGATGCCTCGTGGAGGTGGTGAGTTTTAACCCATTCAGGCTCATAAAATAAGGAACCCTGGATATTTGAACACATCATTCGAAGGAAATGTTTATGAAAGGTTCTTTTTTTTTCTTGTCCTTCCACATCTAGGATTTCTGGCTGGTGTCAAACTTTTCTGTCCTAGAGAATTAGAATATATGCCATTGGCAAAGAGATTTAAAGTAATTCAAGGGGGTGGGGGAGAAATGAGGAAAAATGAAACAGAAAGTGCACATAAACATTGAGTAGTTACACTGTCTAAATCTGAAGCTGATTCATCCTATTAATAATTAGATGGTTAATGTTTACACAAATGGCTGATGAACAACCTGGTAGTATTAGGAAATAGGTGGGAGTCTTTCTGGCATAAACCAAGCAAGCTTTATTATAGACATTAGGGACTTAAGAGTTAGAACCAGGTGGAGAAATTTTCTGGGTAGGTCTCTGTGGCTGGTGGCGGATGTTATGATGTTCTAGAGGCAGGCTTCAAGGGGATCCCAGATTTTTGGTGGATGATGGTACCATTTATTTAATAGAGTAACAAAAGAACAGAAGCAAGTATAAGGGATAAAATGGTGAATTATTTTTGAGCATTTTAAACTTTAGATCCCTATGGAATATCCATATGAAGATATCTGGTGGACAGGGAGATAGATGGGTTTGATGTTCAGAAGAGAGGTCAGGGATAAAGATATACATTTGGCAATATTTAACATGTAGGTAAATACAGTCATGAGAATGGATGAGATTATTCAGAGGGCAAGCATAAAGTGAGATGAAAATGGAGATGAGACTGAAACACTGAAAAATACCTAGTATCTAGGGATGGATTCCCCAAACCATGATAAAAAGGAATAAAGTAGGAAGAAAAGAAGTGAGTGCATATTCAAAACAAAAAGAAACTATGACATGAGAAATGGAGTTATCAAAGTATCAGATTCTGCAGAGATGTCAAAGTAAAATTGAAAAATGTCTGGTGGGTTAATATCAAAGAAGTCCTTAATCTAATCAAGACCAATTTCACTGGCTTAGATCAGGAAAGAGTCTGTATTATACAGTCTTAAAAAGCAAATGAGAGGTGGAAAATTAAGGGCAACTTATATAGACTATTTTTTATAAATATTGAAAAGGGTAAGGAATAGAGAGTGATATCTATAGAAGTTGTAGAGCTGAGGTTTGTGTGTGTGTGTGCATGTGTGCGTGTGTATGTGTGTGTGTTTTATATCTCTTTAAAATTTCAGAATGGGAGACATTTAAGGATGCTATAATGCTAATAGGAAAGTGCCTTTAGAGAGGGTTGACAATATTGAGGGAGGAGTTAATTGAGAAGGGTGTTTGAGGAAGTGAGAGAGGATGATCTAGAATAGCAGTGAAGCTATTAGCCTTTAGTGTATTAGGACTTTCTCCTCCCTATCACCAGGAAGTGGAGGAAAGGTGATGGGATTAGATTTAGACCATAGGCTGAAAAGCAAGTTTTTCGAGTTTCTGTCTGATAGTTTTTCTATAGTTTTCGTGAAAGAGGTAGCAAGATTAGCTAATGAATATGAGACTAGAGTGGTAGAACAGAGAATTTGAGGAAAGGGTTTGAAATAATCCTGTGGAAAATTGGAGAGTGAAATACTCGCGGAGAAACAGAGCATTTGTCAAGGAGTGTTGAGGGTCCAGTTTAGTTTTGACACCTTGACTTTTTTAGTGGCACAAAACTACTAAAGGGAATCAGTTTGTGGCTCATTTCAGCAGTACTCAGCAGCTTTGGTATAAGAAAGAAGAGAGTGGAGGTGTTGGCTTAATTTCGAGTTTGGGGTTTTGCCAGATGGGTGTGTTAAAAAGAAAATTAGGGATATGGAATTGAAGATATTGATAAGAGAGCAGTAAAGTGTTGGACTTGAGGTTTACCGTATTTTGCCGTATAGAATATGTACTTTTTTGCCCAAATTTACGAGGGGAAAATAAGGATGCACTTTATACATGGGTAGTGTTAATTCCATATCTATATAAATGTTTTTATTCTTTTATTTATGCTTATGAGTTAAAAGTGTAACTCTAGAAATCAATAACGATATCGGTATGCAAAATAATACCCTGAAATACAATAATTGGTTTTGTTGAGCTTACAATGAACTTGCAATGATGAAGAGTTCTTGGCCCTCTATGATGCATAAATATTATAAATTTGTTACCGGTACATAAAATTTCATGTACCTTGTACCTGTTCTTGTATTTTGTAGTTATTCATTACATAAAATTTCTTGTACCATAATGTGTTAAAAAAATGCTAAAATTCCTTTATAATACAAAAAAAGGTACCTAAATGTAAACAAATAAAAACTTGAATTAAAAAATTAAAAGTTTGGGCCAAAAACGTGGGTGTGCATTATACACGGCAAAAAAAATGGTAGGCTAATTAGAAAAGAGCAAAGATAGAAAGAAGTTTTTATATAGGAATAAACAGACAAATATTTAGAAGTCCAGATGAGGTCAAAGACCAGGTAAAATAGGACTCTCTGAGTTAGAAAGCTGGAAAAAGTAGATACTGTATTTTAAAAGTAGACTTTTTTTTTCAATTTATTTTTTTTTATAGGTGGAACAATTCTGCTTGATAACAATATCCAGGCTTGGGAGGGAGTGGCTGAAGTAGAATGGATGCTGAAGCCTTTTAATTTGAGGAAACCAAGAAGCTTTGAATTAGGGTGTTCAATACGTTATCTCCATGGGTACTTAATTTCTCAAGATGATGGCAGGCCTTGCAATAAAATGGAAGTCTTTGATTAGTTTTTAGATACTTCAGTGAATGATGGAAAGTGACAAAGGGGTTGGAGGTTGACAGCATTGAGGATATGAGAAAGGTAATCCAGGTGAGGGTGGAGGAGTAACGATATGCATGTGGCAATTGGGAGTGAAGAGGTTGCCAACCCTATTTCCCAAACCTGGGTACTTGGAGTATGGTACCTTAAACAACCACCATTTGAGAGGGATAGAGGGAGAAAAGTTTCTTGGAAGGAAAAATTAAAGTTAACCTAAATATTTGGAAGAAGCCTCCTATAATGAAACTGGAGATGCAAAAACGATCATTGTCATGTATCAAGAGGGCGCAATAGAAAGGGCTCAGAGGGTGAGAGTGTGTGCAGGAGTTGAGCTCATGGGAGAAGAAAAAATGAACAATAAAGATGGTAACTGAGGTTGACTCAAATCATCAGAGCCCTTTGCCTACAGCAGAGAGCAGAGGGTGCCTCAGTGTCAGTGTCTGTACTGATGTTTTTCAGTTTATACAACGTCCTCATCCTCCTACCGTCCTGCATCCCGGCCCACGAGGAGCACTCCCTGCTACTCAAGCATGTCATACCGGCAGAATCGTTATGATCCCCATATGTCCACCATTAGCAAGAGCCTGTATTCGCTAGGTGAGCATCTTTCCAGGGACTTTTTCTCATCAATGTTTGTCACACATATAGGACTAGGCAAACACCAAGCTCTTGGTGGTTATAAAACAAGGAGGAAATGCACGCTTCTCACACAGACCTCTCCTGAGATGCCAATGGCTCATTCTTCCACCAACATGACCAACTTGGAAACTCACCATACAGGTGAGATGGGCCTCAGTTCTCTGATCTATGAGGACTGAAGAACTAATCTTCAACACTCTGCTATCTTGCAGCTTTCTCTACCCAGGAGGTAATCTGTTTGAAAAGTGTCAGGCAGAGGGTGAAATCTGTCCAGTCCCTATATTTAACAGGGTCATCCCAGCTCCAGTAGTCTACACTATAGGATGTGGAACTTACCCCAGTGGAGTCTGGGTTGAGCCCTAATTATCTAACCCCTCTGCCATCTCAGCTCACAAACCTTGCCTATTGGCTGGCGCCCTCCTCCTGCAGAACTCAGCTGCCCCCTTGTGGGGCCCCTACTGCATTGATCATTCCTTTACAAGTTGGGTTTGAAGACAGATCTTCCCTGATGTTGTCTGATGATATTTTGTCTGTCACCAAATGGTGTTCCTTGGTCATTGTCTTGTGTTCCAAGCAGCTGGGCTTTTCATGTGCATGACAAATTGAGTCAAAGTACATTTCACCACTAAGGGGTTCTTTTTCTACTAAAATAAGTTTAGAGGTAACTCCTTTTTCATCTCTCCATTTTTTATAACAAGAGTTTATGATGTACTAATTGTTTAACTTTTTAAACATCTCCTTTGCCTCTTATTGTCTACTTATTCTCCTTAGGCTGCTAATTAAAGAGAGGGCTTCGAGGTATAAGATAGATCCAGATCTCTGTACTCCCAATTACTGTGGGGTTTTAAGCAAATTACTGCACTTCTCAGAGCCTTAGTTCCCTCAACTGCACAACTGTTCACCTCCTAGGCTTGTCATGAGAACCTTCTTAACATAATCCATGGAGTCTGTTCTCAGTTTGTGTTGGTTTCCTGAGCTGTCCTAATATGCATTAACTTGGAATATCCCCACTTTAGCTCTCTCTGTCTTATGGATCCTCTCACAAAAGTAGAAAGAAAAATTACCCAGCAGTGTTATGCTGCTGATTTTTGTGAATTAATTGGCAGTTACTATTTGTAGGGAGCCAATTATGGGCCTTCTAGATACTTTATATTCTTTCGCATGCATCAGGCATTATTGCCTCCAATTTACTGAGAAGGCTGAGATTCCCATTGGTTAAATAGCTGTTACATTTTGAGTATTAGCAGAACTGAGATTCAAACTCAGACTCTTGAAATCAGAGCCTTAGATTTTTTTTCCCATTAGAGTAGAACTGTTTTTCTAGTTACAGGTTTTTTTTGCCTACTAATTTCTAAGTTGCTCTAAGTGTATCATCCCATATGATAGCCAGATGTGAGATACTTTCTATGAAAAATACTTTGGTCTTTAAGCAATTTTTATACCACCAAGATTAGACATTAGACAGTAGACTATTCTTTGAGATAGATTGCTGACTGCTTCCTTTTTCTGTTTTCTTTTGAAATTTTTGATAATTAAAATTCAAGCTATATTTGTCTAGAGCTTTTTAATATACCTAAAGTTTTAAGCGTTCTTTAAACAGGACTGGATAAGACTTTAAACAGCACCATCATGTAGGTTCTTTGTACCCCATATCTTTCTCTTGTTGCTGAATTTTATAAGTGTAGCTCCTCTAGTGTTAAGGCATCACTCAGGTGGCCTACGTTGTCACAGAGAAAATGCGTGTGTTCCAGGGGAAGGACTGAAATGGGGATCTTCGTAGGATCTGCTTAGCTCTGCACACTTGCTATATACAGCCTGTCTTTGAATTCAGACCTTTCTCACTCAGGTGGTTCTAAGGGGCCAGAAGCTCCTTAATTTCTCATCCTCTTTCTTTTTTCTTCCCTAAAGTCTTCGGTGATAATCATCTTGTACAGCTGATTTCCCTCCAAAAAGCAGATGGTTCCTGGGATCTGAATGAAGGTCTGGCCATGGTTCTAGGTATGAATTTGGAAGATATACTGGCTGCGCTCCCTATCCAGGTGAGATTCAGAGAAGAAAATGGAGTATGTATCTTTGAGAGGTTGGGGTCAGTAAAGAGAATTGGGGTGAATCATGACTCACCTAAAGAAGGAGAATATAGAAGGCCATAGATTAAATTAATTTCTAATAAATAGAAGTTGAAGATTTTTCTGGGTAGGTTAGAGCAGAAGGGACAAAGAACTAATGGTCTAGCTAGAAGGTGTTCATGGTTTTGAGTTGATGGGTGACAAAGGGAAAGCAAAAATCCTCTTCCACTTTAACTGCATTTCCTGCCAATCATCTTAGTTATAATAACTAGTGTTTATTGAGCAATTACTCTGTGCCAGGCACTATGCTAAGCATTTAACATTCATGATCTTATTTATTCATCACAATAATTAAATAAGGTAAATCCTATTCACGTTGCTATTTATAGATGAGGAAACTGAAGCCCACAAAAGTATAATAATGTGTCTGAGTTGATCTAGCCAGTCAGTGGCAGAGCTGGATTCAATTCTAGGACTATCGGTCTTCAGAACCTACATTATTGCTCCTCTTACTAAAGAAAGTGGTCCAGAAATTAGCAAAATTTTATTCAAGTTAGGGTAGGTGAAGTATGAATAGGGATGACTAGCTATTTCAAGTGTGTTCAAGTCTGTTGATGAAGAGAAATTATGTTCTAGAATTTCAAGGTAACTTGTTAAATTTACTAAATGAAATGTTGTTAAATATAAGACAAATGCCAAAAGGCTGAAGGTCAAGTGTCATTCTGAATTTACAAAATGTGGATGGTGATTAAATAAAATCAGATAGCCTATAACTACATTGTCTAATACAGTATCTACTAGTCACATGTGGCTATTAAGCTTTGAAAATATGGCTACTGCAAATGAGGAACAAAATTCTTAATTGAATTGAAGTGTGCTGTAATTATGAAATACATACTGATTTAAAAAAATGTAAAATATTTCATCAATAATTATTTTTATATTGATTGTATGTTAAAAATGATATTTTAAATAGATTAGGTTAAATGAAATCTATTAGTAAAACAATTATACTTCCTTATTTTTACATTTTTACAGGTGGCTACTAGGACACTTAAAATTTTATGTGTGTTTAGCACTATATTTCTATTGAAAAATACTGCTCTAGAACCAATAATTAAAGGGATAATTTATAAACAATTTATTAATTTAATTAATAAATATAATTAATTTATAAGCCATTAAAAGAAGATATAAAGATCATGAAGTTCTAACTTGGCATCATTCAGAACAAGACATGTCAGACTAGCATTTTCTTCTTTCACATGGTAACTGTGCAAGTAAATCAAGGCAATCAAGAGCCCTGGTCTATCTGAATTTCAGTAAGGAATTTGAATTTCTCTTGATGAGTATATGGATTGAGTACAGACTAGCTGAAAACTCACAGCACTGAATCATGAATTTATTCAAATTTAAAACAGATTTCTAGACCCACCAGGCTCTGAATTCTCTGGAGGTTCATATTTTCAATGAATATTTAGATGAAGATGTTGACCAATGCTTTCCTATTTGTGTATGACAAAACTGGGAGATAGAGTATTAGACAAGAAAATTAGGATCCTCAAAAACCTTGAACAATGACTTGAAATTTTCTATGAAAAAATTTAATAGGAATAAAAATACTGTTTTTCATTCTAAATTCTCAACTATACAAGTAGAGAATAGAAGCAAAATGACTTAAGAGCTGTTGTACATGAAAACCAGAGATTTTAGGTAACCACAAACAGAATGAATCACATGTTTGAAACATGATTAGTGGCGGGCAGTAGCATTGTGAGAAAAGCTATATGCATTATATATTTTTGGGCTGGGGTCATAAAATTTCATAAGTACATTTACCACCAGGTGTGACATTTAAGGAGATATGTTTCAGAAATCACTGTGATGTTTGTTTCTAGACTAGGAGAACAAACATGAGGATTCTTACTGCTTTGACATAAGTAGTCCTCTTAAGGAAGAATTAAAGGAATTGAGAAGTTTGATCTGAAACAATACTACTCAGAAGACATGAGAGCTTTTTTCAAATTTTAAAGGTCATGATGTATAAGAGGAATTTCTCTTGATCCATTCTTGATCCATTGTCTCTAAAAACTGGAGTTGGGAGCTGTGGGTGAAAACTCATGGGAGCCCATTTTCTGTTCTATTGGCTGAGACTTTCTGTTGAGCAATGACTTGAATCTGGATATTTGGTCTCCAGTGCCAGCTCTGTCATTTCCTAGAAGGCTAACTTCGGACAAATTATTTCATTTTTGTATGAATCAGTTTTCTCTCTTAAAAATGTGGTTATTAATAATAATTTTTGTTTGTTTTGTTTTGTTTTTGTGAGGGTTCAACTAAAAAAACCATGAAGATGATTTATAAATATAAAACAACTGTGCATGGGTTTCTTTTATCACAGCAGGCTGATCCTTGTTGGGGGTGTTTTAGGAGTGTCAAGCACTGTCCTGATAGTTACACTAAATTTAGATCATAAGACCTTTCTACCCTATGATTCAGTAGATTGTTGCCCTGAGGTTTAGCGCCTGGCAGTATGCATTGCAATTGCAAGTCATAAATGAGGTAGAAACCAGGTAATCTCATTTAGTAGCAGTTTGGGGCAAGGTGAGTGAGGAGGAAGTCGAGCTTTTTGCATTCCCTCAAGTGGTTTCCTGCTCCAGCTTGAAGGCTTCAGGGAAGTCTCTTATCTGTTGTACAGGATGGGGATTCCTCAGGCTGGGCCACGGTCCTGGCGGTGCTCTGGCTGCATACCAATGGTAAGGACATGAAGTGTGAGTGGGAACTTCTGGAAAGGAAAGCTGTGGCCTGGATTCACATGCATGCAGGTAGGAACACAATCCTAAGACCCCATCTCCTTAACTCCTTAGGAAGGTAGGCATCCTCCTAGACACTGAGCCTCCAGGGTGACCAAGAGAGAAACCCTATAGTCATCTCCCTCAACCAGCCTGGTCCAGACCTTTTCTCATCTCCCAGCTAGTTCTTGCCTTGGCAGGATGAGGGTACAGTCTTAAATTGGAGGAGGTGGGGAGGTATGCAAAGAGGGAAAGGGACATGAATTGTGAGAAGGACATGAAGTTGCATTTATTCTCCTCACTATGTCAGAACTATACCGAGTATGAGACTGGACTTGGAGCACTTACTCCGTGAGTGTTGATTATCTCACTGCTGCTGAGTATTTCTGGGACCAGAGAAGATTAAAGGGAATTTGGGCAGTGCGAAGGGAAAAGTCGGGGATATTGAAGAAAGACTCCAGGGAGATGACTGGGAAGTTTAAGGGAGACTGGGAGAGAAGCATTTATTCTTTTGCTTTGCTCAACCCTAATTCTTATTTTCTCCTCATAACAGGCTCAGTCATGAATGTGCTTATGAGAGCTGCTATTGCTTTCCTGAAATCATCTGTGGATCCTTCCATCTTTGTCCTCTGAAGATACCATGCAGAAAAAACAAGTTCTTCTTCTATGCTACTGTCCTTTTCTTTACGCTTTCTTCTGCTGTAATGTGTTTCTGTAGTTTACACCTATCCTGTGAGTTTCTTGTCATAAAAGTAAAGGATGCCCACCCCACCTTACCCCTGTGTTCCAGGATATGATTTTCCTTTCCCCAGCAAGTACCCTCAGTGAAGTGTCAGTGGTCCCAGAACCTGTTCCCATTTTTGGAGGAGTTCAAAGGATTCCTAGGCAGTAATGTTCCTACCAGGTTTTCTAGAGTGATAGCATGAAAAACAAGTGACATAGACTCCAAACTAAAGATTACAGCATTGATGTTAGAGAATGCCTGAATTAGAGAATTCTCTGCATTATTTCTGTCTATTTGCTTTTGATTTTATATACTTATCAGGACCAGATTTGTGAGCTATGCAGTTTTCTATTCTTAGAGAGGAAGGGAGGCTGAAAGTCAGCACAGGGATTGATACAACCTCAAGATGACAAAGAGAGAGACTCAAGGGGTCCACTGTGAGCAGTGGCACTGTTGGGGACCTTCTTGATGGATTCTGTTTGGGTTTCGCTACCCTATACTGCATGTCTTCCCTCTCATTGCCAAACGGACTTGGGTTGAGTCATACCTCTTGGGGACATGTTTCTCCTGAATAAGGAAACATCGTAGTAAAAGGGTGATAATAGAATCCTTAGTCCTAGCCTGAACCCGTGAGGCCTTCAAATCAGGCTCTGATCTAGTACACTAAAGGAAAAAAAAAGTTTAAAGGTAGCTTTGCCTGAGACCTTAACCACCCCATGATAAAGGAAGGAGCGCCCCTTGATTGTGATCTTGATGTTCCACATACTCTATCCTAGTAAAAATGACCTTATTTGATGTGCTGTCTCCTAAAATGCTGTTGTATCAATATTAAAATGACTATCTCTGCTCTGCACTTTGTTGTATCTGATCTTTTATAGATTTATTCATTGACCCTGCATTGGTTTTATTATGCCTAGGTTTTCTTCCCAACTTTTCTGATGCTGCCACAGTTCACACTGTGTACTGTCTCCATATCTTCTGTTGTAGGCTGATTTTCTGTCTTATATGATGCAAGAAAGGGCACTGTGCAGAAAACACTGTTAGAGTCTGACCATTCACTTAAATATTGGATTGTTGGAAAAGTCATGACACATTTTTGCAACGAAAACATAGAAAAAAATCATCATGACTTTTCCGACAACCCAATAGTTAAGCAATGATAAATAAATGTTTAACCTCTCATGAGCTTAGTATCCCCATCCGTAAAACTAAATGATTGAATTAGAACTCTGTTATCACTTTCACCTTGAATACTCAGGAATTCTGAACAGGACCTCAATATCTGTGTGCTAAGGTATAGGATGGCTTAGACCTGAGTTCCTTTAAACTGCTGAGTGAACTGGCATTAGGAAGATTTGCCCGAGTTACATAGTAGAGACTAATTTCCCAGGACTGTGAAGGGCTGTGGCATCACCTGGAAGCTTGTTAGAAATGCAGGCTTTTAAGAAACCACAAAGAACTACTTTATCAAAATCTCCATTTTAACAAAGGTCTCCAAGTAATTCATATGCACATTAAACTCTGAGAAGTGGCGGCTTAGCCTTTTCATGAAATAGGCTTGTATCCAAGCCTGCCGTATAGATAGGCCATATTGATGTAACGACAGAAGACACAACTTTGAAAGGACCATGAAATATGTAAAACTGCGTCTGCCCAGAAAAAGATGACCCTTCACATTTATTATGTAGAGCATGTGTTATTACATTTATTGTTCACCTCTCCTTTTCTCACTTTACAGCTTCCAGACTGGGCTAGGGCTTGAGGTCTTCTAAATCAAAAACAAAACAAACAAAGTATAGTCTTTTGTCTCCTCCCTTATAATGCAGAATCAACTAGTTTTTTGTTTGTTTTCTTTCAACTGCAGTTGACATTCAATATTATTTTATATTAGTTTCAGGTGTATAGTTTCATGGTTAGACATTTATATAATTTATAAAGTTGTCCCCGATAAGTCTAGTACCCACCTAGAGCCATACCATATAATTTCACTTATATGTGGAACCTAAAGAACAAAATAAATGAACAAAACAGAAACAAACTCATAGATATAGAGGTCAACTACAGTTTTAAAGTAGCATGGCTTTATTTTTCCATTTGAGCTCTCATGCTATGAAATGTACCAACTGAAATTCCTCAAATCTTAACACTTGTCAGTCTTCATAATCAACAAGCATGTTTATTGGGGCCACATATTAACCTGACAAGCTCAGGAGACTGAAAATAACCACATAAGATGGCGTAAGCATAAAAAATTTCATAACTAAGTGGGCCATGGTGGGAAGTCATATCTTTAGCTTCCTTCATAAAGTTAATCTGTGCCTTTCAGTGGGCCTGTCTGTTGTCTTTTTGCACCCAAGCTAACATCTTTGGAATTTCAGTAATCCTTTTTCCAGATCAGAGCTGGAAACTGCAAAATTCCTCATTATTATGCTTGTTTCCTGATTACTATGTGCTATAAAAAGTGAACTGTTAACTATCCTGCACCCCCACCTGTGTAAAAGAAGTACCTGTCTCTCCAATTGACTTTCATCTAATCCCAGAGGTTTCCCTGCTTTGCTTTCTCCCACCCCCTTAATCTATTACCAGTGGATTTCATGTAACCTTCCTCTTTTGATTTTATGTATAAAATAAGCTGCAAACCACCATTTTGCAGAGCATTTTCTCTATTGAGAGTTTGCTTCTTGGCAATTGTCAGTTTGGCTCAAATAAACTTCTATAAGTTTTCTCTTAGGCTGGATGTTCTTTGTAGACATGTCTCTAAAAAGAATTATATTAGGAAAAGGGAGATAAGTCATATGGAATTCCTGGAGGGTTCCTAATTTTATATAGGGTGTTTCAGGGAAGACTTTACTCATGTAATTTGAACTGACTAAATATAAGGAAAAGAACTGTCCTGTTATCTGGAAAAATGCAGAAGAAATAGTACTTGTAAAAATCTTGAGGCAGTAAAGTATTTAGGATGTTAAATAATCAGGCAGGAAGCCAGTGTTACTTAAGCAGTGTTAACAAAAAATTCAACTGAGTAAGTTTGAGTATCTAATTGGCTTTATTAAGTGATTTGTGAATCAGGCAGTATTCTATCTAGCAACTAGAAGGGTGCTCCCAGTGGTGGTACAAAATGGAGGGATATTATAGGAAGAAGGTTGGGGTGAGGAAGCTATTAGGGAAAGAAAAGAAGGGTTATATTTGGGCCACGACAACTTTTTTAGGGGGGAAGAGAAGGAGAAGGATATTTATCATGTAGATTGCCTTGCTTCTTTCTGTGGGGGATGGAGAGGGCCTATGTAAGAGATTACCTTACTGGTGCATGACCAGAAAGTTGCAGACTAGTTAAAGTTAATTAAGATTACATTTCTGGACGAGGTTAAAATTGCAATTAGATCAGGTGTTAAATCTAGTTTTGGTATCATGAACTTTTAGCATGAATGATGCCATTTTGGGTCTGTGGTTTCCTCTTTAACATGATGATGTAAGAACATCTAAACCTGTAGAAAATTTCCATGAGATTTTATTTGAGTCAAATCTGCAATCCTAGAGCCGGCCGAGTGGCACGATGGTTAAGAACTGGCTTGGGACGCCAGAGGGCCCCGGTTCGGATCCCACATATGAGGGACAGTGACACTGCCCTCCACAGTTAAGATGCTGAACAACAGCTCAACCTGGAGCTGGGCTGCTGTGAGTCGCCAGCAACGGTGTAGGCTGCAGCCCCTGTGGCAGGTAGGTTGCCATGGGCTATCGTGTATAGCCAGCAGCCAGCGTGAGCAGCGGCCTTCCAGAAGCCAGCGACTGATCTGCCTCGCCCGGGAAGAGCACAGTGATGGTGCCAACTTGGGCCAGTGAAGCAACGTCCTCCACAACAAAACTGAAGAACAAAACGACAGCAACTTGTCTGTTCCCCTTCCTCCAATTCCCCAGTGCTGTTCCCATCCCCCCAATTCCCCAATAAAAAAAAAATCTTAAAAAAAAAATCTGCAACCCTAATATGCAAGATCTAGAATGCTTTGAAGAATGACTTCTATGCATTTGAAAGTAAGGAGGGGACATAAGATTACATGAAGGTAGGAGAAAGCAAGATGGAGATTGGATTATAGGATAGTTAACAAGAGTATGTGCTCTCTTGAGGGTGGTTATATTTATTCCAAAGGTATGTTAACCAACAGGCACAAAAACAATGGACAAATGGACAAGTCTTGTTCAAGGCAAAGATACACCTTTTACTAATGAAGTTATATGCCTGGGGCATGACTACCCACCATCACCTGCTCAGTTAGAAATTTATGACCAGGTCACCCTGTGAAATTACTTTCTGTAGAATCCCCATTTTGTTCACAGTTCCCCCTTTTGGTCAGACATCTGTTCAAAGGATGCATTGATGACCAATGTTTTGGTCAGACAGCGTGGTCTCACAGAACTAGGACGCCTCAGTATCACATTGTTTTGTTGACTTAGAGATGAGGAAATAATGAAACCATGGGATCTGAATCGAGGCCAAATTTTCCCAAAAAGGGAAGGACAGGTAAATGGAAGGCAGTCAGATATTATGGCCTTTATTGTGAAAAGAAATCACTTTGGATCATTTCTATCCTGTGAGCTGGCATTATCTGAGTTTTGCCTTCTGTCTCATTTTCTGTATTTGGTATCTAGTATAACATTTACATAAACCATATAAAGTATTAACAGTTATCTTGTACATCTTCAGTAGCCATAAACACTTGGACTATATAGAAAAACCCAAAGAATGAGAATAACTATTATTATGACTAATGTCATTAGCAGACAGGTAAAAACAATCAAACAAAATGGCTTCTGAATTAAACATAAGTACACAGGTCTTGCTGATGTCTTGGAATACCTGTCTACCTCTGATATCAGTGGCTTCTCATCCTAGAGGAGTCTGATGTTTGTTGTAGGCAGAGATGAATCTCATAGACAGGGCTGGATGTCCATTCATGGTTATGTGCCTAATAAGTTCCCTTCCAGTGAGGCTGGAGAGAGTCTTTTGATGAAACAGGTAAAGAGTTATGAGGAATGAGCTTGTGAGTTAACAGGAATGAGTTTAAAAATTAACCGGTTGGTTCTGAATCTCCCAGCTAACTGTGGGGACAGAACGGTTCCCAGAAGAAGCCAACTATAACAGCAACCGCCTGAAAGCTGACAAGCACCCTACATCCTGCACAGAAAAATATAAAACCCCAGCTAAACAGAAATTTAGAGCAGCTGTCTACTCTAGACTCTGCCCCTGGTAACTCCTCTGCCAGTGCTTCTCTTCTTAAATAAATTTTCTGACTTCTACCCTTCTGCACCTCATGAATCCTTTCACAGCCGGCGAGTGACCACGACATCTTTTATTTGATGTCCTTTCCAATAAACAATATCTCCAGGTATCAGTCTATGATGTTTAAAGTCTTTGTCTCTTGGGAGCTCACTGTGAAAAGAAGCAGGTGCCAACCAATTGGGCATTTTCTTGAAGTGACTCAATCAGATCTAGGCAATAGTAGAAGATGTCTCTTTTCAATAATGTCAGCTCATATGTTCCTTCATCTAATTTAAGTCCAGCTTAAATGCGCTATGATCCATGAAGAAATGTAAAAATCCAAAAAAAAAGGAGTTTGGCAGGGAGCCAGTAAGAACAAAGTAGCCATCTTGGGTTTTCCATAGCATCCACTATTTGTTTAATTTACCGTAATTGTTTACCCATACAATATGCCCGAGAGGTGTTTTTTTATCACCTGTTTTATAATGGTTCCTATGCAATTTAACATAAAAATAAATCTTTTGAGTTTTGCCAGGGCCTCTTCTGAAACACTGCAAAGTTACTCTTATATATATTAAGATTTTAACCCCTAAAACCTCAATTTCTAATGAAAACTAAGAAGGAAACGATTAACATTCTTTAGTTTGGACATTTCATAACCTATAGAAACATTGTTATTAGACTTATTTTTGTAAAACCCAGGTAAATATAAACATTATATTTAATATCAACAACTTGAAGGGTATGTCTATTCTACTTAAGCCAATGAACTTAAACCAGCTTTTGTTTATAAGGATTAATTTCAGATCACATGAACTCAGAAAAGCATTTGTGTTAGTTTCTATATTTCTGAGAATTTTAGAATATCCAATCCTTACAAGTCCTTGCCTTTAAATTAATTTTAACAATATCATCTGGAGGTAGAAAATTATCTCACATTTACAACATACATATATAGACACACACAGACAGACACAAAGAGAGAACAGTTAGATCCAAATTTTGTTTTGGAGTCATTTACAATTTAAATCTGTCTTTGACAAGTCAAATTCCAAATGATATCCCCCCTTTTAAAATAAGGACAGCCATTTTTAATATCTCAAATAGGGTTGCTAAGTAAATGATATCATAGGTTGATCTATTTATCTAAATTCTCTTTTTAAAGTTTCAAGAGACCAATTAAGTATGCTTTCCATTCATTCTGCCTAATTTTGGTCAGCTTTTTAAAATTGTGCATGGAAAAAGATTAATTTAGAAGTATCAAAGATCCTCATCTTATTCATCTTAATATTAATGGGAGGCTGCCTGTCTTTGGGCTTGTCAGCCTCAGAGGCATGTCAGTTTTAGTTTTTCCTTTGAGATTTGTAAAGTCTGAACAAACGTCTAGTAAAACCAGACTTTACATGCATGTCTCAAGATGAGCCAAAGGTGGTGGATATTCCTATAGGACTGCTTCTTGCCCTAGAGGCAATTTTTTCTCAGGCAACCACATAAAAATTCTTAGTTATAAAATACCCAAGCAAGAGCTTAACAGATGCCCCTGGAACCGTGACACTTTCCAAGGCATGAGCCCCTCTCTCTGAGTGAACCCATTCCAGGGCACCCTGCACTTTACAAAGAACTGTCCCTAGGCTCCTGCTGGCTTCTCTGGGATCGGTAGTGTTACCACGCTGATGTCTCACAGAACCCATCTCTGCCTCTGGATTTGGGAATCTGCAACAACTATTATACCCATTGGCTATTTGGGTTGGGGAAGCAAAGTCCATTCTCTTTTGGAGCAAAAAAGAAAAACAGAGTTCAGTCTCTCATTTAACCAGCAACGATTTTGTTCAAACTCTCAGTAAGCAATCAAAGCAAAAAAGCCAAAATTAAAAGAGCAACTCATTTTTTTTCCTTTCCCTGGGCTATCTCAATTCAAATAAATCATGGACCTGTTATTTAAAGCAAGGAGCCTTGGGATTCTGAGAGGAAACTCACCCAGTTTCACCCAGTGCAAAGTGGGAAGCCAGTGGGTTACAATGGGCCCTTGCAAGTGGGTTACAATGGGCCCTTGCCAGTGCTTAGCACTGGGTTTGAGCCTGCGTAGGATTTTTTAGAATCCTGCCAACTACACCAAGTAAATATCAATGTAAGAACATCTAAACCTGTAGAAAATTTTTTCAAGATTTTATTTAAGCCAAATTGATGACAACTGCTAAGAAGAAAGACCTTAATTGCTTTGGAGAATGAGTTTTGTAGTTTCTTTTATGCATTTGAAATTAAGGTAGGAACATAAGGAAGATTACATGAAGGTGGGAGAAAGCAAGGCAAGGATTAGATTAGTTATGTAATTCAATTAATAAGAGTGTGTGTTCTCTTGAGGCTGATTACAATTATTTCAAGGTGTGTTAACCTTGATGCATGAGAACAATGAACAGAGCTTACTTAAGGCAAAGGTAAACCTTTTAGTAAAGAAACTATAAGCCTGGGTGAGACTAACAACCATGACCTGCCCAGTTAGCAATTTATAATCAGATCACCCTGTGAGGTTACTTTCTGTAGGACCCCTTTTTCATTCACAAGCACCAGTGACAGATATAGATAGATTCTGTCAAAAAAATTTGCAAGGGGCCAGATTGTTTAGTGCCCTGCAGGTCATTTAAAAAAATGGTTTTAATTTGAGTGAAATGGGAAACCATTAGAATATTAGTAACAGAGGGGTGACATGATTGACTCATATTTTGAGAGTTGTTGTCACTTCGCTGAGGAGAATAAACTTTCAGGTTACAAAAATGAAAGATTCATGAAAACCAGTTTGGATGCCAGTGCCCTTAGTGGAAAGTGTGAGATAGTGCAAAAATGATTGCATTCTGGATATATGTTGAAGGTAGAACTAGCAGGGTTTGCTGATTGATTAAATTTAGAGTGGAAGAAGAGAGAAAGATTACTTCAAGATTTTTGGTATGAGCAGTTGGAAGATTTGAGTTTTCACTTACTGAGATAGAGGTGGCTAAGGGAGGAGAAGTTTGGAAGGGAAAATCAGAAGTTCCTTTTTGGTTACATTAAGTTTGAGATGCCTATATAGGTACATAGGTGGAGATAATGAGTAAGAAGTTGAATACATGAGTCTGGAATTCAGGGGGAAAGTCTGGGCTAGATATATACATTTGTGAGTGTAGATGAAATTTAAAATTGTGAAAATGGATGAGAACGGCTATAAAGATAAAAGGCTTAGCAAATGAACCTCAGGTCATTCCAGCATTTAGAGGTCAGGATAATGTGATAAATATCTTGGCATAGGATTAACCCCTGGTCATTCACAGAACGTAAAAGCATTTACAAGACTCTACTAGAGTAAGAAAATATTGACAGTCAAAAAGAGAGAGAGTTCTAGCAAAGGGAGTTTTGCCAGGGTAGAACCCAATAGATACAGCTGTTGCAATGAGAAGGAATGCTGGCGTTTTACATTTTTCTAAGCAGGATGGAGGATGCTTGTCAGCTTGCAGGAGGAGCTGCTCTTACAATTGTCTTCTCCTGGGAACTGTCCTGTTCCTATCTACAATGGATGTCAGCTTGCAGGGGGTTGCTGTAGTGATTGGGAACTGTTCTATTCCCATCCATGATGGGTGTTTGTTAGTTTGCAGGGGGTTGCCATTGTAATTGGGAACTCTTCTGTTCTCATCGATGATGAATGTAAGGTGCTTGTCAGCCTGCAGGTGCAGTGCTAGCCAGGGGATTCAGAGCTAAGTGGCTAACATTTAAGCTCGCTCCTGCCAGCTTATAAGCTTGCTCCTGTTAACTTTTTGCCCATCCCATCCTGCTAGCTCACAAGCCTGCTCCTGTTAACTCTTACTTGTCTCATCAATAAAGACAGATGAGAAAATGGAAAGATAATAACATAAAAAGAGTGTAATTTTGGATGCCAAATATAATAAGTAGTTCAAGAAGAACCTAGTGAACTACTGTGACACAAGGTTCTGATATGTCAGAGAATATGATGAATTAGAATGGACTATTGGATTTATTAACATGGAAATTATTGGTAGCCTGAGAGAGTTATTTTGGTGGAGAAGTTAGTATGATTGTCTGATTGGAATGGGTTAAATAAAGAATTCAATAATGTATTAAGTGAATATTTATTGAGTACTTGCTATGTGCTAGGTACTCTATAAGATGTTGGGGATACAGTTGTGAATAAAACAAATAAAATCCTTACCCTCATGGAATTTGCATCCTAGTGAAGGAAAAGAAGCAATCCATAAGTAAAATATATAGTATATCAGCTGCTGCTATGTAATGTAGAAAAAAACCAAAAAACAACAAAAAAACCAAACCAGGGAAGTAGTATAAGAAATTCTAGGGTGATGTTGGGGCTTGCCTCACTACTGAAAGGGTCTTATAGGGATTAGAGATCAGAAGATGAGGAATTACTTTCTAAAACTGAGCAAAGTCTAATGTTTGTGGATCATAATGTGTTTAGTGTTAATCATATACAAACTCATAGTGGTACTTTGGCTGTGAGTTTGAGATATAGGGACAGGAAGCATTTTACCAAGAGCACATAGAATTCTAGGGCCCTTGCTCATTTTTTCCAGTGTTGAGGAAGAGGCCAGAGAAGGTGGACTCACCAAAGCCTCCTGAGCTTCTAGGCTATCTCTACTGCTACCCATGGAGACTGAGAGAAAGGTGCTTTGTCTTAGAGCATAGGGAGCTCTTGCAATCCTTTTTTACCTTCCATGAGAAAAGAGGAGGAATATAGAGTGTCAATATAAACAACTTTTTTTCTTTGTAGAGTCTTGCTCTAAATGGCAAAGATATTTGAGAAGTGAAAAGAAGGATTCATTAAAAAAGGAAAAAGATAAAATTGCAAGGAAGGGAAGGGACAATTGTTGGGACTAATGTCCTTAAAAATGTATGGCCAGGAAATTACAATGAGTGTGAAAATTTTAAGATATGGGAAGATGTTTAGAGAAGGCTTTGTGGAGTACACTTTAACTAAAATTTAACTTTAACTTAAGTAAACCTTAAGCCTGAAACTACAGGATAAATAGCCAGGACTAAATAACTCCAACTCTGGTTAAATCAGCTTCTAATGAATTTTAAATCAACTTGGTCAATACACAGGTTGGAGGGGCCAGCTTTGGAGACAAGTAAGCAGAATTCAGTCCCAGTAGCCCGAAGAAAGACAGTTTAGGTGAGTGCAGATACAGGAAGTATGGGAGATATAGTGGTAAGAAAGTGTGCCAGTTTCTCTGATTTCTTCTGTTTTCTCTGAAATAGAAGCATAAGCCATGGGCTGGCAATGAGGAAGAAGGAAGATATTTCTTTGTTGTTGTTTTTATTTAATTGATTTATTTTTTCAGTGTTATTGAAATGTAATTGATATATAACATTGTATAAGTTTAAGGTGTACAACATTATCATTTGATGTATGTATATATTAACATTTTGGGTAGAAAGGGTGACATGGTAGCTAAGGAGAGTGAAGGTGTGAGTGGACCAGGAAAACTGGGTTTGGTGGGCAGCTTCAAGAATTCAACTGAATTAGTGGTTACAAATTTCAAGTAAAATTAGTCATAAAAGTTGGATGTTTTTCTCCAGCTGTGTTCAATTGCTAGAATGCAGGAAGAGGTTAAGAAGAAAGTTAGCTTAACCAGGGCTGGATTTATTTAGTTCTGGCTAGTATCCTTTAGTCTTCAGTTTAAAGTTTACTTACTGTGTATGGTATTTTCTGAACTTTTTATTCCTCTTTTTTAAAATTTTCCATACTGAATTTTAATTTCCTAAAAACTACTGTATATTTGCCATTTATTTTATTTTATATGAGAGTAGACCCAAATAATTTCAACCTCTACCTCTGTGAATTGTTCATTAATCAGGATAAACTAGAATATGATACAATAAGAGAGAAAGGAAGAGACACACACAGAGAGAGAGAGAGAGAGAGAGAGAGAGAGAGAGAGAGAGAGAGAGAGAGAGAAGAAGAAGAAGAAGGGATGGACAGAAGGAATAAAGGAGGGAGGAAGAAAGTCAATAGTTTAGCATAGCAAAACAACTCTGAACTCTCTCTCTCTCTCTCTCTCTCTCTCTCTCTCTCTCTCTCTCTCTCTCTCTCTCACTATACTTCAAGGCCATAATCTTGTCAGAGAATCCAAGATTAATACAGTAATGACTGTAAGGGTATACATAACACTCCTCCAAATCTCTGAAATATTATTAATAATTCTCTTCTCATACAGGAACAGCTGTTTTCAGTATGGAGTCATATTGAGAGGCAGTGATGATGTAGTGGAAAGAGAGCTAAGCTTGGGAATGCTTGGGCTCTTTCACTGGCTAACTTTAGAAAAGTCACAATTGCTCTGTGTTCCAATGTTCTTATTTGCAAAATGAGGTTAATAACAGCCACCTTACATGGTTTTGGAGAGAATTAATTAGAACAACATATTATAAAAGTGCACTAGACAACTTGAGCCAGTGACAAATGTAAGGTGATCTTAGTTATGAATGAGTATTTGAAAATCAGAATTAGTTATAATCTTATTTTTCTCTATGACACAAAGGGAGGAGTCATATCCTGGATTTAACCACCTTTAAACAATTTTAATCCACCTTTAACCAACTCTGTTACTGCAGTTAAGTTGTTTAAATTCTTTGAGACTAAATATTCTACTAGAAACGCAAGAAAGACTTGAAAGACAGTTTGGGGAATCTAATAAATAATGTTGTAAAGATTTTGTAGGGTGTCAGATGGGCACATGTCTTGTTAGAGAGAACACTTCATGGACGGTGTAGAGGCTTGACCACTGCACTGTACACTTGAAGCTGAATAATTTGTATGTCAACCATAATTTATATATATAATTCAGGATATGGAGTATAGCATAGGGAATAGAGTCAATGGAATTGTAATAGATATATGTGATGTCAGAGGGGCAATAGATTAGGGGAGGGATTATCACTTTGTGAGGGGTTAAATATTACATTGTTTTGTACACCTGAAACTAAAAAAAAAAGAAAAGAAGTCTGTCTGTCTACCACATCTGCCCATGATTTCTGAGTCACCACATGGAACAGCACTTATCAAGTCTCTCTACCAGCCCTGCAAGCATTTGAAGACCATATTATATTTCTGCTTAAAGAGTGCAAAACCCAAATCCCTGGAATTCATAAGATAGTGCTTTAAAATATTGACTTTGAAATTAAAGAGTCTCAGCTTAGTCACTTTCTCATTGTGCAATCTTCAAGTTATTTAATCTGTTTTTCAATTTCTTTGTCAAATAATACCACCTACTTTATAAAGTGTTTTTAGAGATTAAATGTAATAATTAATTTAAAAATTTAGCATAATGCTTAACACATGGTAAGTGCTTATAATGAATTGTTAACTGAATATTACTATTTAGTCAATATGTTTTGTTGAGATGGTTCAGCTCCTTTAGCTATGAATGTGCCTAGCATGTAACTATTACTCTTTAAGAATACTGATTTGAAGGGCACATAATAATAATCAATTCATAATGAATAATTACTAACTGATTAGGTTTCTGTCTTGAATACTGATGTTTATTAGAGATAGCTATATAGTTATATGGATGAATAGATAATTTCAAAAGCAATAAGACATGATAGCACAAGCAAAAACTTGAAGGTGTAAAACAAAAAACCGAACCAAAGAGTGGGTAGCTTTGCAGGTGATCTAAAGTTAGAATTGGAGCTTATTCTACCATGCAAACAATCTTGGAGGAAGATAGCCATTTCCCACTTAATAGCATCCCTTTCTGATGATCTCATTACTATTATTTCATAGCTGGGGATGAATTAGGCTGACAAACTAATTGTTCCCTCAGAGCCATCAGTGAGTCCAAAGTAGGGCTTGAGGGAGTCTGCAAAAACTTCCAAGGAAGCAATCCATGGAAAGTGAACGTGTACAGGTCTTGATTATACAAACCCTATGAGAGTTAATACTTTATAAGTAGGAACACTGAAGCTTCTTTGGCTGGAGTATACTGTACTCTGTTCAGAAACGGTAAATGTAAGGTCTTATTATAGTGCTTTGGAAAACTTTACTGTGCTCTCAGGTGGACTATGTGAGTGTTCAAACTGCTGCCCCTATCTTACTGTTAGCCTCTGCTCCTCACACACTAAGAGGTGTCTACACACAGGGGCCTTCCTGGTCCTTGTGGACTTCTTTTGCCTAAAATGACTTAAAAATCAAACAGGGTTATATAATCATACATTATCATGATATGTAATGATAGGTAAGAACCAAAGACCTCTGCGAGCCTTTGCTGACCAGGAAGAGATGATCCAGAGCTCAAAGAAATTTGCATGACTCAGAGATACTATTCAGGTACGTCTAGAATTAGTAACCAGAAGCAGGTTGTCAGCAGCAGCCCCCCCCCCCGAATGTCACTGTTTTTCTCTTTGTCATCTTCACTTTTGCTCAGTTGTAGGGTGCTGTGTGAGTTACTCATTTTGGCTTGGTCATTCTCTTTAGATATGTTTTTAAGTGGCACTTGCCACAGTGTATGATTTGAATCCCCATGGCGAATGTGGCTCTATAACTTGAAAGCTCCTCTATTGGAGTTGATATTAAGGAATGATGTTAAAGTTATAGGATAAGCTTATTGTCTGATTTCTAAAATTAAATGCTATATTAGCTTAGGTGTGCTCTGAAGTCAAGACTAGAGATGACCAGGAAGAAGTAAGACAAGAATACTTTTCCTACCTTAGTATAAAATGATGATGAACCCACTTAGAAGGGTGTTATTGCCTAGAAGTGGAATGGGCTGACTTAAAAAATAGAGGCAAACAGAGGCCAATTTTCCTAATGATTCAGGGCATGAACAAAGGCAAGAAACAGGTTTTAGTCTTGGCTCTTGTCACATACTACCTCTGTAAATTTAGGCAACTTGCTTAATTTTTCTAAGCTTCAGTTTCCCTCTCTGTAGATGGAAACTGTACTAATGGTTTCTTCTTAGGGTTATTTTTAAAGATGAATCATATTTTTGAAGTGTTAAGCCCAGTCCTTAGAACACAGTAAATAGTCATTAAACGCCATGTGTATATATACGTGCATCTATGGATGATGATGATGATGATGATGATGATGATGTGAGTTATGACAGGAAGAGGCCTCTGTGTCTCTTAGGTACCAGATCCTGCTTTTGACTTGTTTAACCTTCCTCATTAGAGCTGTTCTTTGCTTTTCTGTTCTGTGGGTCACTGTATGTCTTTCTTCATCACAGTAACATAAATTTGATGTTTTTCTTTTTGCAACTACTTCTTTTGCTTAACATTTCAGAGCTGCCTCAAGTCCACTTAAAAAAGGTTTGAAAGGACCAGAATTACCAAAGCAGCACCTCCTGATAGAGTTGGGGATATTAGACCTTGCAAGTCTGGAAGGATGTAATCTAAAGAAAATATGATCTAAGTCTATTCAATGATATTATTTAAAACAAATAATTTTTTTGCAAATAATTACAGAATACCAACGTTAAAGGAAAGCACTTTAAAAAGTAAGTTTAAAATACATAAAAGAAAGAAAAACTTTTCATTAGGATTTCTGTTTTTGCCAGATATTGTCACAGACATTTCATAAACTTTACTATGATACCTGGGTATTTTTGTTGCAAAACCAGGATTTAACTTACGTGTTCTCATTTCTAATGCAATTTATTTTTCTGATAATTTTCAGAGGGTAGTAAATTGTGGGAGTTTGTTACTCAAAGATATTGTGAAAGCTTGAAGTATAAATATGCCTAAAGGGAGTAAATCCATAAACAAGTATAAAAAGGTTTCTAACTTAACATGAGAATGTTTTGAATATACCTTTGAATTTCTGATTTTGTCATACAGGAAAATCATCCACTTCCACAAAACATTTCTTCCAGGAGTTGGATAAACTGTGGCTCTGAAATAAGCATTTCTTACTACTTGATATTTTTATATAGATCTTGCCATTCATAAGAAGGCTGGTTGTTGCTTGTTAAAAATACAGCCATGGGCACTCATGAGCAAAAAGCTTGATAATATGATATTGATTCAGATTTTGGTGTCTTGGTTCCCTTTTCAGGTCTGACTTTCTCACAGCTATGAGGAATGCCTCAGTGGTGACCGAGTTTATCCTGCTGGGCATCCCACACACAAAGGATCTGGAGACCATGCTCTTTGTCCTGTTTTTGTCTTTCTACATATTCACCCTAGTGGGAAACCTGCTCATCCTACTGGCAATTGTCTCCTCCACTCAACTTCATACTCCTATGTACTTCTTCCTGTGTAAACTGTCGGTGTGTGACATATTTTTCCCTTCTGTGAGTTCCCCCAAGATGCTCTTCTACCTCTCAGGGAATAGTCGAACCATCTCCTATGCTGGCTGTGCATCTCAGCTCTTCTTCTACCATTTCCTGGGCTGTACTGAGTGTTTCCTGTACACAGTGATGGCCTATGACCGCTTTGTTGCGATATGTTACCCTCTACGCTACACGATAATCATGAGCCACAGAGTATGTGCCATCCTAGCCCTGGGAACCTCAGTATTTGGCTGTATTCAGGCCACCTTTCTAACCACTCTCACCTTCCAATTGCCCTACTGTGGCTCCAATGAAGTAGACTATTTCTTCTGTGACATCCCAGTGATGTTGAAGCTGGCTTGTGCAGACACCTCTACCATGGAGATGGTGGGGTTTATCAGTGTTGGCCTCATGCCCCTCAGCTGCTTCCTTCTCATCCTCACTTCCTACAGTCTCATTGTCCACTCCATCCTGCAGATCCGCTCTGTGGAGGGCCGACGTCGTGCCTTTTCTACTTGCAGTGCCCACCTCACTGCAATCTTACTTTTCTACATGCCAGTGGTCCTCATTTACCTAAGGCCAACCCCAAGTCCCTGGCTGGATGCAACTGTTCAGGTCATGAATAACCTGGTTACTTGCATGCTGAACCCCTTGATCTACAGCCTCAGGAATAAGGAGGTAAAATCATCTCTGAGGAAAGTCCTACATCAACTGGTCTTCCTTTGTGAGCAGTTGCAGAGAGAAAAAGAGTAGCTAACACTTCAACTGCACTTCATAGCTTATAAAATATTTTAAAATGGTCCTCACAAATATTTTTGGATTTGAGAGTGCAGGTGTTATTATGATTACCTCCATTTTACAATGTGGACACTAAAATTCAAAGAACTGAAGTGACTTGTTGAAGGATACATAAAGAATGATGGCAAAATGAAGACTCTAAAGCTGGTTTTCTGACTCTGGGATCTGTGCTTTCTTGAGGATATCACACTGATGATGAGGGAAAGAAGGAGTTTGCTCTAGTAGGCAGAGCTACCTGGACTTTCTGCTTTATAATCTTTATTTTCTTCATCCTCCTACATACACTTCTCCTCTTCTTTTCCCTTTCACCCTGACACTTCTTCATTTTGGTTGCCTTGATTGTCTCCTCAAATGCCTAAAAGGGATAAACTCTCATTTTATGGGTGTAGATGTTGTTGAAAAAAAGTGGGAGATGTGCATCCCCATGGCTTTCAGTAACACCCTAAGAAAACATAAAGAAGTTGTATAAAGAAGAAGACTTCTGTCTGGGTCCTGAGGTGGGTCTCTTATGATTGAAGCAGAGCTACTGGTGTACTGAATCACCTAAAAACCCTATCTGTTGGCCTTTGGCCCTAGTCATAGAAATGCAACATGTAAATGAGAATGTGGAAAGAGAAGATGGGGGAGTTCAGAAAGGGATGACTATGCTCTGATACTGTATTAGAAAATCTGGACATGACTTTGTATTACTTTGTACAACCAGAGGACAATTCTGGGTCCAACCTGTCATTGTTTTGTGTCTTTGACTTCTTTGTTTAACTGAAAGGGTTTGACTTTGTTCCCCATTCCTTCATTTCTTTATTTTATTATTATAATTATTAATTATTTGATATATGCTAGGATTGGAAAAAAACACTATTTCAATACAGTGAGCTGTTGTTTTCATGAGTGAATTCATTGAGAATCCTATCACACTTGGGGCATACAATTGCTATAAAGTTTATCCTAACAGTGAAATAGAGAGGGAAGACACTGGGAAGAGGATGATGGAAAAGGAGGGGACGAGCATAGACCAGTTATTTTTTCTCCTGTCTGTTCTTAGAATCAGACAGCAGCCAAGAAACCTGCCAGACCAAATCAGCACTGATGCATCTGTGCCTCCAGCCACTGTGGTGAGCCAGCATATGCTCCTGTAGCATATGCTCTTGTCTAGTCACTTCCCTTAAATGCCTAAAAACACTCTCAGTGCTGACTCTCCCTTGTTTCTCAGTAAACAAGAACTTAAAGGAGAAGGCAGAAATATATCTCAAATTATATCAAATTTAGTATATCTCTTCTCAAGCCTCTCTGAGTGCTTTTGAAGACTCTTCTTATTCCTTAATTTTCTGGTTGTAGCTGCTCAGATGGTTAAAATATTATAGAACAGTTTATAAGAATAAAAATGCAATCCAATTCCCTTTCATCTTCACACATATTGATGTCATTTGATGAATAACTATGTGCTAGGGGTTGGGAATACAAAGGTGAAGAAGACATGATCCTACTGAAATGTGTCAGTCCACCTGAGATGATCAACAGATATGCAACTAACTACAACATTTCATGATAAATAAAAGTACGAAATATAACAGAAAATGCAGAGTACATTTTTGGGGGGCTGTGGAGGGACTTCACATAAGAGCTGTTGAAGGTTTTTGTTTGTCTGTCTCTACCCACCCCATGAAGAATGGCTGAGAAATGTTTTACAGGAAGAAGCAACATATTTCTTAAACTTTTGTTCCTAGGAGGTGGTGGAGATGGCAGATAATTCCTTGAATGAATATCTCAATTATTTGCCATTTATGAGTGAATGTTCTTGTAGGAAAAATATAATTCATTTGACCTGTTTTCAGGGTTCTTCCTTCAGCTCGACAATTTGTTCCTTAAAGAGAAAAAGAGAGAGAGAGAGAGAGAGAGAGAGAGAGAGAGAGAGAGAGAGAGAGAGAGAGAGGAGAGAGAGAGAGGAAGAGAGAGGGAGATGCCTCGCATGGAAGGACTTTATCTTTGTTTCCTGAAACAAATTGACCTTTCTGCTTGTCCCAGGGCTTCTGAGAGATGTGGGAAGCTCTTTTGACTCCAGGTAGTATCTGAGCTCTCTTTACACCTAAGCAGGAGCCCAGAATGTCAGGCTCGGGTTGGGTTTGATGGTAGAATGAGACTTGTCTGTGTTCTTAAAGGGACAATGTAAGAAGAATTTGAAAGGAAAAAAAAAGTCAATGGAAGAAATCCCAAACCAGGTAGATCATCTATCTAGCAGACTATTTAATTCACAGGGGTGGATCATAGACAGAGACTCAAGGCCTCAACACAAGGAGGCCAGAGAAGAACAAGAATATGAAGCAGAGGTTCAGAGAAGGTTTTGAGCAGAATGGGCTACACCAGCAGCATTTCCTGAGACACTGGATTCAAGTATGGTCTAGGAATGGCATCCAAGACCTGATCCCAGGTAGATTCTAGTTTCTTTAAAGGCTTCTCTGTTCACTCTAACACTTTCTGCAAAATATCATTGTAGTCTTTAATCATTTTCTTTTTGCTTCTCTCTAAATTTGTTATATAATCAATGCCTGTTCTGAATTCAACCTATGTATTTTGTTTTACAAACAGCCCCCAGAGAGAGAAATTATGAGGTGGGCATCTAAAGTGGAAAACTGTTACATGAACACTGAAGCTGGAGCCGAGATGATGGCTGCTCACATAGCATTGGGGAGTTGTGAACGGAAGTTTTCAATGGAGTGTTCACAGTACATGCTATTCTGTTCATTCCTTGCTGTCTCTGGAACCCTGCTGATTTGCTCTAAAGCAAACTAATTGAAATGAATGAATAATTAGTCAGAATCAATGTTCTCAGTTACTTGATTTGCAAATTTTTTTTTGGTTCAAGAATATTGACTTTCCCTTTCCAAAAATAATTATTCAAGCTAAGAGAATAGAATTATTTATGTTTTGCTAGTTCATTCAAAGGAAGAGGAGCAATAATGCTTGTGATTATTGAAATGATAAATTGGTGAGAAATAATCTATTATTTATCATTCCTTTATTTTACATTTACAAATATTATTTACAAATATTTTTTTTGCATTATTTACAAATATTATTCTCATGCTTGTTTTGATAATATTCCACATGACAATATCAAAGAGCCATTCTGCATTGTCCAGCTGGATCCCTTCTTTTTAAATGTCTTTATTAAATAGTAAACAGTTAGAAAATAATATTATAAAATATATCAAGTATAAAGAACACCAGTACAATGAAACGTGGGCCCCACTACCTAGTTTAAAGAAGAAAGCAGTATAAATGCCTTGGTTCCCAGCGGACCTGGGTTTGATTCCACATCTTTCACTCTCTACAAAGCATCACTGTCCTGAATTTGGTTCTTATTATTCTCTTATTTTTCTTTAAGTATTCCCCCAGATGTTTGTATCCTTAAACACAATATTGCAAGTTTTTTTAACTTTATAATAATTCAGTTTTACTGAAATTTGCTTTTTTTTTACTTAATGCTACTTTTATATCACTGCATATGTCTGAAATCAATTCATCATTGCCAAAATGTAGGATCTTGTTGTGTAAATATATAAACATTTATTTTCTGCCGTTTTGTTTATTTATGAATAAATATGAATTTCCAGAGCATAAGAACTCTTTTTTTCAGACAGCCACAATATTTTGGTGGGTGGGTTCTTCATACCTATCGATATGTATAGGTATGACACAAAGATATCATCACCAACCTTCAAGAATTCCTTTTACTGGAGAAGATCCAAGATGGAAGAATAGATAAACATTACACCTGCTACTTCTCAGGATCACATAAAATTACAACTACATTATAGAACAAGAAACCTTGAGAATCATCTGAAGACTAGCTGAACAGAACCCCTATAACTAAGGACATAAAGATGAGGCCACACTGAGACTGGTAGGAGGGGCAGAGGTGTGAAACAGGCTGACCTCAAACCCACAGTTAGTGGTTGAGCACTGGGAGGGACACCTCAGAGGTGGTGGTATCCCTGAAGAATGAGGGGTACCTGCTCCACACCATGCTCCCCAGCCCAGAGGTCCTGTTCTGGGAAAAGGAGTCCCCACAACCGCTGGCAGTGAAAATCAAGGAGAATTCCATCCATCCATCCCGGTGAGACATAAGATTGTTGGAAACCAAACCAATGTCCTGGACCACATGGCTTCACAGGTGAATTTTACCAAATATTCAAAAAAGAATTAACACCTATTATTCTCAAACTATTCCAAAAAATTCAAGAGGAGGGGAGGCTACCAAGCTCATTCTATGATGCCACCATTATCCTGATTCCAAAATCAGACAAAGACATTACAAAAAGGAGAAAAAAGAAAGGAAAAGAAAAGAAAAGAAAGAATAGTTTGATATTCCTGATGAACATAGATGCAAAAATCCTCAACAATTTACTCGGCAATAAAAACAAATGAAATATTACCCTTTGCAACAACATGGATGGACCTTGAGAATATTAGGCTAAGTGATATCAGACTGAGAAAGACAAATACCATATGATCTCACATATACATGTGGAATTTAAAGAAAAGGATAAATGAGCAAACAAAACAGAAATAGACTCAGAGATATAGAAAAAAAAACCTGTTCGTTGTTTAGATGGAAGGGGTGAGGGGATGGGGGAGAAGGCAAAGGGATTAGGAAAAGCAAATTAATAGACACAATATGGTCATAGGGATATGAAATACAATGTGGGTAATATAATCAACAATGTTGTAAAGATTATGCAAGGTGCCAGATAAACACTGGATGTATCAAGGTGATAACTTCATTGTGCAAATGCATGACCAATGCTCTGTACAACTGAAGCTGAAGTAGAATAATATTGTATGTCAACTATTTTATATATATAATATATATATATATATATATATATATATATATATATGGAGAGTAAAAGAGAGAGAGAGAGAGAGAGAGAGAGAGAGAGAGAGAGAGAGAGAGAGAGAGAGAGAGNTTTTCTCTGTGAAATGCTCATAGATCAAAGTTATTTGTATGACATCTTATGAGTAAAGGCCCCAAAAGTGAAGAAAATATATAGGTGCCACCATAAATAAAAGAAATGTGAACTATTATATATATATATATATATATATATATATATATATATATATATATATATATATATGGAGAGTAAAAGAGAGAGAGAGAGAGAGAGAGAGTCATGGGAGGGGGAGTACAGCATAAGGAAGATAGCCAAGAATACTGTAACAATTATATAAGATGTCAGAAGGGTAGTATCTTGGGGGAAAGGGGTTATCAGTTTGTGAGTGGTGTAAATGTCTAACTATTATGTTACTTTGTATATATATGTAGTTAAAGAATGGGGAGAATAGCATAAGGAAGATAGTCAAGAGTATTGTAACAGTTATATAAGATGTCAGGGGGCAGTAGCTTGGGGGAGAGGGGTTACCACTTTGAGAGGGGTGTAATGTCTAACTATTATGTTGCTTTGTATACCTGAAACTAATTTAAAAAAATCCTTAACAAAATAATAGCAAACTGAATTCAGCAGCACCTTAAAAGGATCATACACCATGATCAAGTGGGATTTATTCCTGGTATGCAAGGTTGATTCATTATCTGCAAATCAATTAACATGACACACTACTTTTAAAAAGTGAAAGATAAAAATCATATGATCATATCAATTGATGCATAAAAAGCATTTGCCGAAACCCAACATCCATTTATGATAAAAACTCTCAGCAAGATGGGAATAGAGGGACATATTTCAACATAATAAAAGCCATATAGGACAAACCCACAGCTAACATCAGACTCAAGCCAAAAGCATTCCCTTTAAGATCAGGAACAAGGGCTGGCCAAGTGGCAGTTGGTTAAGAGCTTGCTCAAGAGCAGGGGTCAGCAAACGTTTGAGGCAGAAGAGCAGCCTGGAGTCAGCAAACTGTAGCTCACGAGCTGCGGCTCTGAAGTAAAATTGAAAATGAAAATAAAACTATCATAGCTTCATTTACAAAACTTTTGAAGGATATTATTCCCATAATGGTGATTATGTCAAAATATATTTATGGCTCTTGAATAATTTTTAAATTGTTGTGAGGGACAGGATTGGCTCTTCCAGGGATTGGCTAACTTTTGAGATGGAATGTACCCAAAGAACCGCATGTGGCTCGCGAGCCACAGTTTGCTGACCCCTGCTCAAGAGTGCAAGCTCTGAGTAACAGGGTCACCAGTTCAATTCCCACGTGGGCCAGTGAGCTGTGCCCAAGTTGAGCTGCTGCTGAGCTGCCAACAGATAGCAATATGGCTCAGCTGGTGAGAGCACGTGCTCCTAGCAACAAGGTTGCCTGTTCGAGATGGTGGGCTACACCCGCCCTCAACTAAAGACTGAATTCGGCACCTTGAGCTGAGTTGCCGCCCAGATGGCTCAGGGGAAGCGTTTGCTCTTAATGAGGCTGCTGGTTCCACTCCTGCATGGGATGGTGGCTACACCCACCTGCAACTAATTGAGCGGCATGACTGGACTTGGAGCTGAGCTTGCTGCGCACTCCACAACTAAAATTGAAGGACAACAACTTGGCTGTGCCCCTTCCCCAATTCCCCGACACTCTTCCCCTCTCCCAATCCCCAACACTGTTACCCTCCCCCAATTCCCCAATTAAAAAAAAAAAAGAGTAAATGCATGTGGTTAAAAAAAAACAAACGCAGATCAGGAGCAAGACAAAAATGCCCACTTTCACCACTTTTATTCAACGTAGTACTGGAAGTCCTAGCTACAGTTATCAGACAAAAAATAAAAAATAAAATAAATCCAAATTGGAAAGAAAGGCATGAAACTGTCATTATTTGTAGATGACATGTTGCTGTATATAGAGAACCCCAAAGATTTCACCAAAAACTATTAGAAGTGATAAATGAATTCAGTAAAGTAGGAGGATACAAAATTAATGTCCAGAAATCAGTTGAATTTTCATACACCAATAATGAACTATCAGAAAAAGAAATTAAGAAAACAATCCCATTTACAATTGCATACAAAAAATAAAATAAAATAAAATACCTAGGAATAAATTTAACCATGGAAGTAAAAAACCTGTACTCAGAAAAATTATAGAACATTGAAGACAGCAATTAAAGATACAAATAAATGAGAGCATATGCCATGCTCATGGATAGAAAGAACTAATATATTTAAAATGTCCATAGTACCCAAAGCAATATATAGATTTAATGGAATCCCTATCAAAATGCCAATGACATTTTTCACAGAACTAGAACAAATAATCCTAAAATTCATATGAAACCACAAAAGACCCAAGTAGCCACAGCAGTCTCAGGGAAAAAAAGAAAAGAACAAAATTGGAGGTATCACACTATATCAGATATCAACTGATATCAAACTATACTACAAGCCTATGGCAATCAAAACAACATGGTATTGGCATAAAAACAGACACATAGGTCAATGTAACAGACTAGATAGCCCAGAAATAAACCCATGCCTATGTGGTTACTTAATATATGAGAAAGAAAGTAAAATATACAGTGAGATAAAGACAGTTTATTCATTAAATGGTGCTGCAAAAATGGACAGATACGTGCCAAAAAATGAAACTGGACCATCTTCTTACTCTATATACAAGAATAAACTTAAAATGGATTAAATACTTAAATGTAAAACCCGAAACCATAAAACCCCTAGAAGAAAACATAGTAAACTCTCAGACATTACCCTTAGTAACATTTTTATTGTTATATCTTCTCAGTCAAGGGAAACACAAGAAAATGTAAACAAATGAGACTACATCAAACTAAAAAGTTTTTGCACAGCAAAGAAAACCATCAACAAAATGAAAAGACATCCTACTGAATGAGAGAAGATATTCACCAATGATCCATCTGATAGGGGTTTAATATCCAAAATTTATAAAGAATTTATACAATTCTACACCAAAAAACAACCCAATTAAAAAAAAGGGCAGAGGACATTAACAGACATTTCTCTAACCAGAACATACACATGGCCAATAGACATATGAAACAGTGTTCAACTTCTCTAATCATCAGAGAAATGCAAATTAAAGCCACAATGAAATATCACCTTATACCTGTCTGAATGGCCATCATCAATTAATCAACAAACAAGTGTTGGCAAGTATGTGGAGAAAAGGGAACATATACACTGTTGGTGGGATTGCAAATTGCTATAGCTGCTATGGCATATAGCATGGAAGTTCTTTTAAAAATTAAAAACAGAACTCCCTCATGACGGAGCAATTCTACTCGTGGGTATTTATCCAAAGACATCCATAATACTAATTCAAAAAGATATATGCACTCTTATGTTCACTGCAGTGCTATTTACAGTAGTCAAGGTATGGAAACAACTGAAATGCCCACAAATAGATGATTGAATAAAGAAGAGGGGGTACATATATACAATGGAATATTACACTGCCATGAAAAGGAATAAAATATTACCACTTGTGACAACATGGATGGACCTAGAGGATATTATGCTAGTGAAATAAGTCAGACTGAGAAAGACAAATGCCATATGATCTCTCTCATATGTGGAATCTAAGGAACAAAATAAGTGAACAACTAAACAGAAACAGGGTATAATTGCAGAGAAAAAAACTAATGGTTACTGAATGAGAGGGGGTGTTGGGGCACTGGCTGCAAAACGTGAAGGGATTAGAAGTCCAAATTGATAGTTACAGGAGAGTCACAGGGATGTAAAGTACACTATGGGGAACATACTCAATAGAATTATAAAAACTATGCATAGTGTCAGACAGGTAGAAGAATTATTCTAGGAATTACTTCATAAATTATATAAATGTCAAACCACTATGTTGTACACCTGAAACTAATATAAAATAATATTTAATGTCATCTATAATTTAAAAAATAGTCATGGGGATGAATAGTGTAGCCTGGGGTATATAGTCAACAATGGGTAACATGGGTAGTAGACTTGGGGTTATCATTTTGTTAGTTTGTCTGATCACTATGTTGTTCTGTATGCCTGAAACTAATAAAAAATAAAAAGAAATTTAAAAAAATTCCTTCTACTAGAGTAAAGACAAAATAGAAAATTGTATTTACTTTAGATTTTCCCAACAACAGACACTAGTACAAGGGTTTGAGTATAAGCAATTTATTTAGAAGATGCTCCTAGGAAGCATGTTAAGGGAATAGGAATGTAAAACAGGAAAGGACAGTCAGTTAAGCAAGTGTCAATTAATCGTTTACCACTGTGGAGAACTTGGGCTCAATCGTACCTGGGATCCTTTGAAAAATGGTGTATAACAACTTCCAGGTTGTTCTACTGGGGAGTAAAGGAAGATGGGGTATTTTTGTACCAAGTCCTGCCCTGCATTGGTTGGTGGACATTCTTGAGAGCATTAATTATCAGGCACTCCTGGCCTAATCCATATGTGTAGAGTGAAAAAATTTCCTTGGCCAGCAACTCCTCCCAGAAAGAAGACATGGAAAGTTTTCAGGACATAAAGACACTGTCTGAAGTTCACCTCTGGAGTGGGCTGTGTAGATGTGGACAGAGGTCCTGAGAAATGTTGGTCATAATTCATTTACATCTTAAACTAGTATCTTAACAAAATGCAAAATGCATAGTACTATTCTGCTTCTTTAGGATCTTCAATAATTGTTTGTTGTTCATAGGTTAAATTAAAGTAATAAATTAATATAGTATCTTTGGAATTGCAGACTCACCTACTTCTTTAGTTTCTTTAAAGCCAGCAACATGCACACACCTATCTTACACACCATCTACTACTTAGCTAAACTGTCCTGACTATGCCCTCTTTGCATTTTTTATTCTTTCATTGTCTTGTTCTTTTCTTTTTTTTTGCCAGTGTGATAGGTGCTTTTTAAAAATTTTTTTATTTTTAAATAATGTTTTCTTTATTTTTCAATTAACGTTGACATATGATATATTAGTGTATCTAAAACGGCTTGACTTTGTTGTGTCTCCAAGGCCTGTTTTTCAACAGCCTCAGGCAGAGTGTGGTGAAACAGCTTGCAGCAGCTCCTAGCTAGCCTCCACCATCTGTGGTGGGTCACCCCTGATGATCCGCTGCTGCTGCTAGAGGTGGTGTTGGGGATGTAGTCGTCAAGGGAGTCCTCTGAGCTACTGCTATGGAGGCGTGGGATAGAGGCGCGGCTCCTGCACGATGGCCTGACTCTGTGGCTGACGGGCCTGATCTCCGGGCTTGGTTCAGGAGGGATGGTCCTGGGTTTCTGGATGGATCTAGGAGTGATGCTCCTTGACTCTGTGCTGGATCCGGGAGTGATGGTCGTGGGCCCTGGGCTGGGTTTGGGAGTGATGGTAGTGGGCCCTAGGCTGAGTTCGGGAATGATGGTCCTACCCTTCAGGATGGATTTGGGAGTGATGGTCCTTAGCTCCTGGCTTGGTCCGGGAGTGATGGTACTGGGCCCCGGGCTGGATCTGTGAGTGATGTCCTTTGCCTCCATGCTGGGTTCCGGAGTAATGGTCCTGGGCTCCGGCGTGGGTCCCGGAGCAGCAGTCCACAGCTGCTGGCGGGCTGCAGGAGCAGCAGTCTTTTTTCCCTCCTGCCCCAACTCATAGTCGTCGTGCTGCTCGCTCTGTTGGGAACTAGAGCACGATGCTGCACCTCCCGAGCTGGGGCAGGACTCTGGTCGGCGGAATTATACGGCTTCACGTGAATAGTGCGGCAACGGAATTGATGTTTTGCCTTCAGGATGCGGAATGCGGCTGTGATGTTATTAAAATCCTTTCTTGTCAATGCGTCCTGGATGTCGTCAGAGCAGACGCCCAGCTCTGCCATCTCCCTCTCCACCCAGGGGTCTGCGCTCTCGTTGGGTGGGTCGCTGTACAGCATCAGGTCCTCCTCCTCATCCTGTCTGATCCAAGGATCTGACATAATATCGATTAAATCTCTTCTGCCCTCTGGCTTCACCGTTAACGTTTTCTTGAGAAAAGTCCGTAGTTTAAATGAGAAGTAGTAGGGTACCGTGTATTTCCCTTCTGCGAGCTGTTGTCCCAGCTTCAACCAGTCCCGTGCCTTGAATGGGAGGCACCCCGCAACCCTCCTGTAGAGTGTGACGCCTAAGCTTCAAACATCGGCAGCTGGGCCTTCATAATCTTTCCCAAAAAATACTTTGGGAGCCACATAGGATGGGGTGCAACACCTCGTGTTTAGTTTCCTATCACCGTTTTCCCTGCTAAATCCAAAATCAGCTATTTTCGGATTCATTTTAGAGTCAAATAAAATGTTCTCGGGCTTTATATCCCGGTGCACAACGCCGCGCTGATGGCAATAGTGAACAGCTGATAAAAGCTTCTGGAGTATGTGGCGGTTTTCCTTTATGCGTCCGCGGGATGTCAAATAGTCCATCACAGAGCCGCCGCTTACATACTCCATGACAATGAAGGTGGTGTCTTTTGTTTCAGTAACTTCATACAGCTGCACGATGTTAGGGTGCTGCAGCGCTCTCATGCATCTTATTTCTCGCATGAGAAATCTATACCGGCTGGCAGCACCATTCAGTTTTACAATTTTAGCAGCAACCTTAGTCCCTGTGGGAAGGTGCTCTGCCAGTTTCACCTTGGCATAGTTGCCCTCGCCGATGGTCCTCAGGAGCTGGTAACGCCCACGAAGGAGCTTCTGGTCTGCTGAGGTGGCTGGATGTTTGTGTGCCATGGTGGCCCGTTAACTACACCCACTACCTATGCTCACTACACTTATAAACTATGCTAATAAACAAAAATAACTATACTAACTACATCAACAAAATTATTAACTATGCTAATAAGCAATAACTATACTAACTATTAATATAAATAGGAGATAAAAGGAGAAAACAAGCTACCCAGTCCAAGTCCAACAAGTCACCACCAATCAGCCTCCTGGGTGAACACGGACAAAACCCTCAGCCCAGCTAGGACCTTATATAGGAACTTTTGTAATTACATCACACTGGTGTTTTATGAGGTCAGAGCCCAAAACTGACCAATCACAGCTGAGGATAAACTACAGTCGTTTTTCTCAATTTTTGTTCTCAAGACCCCTTTACTCTGGAAAAAAAAAAGGGGGGAATGACCACAAAGAACTTTTTGTTTATGTGGGATATTGAGGACTGATATTTATTAGAATTTAAAACCTGTAGGATGCTTTTAAAAAAAAAAGACATATTAGAATGTTCTTCCAGAGGTGGGGGAGGAGGGTAGGGTGGTGAATAGTGTTGTTTTTTGAAAAGTCCCTAAAATATGATACATTTTCACTCCCTCAGCCAAGAAATGGTGCTGCTCATTGAGAATCGCTGCTTGGGTGTATAATGAATTAACTTTTCATGTAAAATGTTTATTTAAAATGTATCTCCAAGCAATTGTTCTTAAAATTCATCTTCTGTTTATTAATAGCATGGGTTAGCCAAGTAGTTTCCTCAGAAAATACTTTCAGGTGTGTATTTAGTTTGGGTACTTTAAGGTTTTTTGTTTTGTTTTTAATACATGGAACCTTGTTAAAAGTGAAAAAAAAAGTGGAAAGTGGTAATAAAAAAATACTGGGGGGATCACTTCATAGATTATATAAATGCCTAATCCTTGTGCTGTACACTGAAACTAATATAGAACAATATTAAATGTCAACTACAATTATACACACACACACACATACATCATCATAGGATGTAAAGTACAGCATAGGGGATATAGTCAATGGTATTATAATAGCTACACACAATGTCACATTGGTAGTAGACTTGGTGGGGTTATCACTTTGTGAAGGGTGTAAATGTCTAATCATTGTGTTGTTTTGTACACCTGAAACTAATAAAAAATAAATAATGGTACCAGATCAAAAAACAAGAATTCAGACTAAGGGGAAGGTCTGGATTAGGACACATATATACATACATATATATATATATATACACACACA